>NC_088381.1:144224404-144530357 GCF_037993035.2 Macaca fascicularis | reverse complement strand
GAAGCAGTCCAGATCAGGGGTCAGCGTCTTGCTGCAACCTCCAACTCGTATGCTCAAGCAGTCCTCCAGCCTCAGCCTCCTGAGTAGCTGGGACTACAAGCATGCACTGCCACACCTGGCCTTTTTTTTTTTTTTTTTGGTAGGCATGGGGTCCTTCTATGTTGACCAGGGTAGTCTTGAACTCCTGGTCTCAAGCTATCCTCCTACCTCCGCCTTCCAAAGTGCTGGGATTATAGGCGTGAGCTACCATGCCCAGCCTACCCCTCTCTTGTTTTTGCAAATCAAACTTTCTTGAAATACAACCACACCTTTGGTTTACCTATTATGGCTGGTTGCTTTCACCCTGCAAAAGCAGAGGTGAGTAGTTGTAACAGAGACCATGTGGCCCACAAAACCTGAAATATTTACTATCTGGAGTTATACGGTAAAAGTTTGCCAATTTCTGGTTTAGATGAACAGATGCTGAGAACGCAGATTTATAAGGGGAGCTAAACATTACTGAAATAAATGAGAAATGAGAAACCCGGTGCCTGCTAATTCCGGCTCCACATGCTATTTAGAATAGCCTTGCTCCTCACATGAGGGTGAGTTTATAGAGTCAACAGGTAAAGCAGAAATCACACGCACACACACACGCGCGCACACACACACACACATTCCAGAAAGTCTCCTGAAAAGTTAGCATGTTAGGGACTGAGATACCATTTCTCACCGAGATTCCTGCACAGTCAGTTTTAGCAGCATCTACAAATCTGTGTTGAGGGTTTCAACAACATACACATGCTACTATAGGCAGCATCACCACTCCTAAAAACAGCAGGCTGTAATCTGCTGTGTAATCAACTGCAATTTTGAAACCAAATCACATATGGGCTAGCAATGTTTATAGGTAATAAATTATTAAACACCCTAGAATAGCATTTTCCAGAAGCTCTCTCATTTGGAAAATTGCAGAAGAAAATTGAAGTGGGAAATGTTTTGCCAACATGAAAGCTAGGGGAAAAAAGACACCCGACTTTTAAACCTATGTTGAAAGAGATTTTATATTTTATGTCTATATTCTTGGGAACTACCTCAATTATTAGTGAGTGCCATAAGCACCATCCAACTATGAGTGGTTAAAGAACTGATTGGAAAGACTGCTCCCAGTGTGCTTGACATGCTCTCCTGTAATGAATACAGCAATAAGACACCATTTCATACCCACTAGGTTGACAAAATATAAGTTGGACAACACCCAGTGATGACCAGGATATGGAGACTTGAGAACGCTTACACATTGCTGGTGGGAGGGAAGTTGATAAAACCACTTTGGAGAGCAATTTGAGAGGTACTAGTAAAGGTAAAATGCGTCCACCCCACCACCCAGTAATTTAGCTTCTCTTTAGCTAACCTAGAACAGCAATTCTGAACAAGTGGCCCCCAACGCCAGGAGGATTTCTGAGATGCTTCCAAGGAGACCTGCAAGGTCAAAACTATTTTCAGAACAAAACCAGGAAACCAAGCGTGCTGGCTCACACCTGTAATCCCAGCACTTTGGGAAGCTATGGCAGGAAGAGGATTGCTTGAGGTCAGGAGTTCGAGACCAGCCTAGCCAACATCGCGAGACCCCTGTCTCTCTCCATATAAATAAATAAATAAATAAACAAACACTAAGATGTTATTTGTCTTTTCTGCTGTGACAACATTTGCACTGATGATGTTCAAGTGATAGTACCTTAGCATGAAACAAGGCAGTGGCCTTAACCTGCACCAAGTGTCACTGTCATGCCCTTTTCAGTAAACAAACAACAAAGACAAAAACAGTTTTACTGAAGGATATTCTTGGTGGAGTAGTAGAATTTTTTAAATGTAAAAATCTCGACCCTGGGTACCTATTTTGAATGTTCTGCATGATGAAATGGGAACTGCACGAAAACCCCTTCTGCTGAATGCTCAAGAGGAAAGCACACAGGGGACTGTGTGTGTTGAAAGATGAAATAGCCCAGCGCACTGGCTCATACCTGTAACAATCCCAGCAATTTGGGAGGCTGAAGCAGGTGGCTCACGAGGTCAAAAGTTCGAGACCAGTCTGGCCAACATGGTGAAACCTGGTCTCTACTAGAAATACAAAAATTAGCTGGGCATGGTGGCGCTCACCTGTAGCCCTAGCTACTCAGGAGACTGAGGCAGGAGAAATTGCTTGAACCTGGGAGATGGAGGTTGCAGTGAGCCAAGATCATGCCACTGCACTCCAGCCTGGTGACAGAATGAGACTCTGTTTCAAAAAAAAAAAAAAAAAAGAAAGATTAATTAGCCACTTTTTTCATAGAAGGTTATTTTTTCTTGAAAGAACAACGGACATACCATGGTTATTCAAATTGGGGTATTTGGGAGATATTTTCTGAAAAAGGAAGAGAGCTTGTCAATTCAATGACAAAATTTGAGCTTTCAAATTGTGGGAAACTTGGACCTGCTGCCCTGTGAGCTTGACAGCTTCTCAATAGCTAAAGGATCCTGACAAAATCAAAGGTGCTATCAGGTAAGGCCGGCATGGTGGCTCATGCCTGAAATCCCAGCAGTTTGGGAGGCCAAGGCAGATGGATCACTTGAGCTCAGGAGTTCAACACCAGCCTGGGCAAAATGGTGAAACCCCTCTCTACTAAAAATACAAAAAATTAACTGGGTGTGGTGGTGCACACCTGTGGTCCCAGCTACTTTGGAAGCTGAGGCAGGAGAATCGCTTGAGCCAGGAGGTGGAGGTTGCAGTGAGCTGAGATCCTGCCACTGAACTCCAGTCTGGGTGACAGAGTGAAACCCTGTCTTAAAAAAAATTATTTTTTTTAAAAAGGTGATGTTAGTGAATGCATTTTTTGTGATATTGTGTAATAAAGTGTGCCAGCATCTGACAGATTTGCAGGACTGGGTGAACTATTATTTTCCAAATGATCAATGTAGGATGATGTTACAAAAATCACAAGTAAAAGATCCTTTCAAAGTACAAGATAGATCAATGCCTTTTAATGTAATAGAGCACAAAACGAGCACTAATATGGTTTCACATGTTACACTGCAACCAATCTTTAAGAAACTACCACTTGTCAAGTGAGTATTAGCAAAGAATATCCACAATGATCTGAAAAGACTCTTAAGTTGTTTCTCCCCTTTCCAACTACGTAGCTTTGTGAGGCCAAATTTTCTTCATAGACTTCAACCAAAACAACATAGCACAGTGAACAGAGAGCTTTGTGAAAATGAAGAACAACACCGCTACCACTTATCTTACTCAATTTTTTATTTTAAAGAAGTTACTTTTCATAACAATATGTTATTTATATTGACATGAAATAGATGTGTTATTCTTTCAAATAAATAAGTATTTTAAAAATTCTCAGTTGTAATTTCTAAACTGTTAACTATGGTATTTGTTAATAGATATAACTCCCTTCAATGAAAGTTCTTTGTGGCCTTCAATAATTGTTAAGAATGTAAGGGGAGGCCGGGCATGGTGGCTCACACCTATAATCCCAGCACTTTGGGAGCCCAAGGCAGGCAGATCACCTGAAATCAGGAGTTTAAGACCAATCTGGGCAACATGGCGAAACCCCATCTCTACTAAAAATACAAAACATTAACCAGATGTGGTGGAGGGCACTTGTAATCTCAGCTACTCCAGAGGCTGAGACAGGAGAATAGCTTGAACCCAGGAGGCGGAGGCTGCAGTTAGCTGAGATTGCATTCTAGCCTGGGCAACAAGAGTGAAACTCAGTCTCAAAAAAAAAAAAAAAAAAAGAATGTAAAGGAATCCTGACATCAAAAGGTTTGAGGAGTGCTGCCGTAGAAATCAAAGTCTCCCACAAATTCATAGAGAGATCTGCAGGAAACTCACCAGGGCATTGTTTGAAATAGTGGAAAAATGAGATAGAGTAGAACTGTCCTGCAGCAGGAAAAAGGATCAATAAGCTGTAATTTAGTCATATAATGTCATAATTCACAACTGAAATAAATAAATTAAATCTATATGCATAAACATAAACAAATTTTTAAAAATCACAAGATTTAAGAAGTAAATGGCAAGAGACTATATAATTTGATGCTATTTATATTAATATTAATTAATAAATGTTATTTAATTGCATGACTAAAATTATCTATGGATATATGCACATATAATAAATGTATTAAAACATGCCTGGAAATGATTGATAACACCTTTGAGATAGTGATTTATTTATTTATTTATTTATTTTTTGAGACGGAGTCTCACTCTGTCATGCAGGCTGGAGTGCAGTGGCGCGATCTCAGCTCACTGCAACCTCCACCTCCGGGGTTCAAGCGGTTCTCCTGCCTCAGTCTCCCGAGTAGCTGAGATTACAGGCACCCACCACCACATCTGGCTAATTTTTGTATTTTTAGTGGACACGGGTTTCACAATGTCGGCCAGGCTGGTCACGAACTCCTGACCTCGAGTGATCTGCCCACCTCGGCCTCCCAAATTGCTGGGATTATAGGTGTGAACCACCGTGCCTGGCAGTGATTTCTTTCAGGG
Source organism: Macaca fascicularis (assembly GCF_037993035.2). Taxonomy (NCBI): domain Eukaryota; kingdom Metazoa; phylum Chordata; class Mammalia; order Primates; family Cercopithecidae; genus Macaca; species Macaca fascicularis. The sequence goes on along the minus strand of NC_088381.1, from coordinate 144,525,829 downwards.
CAAGTAGGCAAGAAAAATGTAAGAGAATATGGCTTAGACTATATAAGTAGAGTTACAACATTTCTTTTCATTTTTTTTTTGAGACAGGGTCTAGCTCTGTTGCCCAGGCTGGAGTGCAGTGGTGCCATCATGGCTCACTCCAGTTGAATTTAGCCATCCTCCCAGCTCAGCCTCTGAGTACCTGGGACTACAGGCATGTGGCATCACGCCCAGCTAATTTTTAAATTTTGTAGAGACCAGGTTTCACCATGTTGCCCAGGCTGGTCTCAAACTTCTGGGCTCAAGCAATCCTCCTGTCTCAGCCTCCCAAAGTGCTGGAATTACAGGCATGTAACATTTCTAAAAACTAAACACCTACAGTAAGTTAACATAGTTACATAGGAATTTGTTTATATTGTTTTCTATAAACTTCCATATATTTCAAATATTTTGTAATTGAAAACAAAAAAGTCTTCAGTGCTTGGTTATAAATTGCTTATTTTGAAGCAGAGGATATAATGTTTTTGGTTTTGTTCAGTAAGTTTCAGTTTCTCCCTACTCCCAGTAAAGAAATACTGAATGTGTGCTTGAAGAATACCAGTGTAACCTGTTAATTCTTACTCTGCCTGGGGAGTCCCAACATTTTCCTGTGGCCTTGTGATTAGGAAGTAGAATGTGGAGGAAGAATTTCATTTTCTCTGTATTGTTTTAGTTTTTATCACAATAAGTTTTATCAGGAAAAAAAAATTAAGTGTCCATTGTGAAAATAGCAAAAAGTTATGTTCTTTTGCTTTCACATTTAAATAATGTTGGGACCACGCTCTTCATTCCACCATGTAAGCTGTTTTTTTCATATAACCTTTTTTGATTTTTCAGTGTCATTAGTTAATCTTTGATATTGCTATTTTCATGGCTGCCTAAATCCCATTTCACAAGGTGCCATAAACGCTAACACATCTTTCTTTTATTTTTAGTCACTTTGGCTGCTTCTAGTTTGGTTGTTATAAACAAGATTGTGATGAACATCTTTGCACATCATCTTCATCTTCAGTTTTTACTGTTTCCTGAAATCTTACTGTTACTTCCCTTGGGCAAAGAATTCAGCCTTCCTGAATCCCAGGCAGGACCAAAATATTTCTTAGTGAGGGGCGATATATATTCCCCCAGGACACTTGACTGGAGACATTTTGGGTTATCACACTGGAGGATGGTGGGGCAGGTGTTACTACTGGCATGCAGTGGATGGAGGCCAGGGATGCTGCTAAACATCCTACCATACACAGGACGTCCCAGAACAAATAATTATCTGAACCAGAATGGCAACAGTACTGAGGTTGACAAACTGCAATAGAATCATCACTAAAGTTCCTTCCTGCTCTGGAAAATTACTGGGGACTTCTGGAAGTACTCATTGTCTGAAAGGAGATGGAGGATGTGTCCTCACCAAGGATTGGGAGCTCTTGAGGTGTATGGGCCTGGGGCATTTCCCAAACCGCCCTGACTCCTGCAGTCACCTCGGCCTTTGTTAAACAAACACTCTCCCTGGAGCGTCTGGCTCTAAAAATTCAGGATGGAGGCCGGTCATGGTGGCTCATGCCTATAATCCTAGTCCTTTGGGAGGCTGCCTGAAATCCTAGCACTTTCGGAGGCCCAGGACGGTGGATTGCCTGAACTTGGGAGTTCGAGACCAGCCTGGGCAACCTGTCTCTATTAAAAATACAAAAATCAGTGAAGGGTGGTGGCGCGCCTGTGATTCCAGCTACCGGGCGGACACTGAGGCATGAGAATCGCTTAAACCTGGGAGGTAGAGGTTGCGGTGAACCAAGATCAAGCCACCGCACTCCAGCCTGGGCAACAGAGCAAGACTGTCTCAAATAAATAAATAAATATACAAAATGAAAAAATAAAAATAAAAATTCAGGATGGTATCCCAGGATTCTGTGCCTTTACCAAGTTCCCCAGGTGAATCTAAGGCAGACCCTGGTTAGAGCTATAGTTCCCACTTGCCTGATAGTCAAAATCTTTTGTGGGCGGGGATATTTGTAAGCAAGGTTTGGAGTGACGTAAAAGAATCTGCATTGTTTTATTTTGGTTTGTTGGTTTGTTTTAAGCACCAAAGGTGATTCTGATGAATCCAGCTTAGAAGATTACACCAGCTTTGGAGGAGATCTGTGGGAGTTACCTGGGCACCCCATTCACTCATTCATTCCTTCATTTATATATAAGGTGATAGGATTAAAGAGATGACTTAGACATAGTGTCTGCTGTAAAGGACTCAAGATCTAATGGAGACATGGACCCATTAGCAGCTCGTTTACAATTTAACTGCCTGTGACAAAGGCAGGAACAAAATTTTTTGAGAGCACAGAGGAGGGAGGGGCCCCCTGTTTCTGAGGGCTTCAAGGAGGAGGCTGACCTTTGCCGTGGGTCTTAAAGGAACAAAAGGGAGCTTTGGAGAGGAATCCTGTATTCTTGAGGGCAGAAACAGTGGAAAGAGGGCGCAGGGCCACAAAAGCAGGGGAGAGAACTTGGCCCCTCTCACACAGTCGGCATTTTCAAACTAATCTGAAACTGGACAATGCAAATGGTATGAAGTCTCACTTGTGCAAAATTTTTGAAAGGAGGCAGATCTTACTTTATATCTATTCCTCCGGGAAAGTTTGTCTTGAATTCTGTGAGTTTGAAGTTAGAAGTGGTTTGCAGGAATGCAGCACTCACAGAAAAACTGGCCTACCCAGAACTGAGCACCTACTGCATGCCAGGACCTGTGCTCTGGGATCCGAGGAGGCATAAGGCCCAGCCCCACCCTGGTGAGCTCACAGCCAGGTGGACATACATCCCCTGTCCTCCTCCCTCCCCACTCCTGCCTCTGATCTGAGTCAGGCTGGCAGGGGGGCAGGAAGAGGAAGCCACCAGGAGTCTACCAAAGAGAGGCAGGAATGGGGTGGGCTGGACTGGGGCTAGAAGGAGAGTGTGGTTTACCCAGGGACTTACAGTAGCATCTGAAATAGGGGTGGGGCTCCCTAGGGCAGGGAACAGACAATGGGCAGAGGAGCTACAGTAGCCAGCTGCTGGAAGGCACAATGGTTCATTTCCTATCCCATGCTCGGCAATACCATTGCTCTTGTCCTCTGAGCACCACCTTTTTGTTGCTTAATTCAGTCAATAGATAACTTATTGAGTAGCTACTACATAGAGCACTGTTCTATGCACAAGGACCATATCAGTGAACAAAAGAGATCCAAATCCCTGCCCTCAGGAACTTATATTTGTGTAGGAGGAGTCAGACCATAAACAAAATAAATAGATATAAAAGAATTAATTGGGACAGGTGTGGTAACTCATGCCTGTAATCACAGCACTTTGGGAGGTTGAGGTGGGTGGATCACCTCAGGTCAGGAGTTCGAGACCAGCCTAGCCAACATGGTAAAATCCCGTCTCTACTAAAAATACAAAAATTAGCCACGTGTGGTGGTGGGCACCTGTAATCCCAGCTACTTGGGAGGCTTAGGCAGGAGAATTGCTTGAACCCAGGAGACGGAGGTTGCAGTGAACTGAGATCATGCCACTGCACTCCCACCTGGGTGACAGAGCAAGACTCCGTCTCAGGAAAAAAAAAAAAAAAAGAATTAATTGGGAGGCCATTAGGCTGAGATAGCTCCAAAGTGCCTTGGGTTCCTAAGTAAGCAACTGAAACCCAACTCAGAGTAAAGGGCCATAGCCCAAGAAAACACAAGTGAATAGACTAGGTATAGTGGCTCATGCCAATAATCCCAGCACTTTGGGAGGCTGAGGCAGGAGGATCTGTGAGGCCAGCTTAGGTCCATGCTGGACAACAGAGTGAGACCCAGTCTCTACAAAAAATTAAAAAAAAAAAATTTAAACATTAATAAAAAGAAAACACAGCTTAAGCTTAACCAATCAGAAACTGCCAACAAACCTCTAACTGGAGACTTTACCAATCCGAAACCAACTAATCTCTGAGATTTTCCACTTTAGTTAATCAAATCTTTTCTGTTTTGCTTCTGCAAATACCTTATAAAAGTTTTCACCTGGCCGGGCGCGATGGCTCACTCCTGTAATCCCAGCACTTTGGGAGGCCGAAGCAGGCGGATTACGAGGTCAGGAGTTCGAGAGCAACCTGACCAACATGGTGAAACCCCATCTCTACTAAAAATACAAAAATTAGCTGGGCATGGTGGCAGGCGCCTGTAATCCCAGCTACTCAGGAGGCTGAGGCAGGAGAATTGCTTGAACCCAGGAGGCGGAGGTTGCAGTGAGCCGAGATCGTGTCACTGCACTCCAGCCTGGGTGAGAGAATGAGACTTCATCTCAAAAAAAAAAAAAAAGTTTTCACCTTGCACGCCCTCAGTGGAGGCCTGAACCACTTGGGGTCTAACACAGCCCGACTTATGAATCACTGTTTGCTCCAATAAACTCTTTAAAATTGTAATGTGCCTGTTTGTCTTTTAGTACAGGCAGTTTCTACAGTGTAGTAGAAGGTAGTAAGGACACTGGAGGCAAAGAAAGCCCAGGTAGGACAGGGGATGCTAGCTAGGGGCGTGTGTGTGTGTGTATGCATATATATATATATACATATATATATATATATACACACTTAGCTATACAAATTAGGGAAAGCCTCACTCAGAATATGACATTTGAGGGTTTCTTTTAAATCTCATGCAACTGTCTCCAGTCATATTTACATGTGTGTGCTTGCAGGAAGAGTTTTTTTGTTTTTGTTTTTGAGACAGAGTCTCACTTTGTCACCCCAGCTGGAGTGCAGTAGCATGATCTCAGCTTACTACAACCTCTACCTCCTAGGTTCAAGCGACTCTCCTGCCGAAGCCTCCCAAGCAGCTGGCACTATAGGCATGTGCCACAATGCCCGGCTAATGTTTGTATTTTTAGTAGAGACGGGGTTTCACCATGTTGACCAGGATGGTCTCAAACTCCTGACCTCAGGTGATCCATCTGCCTCGACCTCCCAAAGTGCTGGGATTACAGGCGTGAGCCACCGCGCCTGGCCTGAATGAGTATTTTCTCAGCAAGATTAGAAACTCCTCTAGAGGCAGAAACCATCTTGCCTGCCTCTTCCGTTGTCTAGCACAGTGTTGGGCTCCTCATGAATATTGAAAAATCTTTTCTGGATGAATGAATGAAAAAAGAATGAATGAATAAATAAAAATGGAATCAATGAATGAAGAAAAAAAAAGTCTTGCCATCTTGAAATTGGGTGTCTTGTCCAGCTGTTCTGGAATCTTTGCATTCGCTGCCCTGGCCCAGCCAGAGACCCTCCTTCTTACAGTGGGAAAAAAGAAATGCATCTTGGGAAGAGGAAAACCCAGGGTGGGATGGGGCAGGAAGGGCTGGGCAGGGAGGGGAGGGGTGAGGTGGAGGAGGTAGAAAGGAGAAGGAAGAGCAAGAAGAACCAGGAGGGGAGAAAACAAAAGATCAATAAGAGCAGCCGGGAGGTGACAGCAGCCAGCCAGGGAGCGCTCCTCCCTTGATTAGAATTCATGAACTCCCCTCTTACATTAAGTCTTTATATGACACCTGGCCTTTAATGCAAAGCTGGCTGCGAACATTAAAAATTAAAAGCCGAAGGTAGGCTACATCCATCTCTGATAGCGCAGCTCCCCTCCTATCTGAGGCCTGCACAAAGCTATTACACATTGATAAATTATTTTGGGTAATAGCCGAGATATTACATTGTTTCTGAGTGAAGGTAAAATCTCTCCCTGACACGGGCATTTATCAGGAGTGCCTTTCATCGTATTTATTATGGGCCAGATGAGTGTGGGGCTGTGGCCGGCTGGGGTGCTGGGCTGGGCTGGGACCCTTTCCCCTATTCCCTCCCTCTCCCTCTATCACTCTCTTGATGGGGTATTGATGGGGTTGGTGACAAGTTAATTATTAGCTAAAGATATGCAGATCACCGTAAAAGGGGCGGGCACCTGGGGAAGAGGGAAGTTCGGTTATTGAACAGTCAGATCCCTTCCAGGCCTGTTGTGCAGAAACCTTGGTTCCAGGCCTGGGCCTGGTCCTACCTGGTAACCCTGAGTCCAGCCAATCAGAATTGCTGAAAGTCAGCCCCCCCCTACCCCCACCGTGGTGTGTGCCTGTAATTCTGTAATCCCAGGTACTCATGAGGCTGAGGTAAGAGGGTCGCTTGAACCCAGGAGTTTGAGACCAGTTTGGGCAACATAGTGAGACTCCATCTCTTAAAAAAAAAAAAGTATTTATAAAAAATGTCATTCGAGTTGGTAAAAAAGAACTGCTGAATATTTGTTCCGTAAAAGGGTAGGGGTTAGGGGGCTTGGAGGGCTTTACCACGCATCCCCTCCCAGCAACACACCCAGCAAAGGTGCATCTGGATCCTTAGTCTGCGCTAGAAACACGGCCTCCTGCTGCAGAGCCCAACACTGGTAATGTCTGCTCCTCCCGCCCTTCCTTTTCCTTCTCCAGCCTGCACACCATCACCCCAAACTCTGTGACAGTGTCCTGTGTACTGACGGTGTAAGGGAAAGAGGCAGCCTTTGGAACCCGGGTGTGCTCATTAGCTAGTCCCTGAAACTGTCTTCCATTTCCTCTCCTGTGATGGGGTGTGATGATAATGCCAGCCTCTAGGGGTCGCTGTTATAAAGTGTTTCTTCAGGATTGGCTGGGCATCCCTATGGAGCCTCCTGGGTGGAGTGGGAGACAGTGGATTGACACATGTGTGCACGGATGGAATGCCATGGAGTAGTAGCCACTGTCAGGATTGGCTGCTTGGCGTGGACTACTCAGGGGTCATCCATCCACAATCCCTTTTGGAAGAAGTATTGCTTCCAGAAATACTGCAGACTATCTTCTGTCTTCTAGGCATGGTGCTAAGGGCTGAGTAGAGAATAATGAGCATAACAGATCTGGTTCCTGCTTCCCACCTGGGCACAGTCTAGTGGAATGGGCCTCCTGTCCCCAAAAGAGAGTCAAATGCTCTGCATGATTTTTGTCCTCGGGGGTAGGTTAACTTGTGATAGGTCCAGCCCTGGATCTGAGTCATCTCCAACTCCCATGGAGTACTTGGCACATAGTGGGCGCCAAATAATATTTTTGGAATGAATGGCTGGATGCTGGAATTAGGCAGCGTTGAGCCCCAAGTGGACAGGTGTACGTTTGCTGATCCTCACAGAGGCTGGAGGTCTGATTAGGGCCTGCTTTCTAGGAAAGAAAGGCTGCTGGCTTAGTTTGGGGGAACTGTTCATCTCCAAGCCCCAGCCAGGTAAAGAGACAGCCCAGCAAAAAGGAAAGAAGTATCCATTGTCACTGGATGTAAGCTAGGCAATGAAGTCCCCCATTGTTGCTGGCAGAGCCAGAGCGACTCTTCTCTTTTCTGGCATTTTTGCTTAATGACCAGACATCTGCAGAACCTGCCAACCAGCAGGAGGTGGGGGGGAAGGTCATCCCCAGGGCATACCCCAACCCTGGACCAGGCTTCCTACTCTGTCTGGGAGGTGACCCAGAGTGGAGGGCAGGCGGGTGGTGGAGGAAGCTTGGGAAGGGTTGGGCTCAGGTGTCATGCAGTCATGCTACATAAATCTGGCTGGCCATGTCTCTAGTCTGCACCCCTCTAGGGGCCCTCGGGAACTTGGATGGGGCCTACTGCCTCTCGGTGCTGGTTTCAGCCTTGGCTGCTGTCTTTCTAGTCTCCCGACTGCATCTCTGCCAACCAGGACCAGCCCTGCCCCACCCTGCACCCAACCCTGCTTCCCAATGCCCAGCAAGGATGTCTGGACCCTGATGATGGATGGACTTGGGCATCTCTGAGAGTGCCAGCCCCTGACTGGTTATGTTGTGGATTCAGCTGTCGGGCTGACTCAGTTCCTTCTTGATGGAGTGTTTTCTTGTTAAAAGAAGCATGAGTCTAAAACAGTAATTCCCAGACTCTGTGTGGGCTGTTCCCTTCTCCAGCCATCACTGGCCACTGCTGAGAGCGGGTCTTATTCAGCAAGTGCGATGAGGCAGAATAAAGACTGAGACCCTACTTTAAAAAGTTCAGTATATACCCGGGAGGCAGAAGTTGCAGCCAGCTGAGATCGCACCATTGCATCCCAGCCTGGGCAACAGAGCGAGACTCCATCTCAATACATACATACATACGTACATACATTTAAAAAAAAAGTTTAATATATAAAACAAAATGAAAGGCCAACCTGGAAAGACCTTCTAGGATTAGCTCAATGACAGAGTGGTACACAATAATGATGACAACGATGATGACGATGATAGCAGCTAACACTTACTGAGTGTTCGCCATGTGCTGGGTATGGTAATAAGCAGTTTGTATTCAGTCTTGCATTTCATCCTCATAAAAACCCAGGAAGTTGGTGTTACAGAGGCTCAGAGAGATCCGCAGTGAGGGTACAGATGGGATTTGACCCTGGGTCTAACTACACCAAATGCTCTTAACCATTCACTGGAAAGGATATTTGTTGTCGTTGTTGTGGCTGTTTTTGAGATGTCGCCCAGGCTGCAGTGCAATGGTGTGATCTCGGCTCACTGCAACCTCTGCCCCTCTGGTTCAAGAGATTCTTCTGTCTCAGCCTCCCCAGTAGCTGGGGCTACAGGCGCATGCTGCCATGCCTGGCTAATTTTTTGTATTTTAGTAGAGATGGGGTTTCACCATGTTGCCCAGGCTGGTCTTGAATTCCTGAGCTCAGGCAATCCACCCACCTCGGCCTCCCAAAGTGCTAGGATTACAGGGGCGAGCAACCACGCCTGGCCTGTTGTTGTTGTTTTTGAGACGGAGTCTCGCTCTGTTGCCCAGACTGGACTGTAGTGGTGCCATCTTTGCTCACTGCAACCTCCGCCTCCCGGGTTCAAGAAATTCTCGTGCCTCAGCCTCCCGAGTAGCTGGGATTACAGGCTCCTGCCACCACACCCGGCTAATTTTTAAGGTTTTAGTAGAGACGAGGTTTCACCATGTTGGCCAGGCTGACCTTGAGCTCCTAACCTCAAGTGATCCGCCTGCCTCCGCCTCCCAAAGTGCTGGGACTATAGGCATGAGCCACCACACCTGGCCACCGGAAAGGATCTTAGTGACCAGCCACTCCATCTCTTCATTTTCTGTGGGAGGAAACTGAAGTCCAAAGAGGAAAACTTGTCACCTAGAGTCGGTGGCAAAGCTGCAACTGGGTTCTAAGTGTCCTAATTCCAAATCTAAAGCTTTTCTCTGTGAACCAGAAACACAACTCTCCTTCCCTCTCTCCTGTCCCTCCAAGACTGAGGGAGATCATAAAGTCAGAGAGAAAGCGAACCCAGGGCCGGGAGAGCCGGGATCTGGATGCCAAACCATGCCAAACACATAGGCATAGGCTTGAGCCCCAGGGAGCTCAGCGGGGCTGCTTTTAAAGATAGGAGCGGGGGCCGGGCGCGGTGGCTCAAGCCTGTAATCCCAGCACTTTGGGAGGCCGAGGCGGGTGGATCACAAGGTCAGGAGATCGAGACCACAGTGAAACCCCGTCTCTACTAAAAATACAAAAAAAAAAAAAAATTAGCCGGGCGCGGTGGCGGGCGCCTGTAGTCCCAGCCACTCAGGAGGCTGAGGCAGGAGAATGGCGGGAACCCGGGAGGCGGAGCTTGCAGTGAGCCGAGATCGCGCCACTGCACTCCAGCCTGGGCAACAGCCTGAGACTCCGTCTCAAAAAAAAAAAAAAAAAAAAGATAGGAGCGGGGTCAGGAGCCAACAGAGCAGCTGGAGGTGGGGCACATGCAGGTTCCTGAGGGTCACCGTGGGTCAGGATCCAGGAAAGCAATGAAGACAGCAACTAGGGGTCCTCGGTGTTTAGAAAACTTTGAAAAGAAGCTGGAAGAACCAGGCATCTGCTGAGGCAGGAAAGACCCCAGGCTCTGAGACAGAGCCACATAAGGGATGCAAGAGACCCAGGCAGGTGCCAGCAGCAAACAAACAGAAATGGAGGGGGCATGGTAAGGCCCACAGCTGAGAACATGAGTGTCCTTATTACCGACAGCAGAAGAAAATAGAGGCAGCCAAGCTGGAGGGATGGGTGCACTAACAAGACATGAGGACCTGGGACCACTGCCTTGCACAACCTGCCCAGGTGTCTGCAGCAACCTGACCGAGAGCCAGCAGCCCAGCCTGGGGCGGTTTCTTGGTTCACAGTTGATGGCTGGGGAAGAAAACAGAGGTCAAGAGTATCTTAGAAGTTTTTTCCAAGCATTTAATAAATATTTTTCCTTTGTGATAGTCACAAGTAACTGCTGTGAATATTTAAATTCTTTTAATCACTTTTTTTTTGTTTTTTTGAGACGAAGTCTCGCTCTGTCTCCCAGGCTGGAATGCGGTGGCATAATCTCGGCTCACTGCAAGCTTCGCCTCCTGGGTTCAAGTGATTTTCATGTCTCAGCCTCCGAGTAGCTGGGATTACCGGCATGTGCCACCACGCCTGCCTAATTTTTGGTAGAGACAGGATTTCGTCATGTTGACCAGGCTGGTCTTGAACCCCTGACCTCAGGTGACCCACTTGCCTCGGCCTTCCAAAGTTACAGGCATAAGCCACCGTGCCTGGCCTGTTTTAATCACGTTTTCATCAGCCTTTTTCTTTTTTTTTGAGACGGAGTCTCGCTCTGTCGCCCAGGCTGGAGTGCAGTGGCGTGATCTCGGCTCACTGCAAGCTCCGCCTCCCGGGTTCACGCCATTCTCCTGCCTCAGCCTCCCGAGTAGCTGGGACTACAGGCGCCCACAACCGCGCCCGGCTAATTTTTTGTATTTTTAGTAGAGACGGGGTTTCACCGTGGTCTCGATCTCCTGACCTTGTGATCCGCCCGCCTCGGCCTCCCAAAGTGCTGGGATTACAGGCGTGAGCCACCGCGCCCGGCCTCATCAGCCTTTTTCTTAACGGAAATTTGTGTCGAGACCCGAGTGGGAGCTGGAATGTATGAGGTTGTATTTTTAATGAAATACATAATAACAAAATAACAATAACAAAAATACAAATAATAAAATAACAAAAATACATAATAAAAGATAAAAATAATAAAAGGATGTAATATTTGTATGCCTATACCTATGCTTAGTATTGCTCCCTCTCTGCACATTATAAATGTATTTATTTATTTTTATTTTTTGTAGAGATGGGGTCTCTACATATGGGGTTTCTCTATGTTGCCCAGGCTGGTCTTGAACTCCTGGCTTCATGCGATCTTCCTGCCTTGGCCTTTCAAAGTACTAGGATTACAGGTGTGAGCCATCATGCCCGGCCATTTATATTATAAATTTAAAACTAATATTTTAAAAATGTTGGTAAGGAGCACCACATGGTATATAAAGAACACTGTTTACCTTGAATTTCCCTCCCATCGGGGCTCGCCAGCATCCTCAAAGTTCTTTCCACCTTTGGAAGGAATGCTGCACCCAGCTAGGAAGGGGTGTGTGTTCTCTGCTTCACAGTGGTAGACAGCCCTGGAAAGAGACTTCCCACATCAGATCAGCAGAGGAATTGTAATCATTTGGGATGCATAAGCAGGCCAGCGTTGCATCTAATGTCTTCAATAATTCTGCACATTCCTAATCTGTGCAATATTTCAAGTGGCTGGGTTTTAGACTTGGCTATTTAGAGTTAATGTTGCTACGGGGGTGGGGCGGGGTAGGAGAGAGGGAGAAGTAAGGAGGAGGGGTGACGAATTTCTACAAACCCAGTGCTCTGCACCCAGAACCTGGTAAGGGGGCAGTGGTCAGAGGGAAACAGAGGGAGAGAAAGATATCAAGTGTAGTAATCAGAATGAAAAATGGAGCCGCGGTTACTTTAAACAAGAGCTAATTCATCACAGCAACGAGTGGATAAGTAGCTGAGTTTCAGGCGTTCAGTAAGTTCCCCGTTCTGCTCCAAAAATTATTCCACCCTTGTCTGCATGCTCCCATAAATCATCCCTTCTTCACATCAGCTCCGATTACCAATTACTCCTGCCTGTAACATGCATTCCTTGCCCAACCCCATCTGATGGGGCCTTGCCTTTTAATTTTACAAATGCTTTTTTTCCCCCACTTTACTTTCTTCTTTCTCCTTCAGTATCTCCCCTCCCCCAGCCTTCCATTCTCTGTCTTTGTCATCTCTCCTTTGCACCCTGCCCCTCCCCGCTTTGCTTCAGCCCCTGGCCAACCTGGCCATTCGCAGTGGTGCTTTGGGAAGAGGAGTGAGGAACCGCCTTGGGCAGTGGTGGCACCTGGAGCACGTGGGAAAGATGTGAGAAGGGTGTACAGCTCTCCCCTCTCAAACTTGGCCCTGAGAGACATTTGTGCCCAGCCTGCTTCTTGGTCTGTAGGCTTGGACACAGTTTGAGTCTGGGGTTCTCCTAAGCTGTTGAAAAGGGCATCCCATTCTCCCCAGAAGAAAGATTTCCACTCCCCCTGGCTTCTGGCATGACAACACTGGTCATAATAAACACTTATCATGATAAGTATTGGCTGCTGACCATGTTTGAAGGACACAAGTAGACACAGTCTCTGCAGGGCTCTAAAAACTCCTTTAGAAGAGTCCGTGTCTTCCAGCCCAGCTTCTGCTGCCGGCATAGAATCACTCAAACTTTAGTCATTATTGTATCCCTTACACAATTGTTGCCACATTTTGGTATCATATTTTCTTAAAACCAACTTTAAATTGGTTCAGCTCTCAAAGACTTAACTTTGTCCTATGCCAATTGGTTCAGCTCTCAAAAACTTAACTTGTTCTGTGCCAAAATTCATGAACTCATGTGTTTAAATGGATAGTTACATTTTCCCCCAAACCTATGGAAATAAATTCTGAGTTATGATACCAGTGAACTGAACTTTATACCAACTGAAATTGTCTTGAGATCTTCTATCACACGTGTATCATGCTTTAGCTAAAGCATCACTCCCTCCTGCACACTCAGAGACGTGGCAGGATGGGAACATGGAACCGAGATTCAGAAAGTGTCAGCAGCTCAGGCTTCTGCAGACTTCACTCTACCCTGGAAGCCCCGTGAGCCTGGTAAGATGCCAATTCCAACCCTACCTTCAGAAACTCCGATTTGGGAGTTCTAGGATATGGCCCAAGCCCAGAAACCTGGAGTTGGACACATGCCCCCAAGGTGTCTCTGACTATGCTTTGAGAAGTACTGGTCTAGCCTGGGCTTCAAACCTAATTTACTTTGTGACCTTAGGAAAATCACTTACTTTTCCATTTTGTAATCGCTTAAACTGGGAGAACCTTAACTGTTCTTCCTACCTCACGGAGGTCAGAGAAGGTCAAAACTTGACAAGCTAAGTAGGGGATGGATTTCGACAGGTGCCCAGTTCTTTTGAGATGGGAGGCAGAGCTGTGGCTTGTTTCCTTCAGCATCTGTGCGACAGAGATCCAGCCCCACCCATGGATATTTGCATACTAGCCTTGCATCGGCACAGCCCATTGTTTTTTGTTTGTTCGTTTGTTTTAGACAGAGTCTTGCTCTGTTGCCCAGGCTGGAATGCAGTGACACGATCTCAGTTCACTGCAGCCTTTGCCTCCTGGGTTCAAGCAATTCTCATGCCTTAGCCTCCCGAGTAGCTGGGACTACAGGTGTGCGCCACCACACCGGGCTAATTTTTTTGTATTTTTAGTAGAGATGGGGTTGCACCATGTTGTCCAAGCTGGTCTTGAACTCCTGACTTCAGGTGATCCACCCGCCTCGGCCTCCCAAAGTACTGGGATTATAAGTATGAGCCATCATGCCCAGCCCAGCCCCCTGTTTTGATTGGATTTGAAAACTAGATTCCTGCAGGTTTGAGAACCCCAAAGTGGATTCTAAGCCAATTTAATGATTGCCATTTGCTATGGTTTGAGCGTTTTTGCCTTCTCCAAAATTCATGTTGAAACTTGATCCCCAGTGCAACTGTATTGGAAAGTGTGGCCTTTGGGAAGTGATTGAGTCATGAAGGCTCTGCCCTCACGGATGAGATTGGGTGACCTTATAAAAGGGCTTGACAGAGGGAGTTAGCCTCTTCTTGCCCTTCCATCTTTCACTGTGTGAGGACAGTGTTCCTCCCCTCTGGAGGATGCGGCATTCAAGGCACCGTCTTAGAAGCAGAGAACAGACTCTCACCAGACTACCTGCTGGCGCCATGATCTTGGACTTCCCATTCTCCAGAACTGTGAGAAATAAATTTCTGTTCTTTATAAATTACCCAGTGTTGGGTACTTTGTTATGGCAGCACAAACAGACTGAGACACCATTTAAATAGTGTGGGGGGTATAGATACCTAAAAAGTCACCCAGAAGCCCAGGGTGGGAACTAGGGCACTGCAAGCAAAATATTTAGGGTGCAAAACTTAAGGAGGCACTTACTTTCAGAGGCTGGCCATGTACTTGCACAATCCTGAGACTGAGGACCTCCTTAAATGTCATGGATAGGGTGTCTTGATCCTCTCAGTCCTGGGTCTGCAGAAGCCATAGTGTTGTTGGATCTAAATCCTCATAGGGCAGGGTGAAGGCAAGAGAAAGAACCAAGAGTCAACTGAACATCCAAAAGGAATGGCACTGCGCCCTGTGGGGCACACACATGCCACATCTGGCAGTCTCACAAGCATCTGCAATGGAAGCAGCATCAATTTCAGTTTATATCTGAGGACATCCAGGCTTATAGAGGATAGGAAAGAAAAGGAAAGGAAAAAATAAAGCAAGGAAAGGAAAAAAGAAAGGAAGGGGAAGGAAAGGGGAAAGGAAGAAAGGAAAGAAGGAAAGGAAGGGGAAAAGGAAGTGAAGGGAAGAGGGAGGGGAAAGGGAAGGAAAGGAAAGGAAGGGAAAAGGGAAGGGGAGGGGAAGGAAGGGAAGGCAAAGGGGAGGGGAGGGGAGGGCAGGAAAGGGAAGGAAAGGGGTGGGAGGGGAGAGGAGGGAAGTGGAGGGGATGGGAGGGAAGGAAAAGGGAATGGAAAGAAAGGGAATGGAAAGAAAGGGAAGGAAAGGGAAGAGAAGGGAAGGGGAAGGAAGGAGAGGGGAGGAGAGAGGAGGGGACGGGAGAGGAGTGGAGGGGAAGGGAGGGGAGGGACAGGAAGGGAAGGGAAGGGAAAGGGAGGGGAGGAGAGAGGAGGGGATGGGAGAGGAGTGGAGGGGAAGGGAGGGGAGGGAAAGGAAGGGAAGGGAAGGGGAGGGGAGGAGAGAGGAGGGGACGGGAGAGGAGTGGAGGGGAGGGGAGGGAAGGGACAGGAAGGGAAGGGAAGGGAAGGGAGGTTCTTTTTGTTCACCAAGTGTTAGCACTGATTTCACTTCATGAATGAGGTCAGTGGAACCCACAGCCTTCATATGTTTCCTATATATTTGAGAATTTATTATTTTTAAATCACTCATTGACAAAAAAAATACTTTAGATCACTTATTCACTTAGATGTCTACATCCATCCTTCAAACATGACTGAGTAGGTATCCAGTCAGGCACAGCAAAGAATCAGATTCCTTTTAGGAATCATAGAAGCCAGTGGGAGACAAGATTAGCTGGTGGCACGAATGAGATGGAGTAAGTAAAGAAAGGAGCGTCTGCTGCATGATCAAGGGGAGCGGGAATTATGCCAGAAAGCTTAAGCTGAAGGTGATTGTCAAAACTTCACAGGATTTAGCCCCGAGCTTCCCTGGTAAATACAGCAGCCGCTGTCAACCAATAAAAAACATCCCCACCTGTGACCTGTCGGATGAGAGACGATCTCCCTAGCACTAAACTGAAAGCACACTTTGGTGCTGAGAATCTTTACATAAGGGGCACCGACAGCAGCAGTGCCAAGGAGAATAACATAGTAACGAGAATAGCTGCCGTTTATTGCGTAGGCACTTTCAAATGCTAATGTAACGCTCTCAAGTATACCACAAAGCAAGCCTTATTCTAACCTTCATTTTTTTCAGAGTGGGAAACTGAGACTCAGAGATGCAAGCAACTTGGCCCCAATCCCAGTCATTAAATGCCCGGTCTGATTGAAAGCAGACTTTTCCAAAGTGGCCAGTATCCCTTGGCTGCTCCATTTACAAGACCAATGCCGCCGGTCACAGGATGAAAATCACCTCTTACTACTGACAGGATATATTAAATAAGTGATGCAGACATTCCAGTTAATTAACTGTGTTGCCCCCTGCCGTTTCATTTCATAATCAACCCTGTTATCTGGGGCCAAGTTTCCTAGTGTCTCCTATTTTATTAAAGTCCTTGCTTCCTGTATCTACAGAATCTCTATAGAAGGGAGGGGATATGGAGTAGAAAGAGACTTCATATCTGGGTACCACGAGCACCCAGATTGAGTGAGACCTGGGTGAAACTGTCGGGAGCAGAGGTTCTCAAAGTGTGGTCCCACAGCGGCAGCAGCACCTGGTACCTCATTAGATATGCAATCCTCTGACCCTGTAGAATTGGGTAAAACTATCCCAGGTCTACTGAATTAGAAACTGGAGTAGGCCAGCAATTTCAGGTTTAACCAGCCCTCCACGTGACTCTGACACATGCCAAAGCTGGATTACCGTTGGTTTAAGTTAGTAGTTTTCAACTGAGGCTGCACATTGGCATCACCTGGGAAGCTTTAAGAACTACAAATGCGCAGGTCTTACCCCCAAAATCGACATTATTATTGTTATTATTATTTAGACAGGGTCTCCCTCTGTCGCCCCGGCTGGAATGCAGTGGTAGGATCACGCCTCATTGTAGCCTCGACCTCCCAGGCTCCCTTTCTGTAGATCCTCCCTCCTTAGCCTCCTAAATAGCTGGAACCACAGGCATGTGCCATCACTTCTGGCTAATTAAAAAAAAAAATTATCTGTAGAGATGTGGTCTCCCTATGTTGCCCAGGCTGGAAGAATCTACTTTAATGGGTTTGGGATATGACTCAGGCATTGTGATGTCTTTTTAAATTCCTTGGATGATTCTAGACTGCAGCCAAGGTTGAGAAGCTCTGGTTTAGAAGCTCGGAGAACTCTAGACCTTACCCAAGCTCAGTGCTCCTGATTGATAGGTGCCCCAGAATGGGCTCTCATGGGCTCAAGAGTTCAAAGTTGTCACTTTGCCCCTGAAATTATCACTTTGAAGGCTTAGAATTAAGGCACTGGTCATTGGGAAGTACTGTGCAACCAAGGAAGAAACATGGAATTGGAAAGACTTTTTTTTTTTTTTTTTGAGATGGAGTTTCGCTCTTTCACCCAGGCTAGAGTGCAATGGCACCATCTCGGCTCACTGCAACCTCCGCCTTCCGGTTTCAAGCAATTCTCCTGCCTCAGCCTCCTGTGTAGCTGGGATTACAGGTGTCCGCCACCACGCCCAGCTAATTTTTGTATTTTTAGTAGAGATGGGGGTTTCACCATGTTGGCCAGGCTGGTCTTGAACTCCTGACTTGGTGATCCACCTGCCTTGACCTCCCCAAAGTGCTGGGATTACAGGCGTGAGCCACTGCGCCTGGCCTGGAAAGACTTTTAAGCCTAGTTCAAACCCTGCATCTACCACTGTGTAGCTGTGTGACTTCTCCCAACCTTGGTGTCTCACCTATAAAATAGTGAGATTAAACATCTGCTTCCACTGCTGTTGGTAAAGCACCAAGAACAGTGACTGACACTTGGCAGTGAGTTGTCAGACAGAACACATGTTTGTTAAAATGAAAACTGGCCAAAGGGAATCACGAATGTGGGGGGATTCGCTCTGACTTACAAGGTCAGGGAAATGGGTAAAACTGTTCAACTGGAGGGCTAATGTGCACCAGTAGGAACAAGGTTATTCGCAAAAAGGATGTGGGGAAGGCAGCCTTGCTCCTGTTCTGTGATAGCAAAAGAGTTCAGATGAGAAGGGATCCCGTAGAAACTAGACACCCTCACTTGTGTGGTCAGGGACTGGGACAAAACCAAGAAACAAGCAGTGCAAGAAAATGTGCAGCTGGGAGTGGTGGCTCATGCCTGTAATCCCAGCACTTTGGGAGGCCAAGGTGGGAGGATCACTAGAGCCCAGGCATTCGAGACCAGCCTGGCCAACAGGGCAAAATTCTGTCTCTACCCAAAACACAAAATTAGCTGAGTATAGTGGCATACACCTGTAATCCCAGCAATTCAGGAGCCTGAGGTGGGAGGATCATTTGAACCTGGGAGGTGGAGGTTGCAATGAGATTGTGCCACTGCACTCCAGCCTGGGCAACAGAGCGAAACCCTGTCTCAGAAAGGCAGAAAAATAAAAATAAATTAAAAAAAAGAAAACGTGCAGCCTGGGAGGAAGAGGAAGATCTAGCAGAGGGACCATTGGGATATCCCTGCTGAGGATAAATGTCCCAGTGGGAGAGGGGCTGGTCTGTCCACATCCTGAGGATGCAGGAAGAGGGTAGTCAGCACCAGGAAGACACAGTGGCCAGGAATGAGACCCCTTAACTGCCAAACTAGGGCTCTCAACCAAACTCCAGTCTAGCTCCAGTCTAACAATGAAGGCAAGGCAAGACCCTACTCCAGTGGAGTTGGGAGCCAAGCTAAGAACTCATGGCCTCCTGAGCATTCGCAGAACTGGAGTGCAATTCTGTATTCTTAGTTCTGTTTGCCCACCATGCTTGTTAGATTAGTTTCGGGGTGACGAGGCTTACCTTAGGCCTGCCTTGTCCCCTCTCTCCCCTGTCCTTTGTCTCCTTCCCTGGGAGCCCAAAGCTTAGTCTCCAAACTGGTATAAAGTTGAGGGTCAAACCTTTCCCTCTTCTTTAAACACAACTGATGCTTTCATGAGAGCATTCAGCCTCCCATGCTGAAAGCACTCCACACCCAGCAGTGTCTCTGGCTGTCCCCATCATGGGTGGGGCCGCTCTGCTGTGTGTTGGGCAGTACCTATGTCAGGAGCTCAGATGGTCGGAGCTCAGCCACTGTACAGCAGACAGTCTTGCCGCCAACCTGACCTTTCCTGGTGCCCTAGCTCCCTGACCAAGGCCCCAGCTCCACTCAAAGCCCTCCTTCCAGGTTGCTATAGCCTGGCTGATCCAAATGCCCAGTGGCTATGTGACTCCAGCTCTGTTCCATGGCTCACAAGGCCCACCCCTCCAGCCCATGTTCCAGCATCAGCCTCAGAAATCATAGCCCAGCCCTCAGTGTCTTGGGGTTCTTAGCCTGTCCCGTGCTCTTTCACATCTCTATGGCTTTGTTCAGGATGCCTTACTCGCATGACATGCCTTCCCCACTATCTATTGCTCCTTTTCCCTTCTTTCAACCCATTCCTGCCCATTTTTAAGATTCTCCTCAAACATCACCTCCACCAGGAAGTTTTCATGACTCCTCCATATTGAGCTAGGTCCTTGGTGATTCCCCCAAACCCTTACCTAACTGGATCATAGTATGTGGAGACCAATTGCCAAGTGAGTCATTACAATTTACTGGAGTTGGTGAAAATTATTCTGAAACTACCAGGTGTAAATAGTGGCTGGAAAAGGAAGGAAGTGCCTGGTGCCAGGTGTCTGGTGACTTTAGGGAGAATTATTCTTCCCCAGAGATGGCAAACCAAACCAGAACGAGCAGGAAAACCCCAGGGGTCCTGCCAGTTCCCTGTCCCATTCCTGATGTGCAAGTTCAGGCTCTCATTACTTTTCTCTTTCCTTCCTTCCTTCCTTCCTTCCTTCCTTCCTTCCTTCCTTCCTTCCTTCCTTCCTTCCTTCCTTCCTTCGTTCATTTTTGAGATGGACTCTCTCTCTGTCACCCAGGCTGGAGTGCAATGGCATAATCTTGGCTCATTGCAACCTCTACCTCCCGGGTTCAAGCGATTCTCCTGCTTCAGCTTTCTGAGCAGCTGGGATTACAGGTGCATGCCACCATGCCCAGCTAAATTTTCTATTTCTAGTAGAGACTGGGTTTCACCTTGTTGGCCAGGCTGGTCTTGAACTCCTAACCTCAATTGATCCACCCACCTCGGCCTCCCAAAGTGCTGAGATTACAGGTATGAGCCCGGCTGGCTCTCATCATTTCTTGAATGATTTGTTCAACAGCCTTCCATAGTATCACCTCACTGCTATATATTTACTGAGTGCTCACACACCTGACTCGTGAGCTTTATATGTATCTACTAGTTTAATACTTACAAAATCCTTATGAGGCATTTGCATTTTACAGATGAGGGAACTGAGACCCAGGGAGAGTAAATAATTTGCTCACGATTTCATAGCTGGTTGCAGCAGATTCAAATTCAGGCTGTTTGGCTTTGGAGCTTAATTTTTAGCCACTCTACAAACCTCCTGCAATCAGTGTTCACGTCCACCAGAGGCACCTTCCTGCAGCACCCTTGGAATGGGGTTTGGCAGACAGCGATTGTTGTTTACCTGGCGTCTATTCTCCATTTCTTCCCAGCTAACAGAACCCTGATTTTATTTAGGACTCCAATTTATCCTGTTAAAAAAGCCTTCATACCTCTCTGTACCTAGAGTGACCATGTGAACTAGTTTGTGAGTTTTGCTCTTGTTGCCCAAGTTGGAGTGTAATGGCGAGATCTCGGCTCACTACAACCTCTGCCTCCTGGGTTCAAGCGATTCTCCTGCCTTAGCCTCCCGAGTAGCTGGGATTACAGGCATGTGCTACCAAGCCTGGCTAATTTTTTGTATTTTCAGTAGGGACAGGGTTTCACCATGTTGGCCAGGCTGGTCTTGAACTCCTGACATCAGGCAATCTACCCACCTCAGCCTCCCAAAGCGCTGGGATTACATGCGCCCGGCTGTGAGCTAGTTTTAAGTAAGGAGAAATAAGCTACAGGATGGGACTTCCAGGGAGATTCTTGGTGTTTTTTTTTTTTTTTTTTTTTTTTTTTTTTAAGACAGAGTATCACTCTGTCACCCAGGCTAGAGTGCTGTGGTATAATCTCAGCTCACTGCAATCTCTGTCTCCCTGGTTAAAGCGATTCTTGTGCTTTAGTCTTTTGAGTAGCTGGGACTACAGGCACGCACCACCATCCCCAGCTAATTTTTGTATTTTTAGTAGAGATGGGGTTTCACCATGTTGGCCAGGCAGGTCTTGGACTCCTGACCTCAAGTGATCCTCCTGCCTTGGCCTCCCAAAGTGCTGGGATTACAGGAATGAGCACCGTGCCTGGCCCAGGGAGACTACTTCTATCCAGGAGGGTTTCCAGTAAGTATAAATGGGGACAGAGTCCACTAGCATGAGCCATTCTCTCTTCGCTGTTCCCTCATTCTTTCTGCCTGTAGCATGGTAGCAAACCCTGGAGGTGCAGCAGCCATCGTATAGACATGAGAATGAAGGTCGCCTGCTGAGAGAGTTAGACAGAGCCCAGGTTTCGATGACTTCCTCGAGTTGTTGCACCAGCCCTGGACGACTGTCTTCAGGACTCTTGGTACAAAAGGAAACTAAGTCTATAATTGGTTCAGTGACTGCATTTGGATTTCTGTTAAATGCAGCCAAATGTCATACCTAATAAACACAGGGGATCACACATTCTTCAAAGTTTGCGTTAATGGTCAGTCTCATAGCCCACCGCTAGCAACAGCAGTGTCCTTAAACTTGGGTGTAAATGAGAATCACAGGCAGGGCTTGGGGGCCCTGTACACAGGGACTAGGACCCACCTTCGGAGCTTTTGATTCAGTAGGACTGGAGCAGGACCTAGGAATTCGCATTCATACTCTAACAAGCTCCCAGGGGATGCTGGTGCAGCTGGTGCAGGGACCACACTTTGAGAAACACTCTGCCTGCAGCATAGGGCTCAAACAACTACTGTAGGGCCCGTGACAATCTGACCCAAACTGCATTTTTCAGCCCTTTCCCTGACTCCCCCGACTCATTTCCCCAAGACACTATTCTCCAGCCACACCAGGCTGGAGAACCCCCGAATACCCAACACATGCTCACACCTCCAAGCCTTGTTGCTCACCTCAGTCCCTCACCTTGCAATGCTCATTCTTCCTGTTTTTCCGCAACCCAAACCCCATTTGTCCTTTAAAATTCAGCCCCCTTTTTTTTTGATGATACTTTCTCCAGTGTCTCCGGCAAATGAAACTCTTCCTGCTGAGTCTCCCTGAGCTTTGCTTTTTATCTGTTCTAGCAGTTCTTTCTTTCTTTTTCTTTCTTTTTTTTTTTTTTTGAGACGGAGTCTCGCTCTATCGCCCAGGCTGGAGTGCAGTAGCCGGATCTCTGCTCACTGCAAGCTCCGCCTCCCGGGTTTACGCCATTCTCCTGCCTCAGCTGGGACTACAGGCGCCCGCCACCTCGCCCGGCTAGTTTTTTTTTTTTTTGTATTTTTTAGTAGAGTCGGGGTTTCACCGTGTTAGCCAGGATGGTCTCCATCTCCTGACCTCGTGATCCGCCCGTCTCGTCTCGAGCCTCCCAAAATGCTGGGATTACAGGCTTGAGCCACCGCGCCCGGCCCTGTTCTAGCATTTCTTTCATTCTGCTTGGAATTATAGGCAGTTGTTTACTTGGCTGTCTCTCACCAGGATGAGAGCTCCATGTGGGCAGAGACCAGGTAATACTATTCAGCTCTGTAATCATCCCCTCTTCAAACTGGACTAATGCTATAAACATACAAGTTGCTCGTAAATTAATGAATTGCACGAGAACATTTACATAGAAAAGAGCTTCTCCCCAAAATAAGCATAGTTAACATTTACTAAGCACTTCCTGTGTGCCAGAACCTAGTCTATATGCCGTATCTCACTGCCATGAAGTTTTAAAGGGAGTTCTATTATCCTCCTATAGATGAGGAAACTAAGGCACAGGCAGTTTAAGTAACATCATACATCTAAGAAGTGGTGAAGGTTGCTGAGCATGGTGGCTCATGCCTGTAATCCCAGCACTTTGGGAGGCCAAGGTGGGCAGATCACGAGGTCAGGAGTTCGAGACCAGCCTGGCCAACATGGTGAAACCCTGTCTCTACTAAAAATACAAAAATTAGCCAGGCATGGTGGTGCATGCCTGTAATCCCAGCTACTCTGGAGGCTGAGGCAAGAGAATCACTTGAACCTGGGAGGCGGAGGTTACAGTGAGCCAAGATCACACTACTGCACTCCAGCCTGGGCAACAAAGCAAGACTCCGTCTCGGGTTTTAAAAAAAAAAAAAAAAAAAAAAAAAAAAAAAAGGTGGTGAAGGCAGGATTTGAACTGGAGCCCATGTATTTAGCCATGCATCAGCCTGCCCCTCAAGTACAAAATCCAGACCTGTCAGGTCAGGGACAAAGAAATATTAGCAAGAAAGGTGATCTATTCCTGAGTGACTAGGAGGCTAGTAAAATTAATCAGGGTCTTTAAGTGACTGAGAAATGAACTACCTATTAAAACCTGTCTTTAATAAGAAAAATAAAGTTAGGAAATGGGTGCAATTAGTAAGTCATAATAAAAAACAGGTAAAGGGTCACTTAGAAAAATTAAATGCTAGAGAGATACATAAATCAAGGGGCCCTATGGCATGCAAACCAAAAGGTCTTGGCAGAATTAGCTAATGAACTTAAGAAACTCTTGACACCTACTTTTAAAAAGTGATGGTGAACCGGGAGACGGCTAGAGAGGAAAAAACGTGGGACTCAAAAAACAAGAAGAAAACTGATTCCAGCAATTTCCCTCCAGGGAAGCCATAAGTTCAGTTTGTAGGCAAGCCATAGAACAAATTTTATGATTAAAAATTTACGATAAATTTTATGAGTAGAAAATCCAGTAAGCAGCTGGAGGGCAACAGAGACCTGAGCCATAAATGGAACTGGCAGGTTTACGCAGAAGTCATGCCGGGAAACCATAATGCTTTTTTATTCTAACTAATTTGTAATATTAGTGGGAAGAGGGTCCACTGAAGATTTAGTGCTTTTTGATTTTAGAAAAGCCTTTGATTCAGTGTCTCATGAAATCTGACTGGCAAAATTAATTTAAATTGGCACAGACAGGGACCGTCTCAGGGATGGGGCTTGGCTGAAAGGCTATAAACACAGGTGTGATGAATGGGAGACGCAGACCAGAGGGGCAAGGGGGCAGGCCCGGGCCCGCTGCTGGGTGAGGTGATAGCAGCAGAAGCAGAAACGCGATCACATCGTTGGTCTCCATGAAGGTGAGGTTCATGGCTGGTCAATGAAATCTGCATGTGTAATTTAGCCAGGGTGACACAAGGAGGAGAGGGTGGGAAACCCAAGAGATATAGAAAAGGACAGAATTATCGCCAGAAATTAGTGTGTGTTGTATGGCAGATGCCTATGACCTGAAGAACCAGTCTACTGGACAAGAAAGCGAAATCCGGGTTAGTGTACAGAAAAATACTGAATAGATGGGAGATACACAGGTGGCCAAAGCCGGAAGCAGGTGTAAGTAACAGAAAACCTGCCTTGAACAACTTATCTCACATGTAGGAATTAGACAGGTGGGCTTAGCTTCAGGCACAGAATGATCAAGGCCCTGGCTTAATCTCTTTGCCATTTTTTTGACCCTGTCCTCTCCGTCATGTTAGTACCATCCCAAGGTTGGCTTTCTTCAAGATTGCCACCTTGTAGTGAGTTGAATGGTGGCCTCCACAACTGGGGATTGCCTGGAGCCAGCAGAAGGTGGAAGGTAAGGAAGGAGTTGCCCCTTGAGCCTTCAGAGGGGGCACAGCCCTACCAGGACTTTGATTTTGGACTTCTGGTCTCCAGGACTGTAAGAGAATACATTTCTGTTATTTTAAGCCACCCAGTGTGTGGCAATTTGTTACAGAAGTCTCAGGAAACAAATACATGCCTGCTAGTGTGCTTCCTGTGGGTGAGCAGGCTGACTTCGTGTGGCTCTCCGGTTAAGAGTGAAGAAGTCAGGCCGGGCGCGGTGACTCACACCTGTAATCCCAACACTTTGGGAGGCCGAGGTAGGCAGATCACCTGAGGTCAGGAGTTTGAGACCAGGCTGACCAACATGGAGAAACCCCGTCTCTACTAAAAATACAAAATTAGCCAGGCATGGTGGCACATGCCTGTAACCCCAGCTACTCGGGAGGCTGAGACAGGAGAATTGCTTGAACCTGGGAGGTGGAGGTTGCAGTGAGCTGAGATCATGCCATTGCACTCCAGCCTAAGCAACAAGAGGGAAACTCCATCTCAAAAAAAAAAAAAAAAAAAAAGAAGAGTGAAGAAGTCACTTTTCCATAAGCCCCAAGCAAACCACTCTCACAGCTCTCTGGCTAACATGGGCCCAGCCTTGTCCCTGGACCAGTCATGGATAAGGGGTTCAGACCAGAATACGTGGCTTCCACTCCTCTCTCCGGTGGAATAGGCAGTGCTCACTGGCTACCCCCTAGATAGGGAGCCTCCTATCCTCCTGTGTCTCCCGTGAGGATGAGCTGGAGCAGAGACCCACCCGACCTGTGCCACCATACATGATGCACGGGTACTGTAAGGGAGAAATGAACCTTCCTGTTTAAGCCACTGCCATTTGGGGGTTGTGACTCCAGTCTACATAACTAATGTGAGGGGAAGATCATTGGAGCTATCTGGAGACTGGCAGAATTTGACAGGAAGATATGCGAGATATTCCAGGTGGGCAGAACTGTAGGAGCAGGAAGGGGACAGGATGTTCAGGGAAAGGCGGTGGCCACCCCTGCAGAAACAAGTGTCAGAAAGGAAGAGCCTTGCCGGCAAAGGAGGGGCCAAAGCGCCCCAGGACAGAATCTGGATGTGAAGAGGAGGAAAGACAGGAGAAGAGAAATTTAGAAAGCTTTTGTCAAAATCCAAACAAAGGCGGTGTGTGTGGTGGCTCAAGCCTGTAATCCCAGCACTCTGGGAGGCCGAGGCGGGTGGATCACTTGAGGTCAGGAGTTCAAGACCAGCCTGGCCAACATGGTGAAACCCCATCTCTACTAAAAATACAAAAATTAGTTGGGTGTGGTAGCATGTGTCTGTAATCCCAGCTTCTCTGGAGTCTGAGGCAGGAGAATCGCTTAAACCTGGGAGGTGGAGGTTGCAATCAGCTGAGATTGTGCCATTGCTCTCCAGCCTGGGCAATAGAGGGAGACTCTGCTAAAACAACAACAACAACAACAACAAAACAAAAACAAAAGCAAGTATGACGAGGACCTGACTCCAAAGAGGGGCAGTGAAAAGAATGATACGGGTGGTGGTGAGCATAGGAATATAGCAATAGGTACCACTGATGAAAGCCTCATTATGTTCCAAGGACTGGGCTGACTGCTTTACCTTCATATTCTCGTAGAAAGGAGAGATTAGGGCTAAGGCGCAGTGAACCAACATAGGCACAACATAGGTAAGCACCGAACCCCAAGGCCCAGGGCTCAGCTGGAGCACCTCTACTTTGCCTTGGTAGGTTTCCCACTGCATGCCCTGGCCTGCAGAGGAGGAGAGCTGCCCTAAACTCTAGTGATTTAGGGCAGATCTAGTGTTCAGTAGGCCGGTGATCCACTGGCGAGGAGATGGGTTCAGTGTGGAGCAGGCCCAGACCCACGGGATCACAGTCCAGGCTGGTCACCCTCCTCTGTCCTGATAGGAGGTGAACAGCTCAGAGATGATGAGGAAGCATGTGCGCCTCCGTCAAGGGGACTGGTGATCTGGTTGTGGCTCTATTATACTAAACCTCCTTAGGAGCTCTAACCCCAGGGAGGAGGCACAAAAACTCCCTGGTCATCCTTCAAAGAACATTATTCCAGCTGGGCATGGTGGCTCACCTCTGTAATCCCAGTACTTTGGAAGGCAGAGGCAGGAGGATCACTCAAGCTCAAGAGTTCAAGACCAGCCTGGGCAACATAACAAGACCCTGTTTCAGCTGGGTGCAGTGGCTCACACCTGTAATCCCAGCACTTTGGGAGACCAAGGCAGATGGATCACCTGAGGTCAGGAGTCTGAGACCAGCCTGGCCAACATGGCGAAACCCCATCTCTACTAAAAATACAAAAATTAGCTGGGCGTGGTGGCACATGCCTGTAATCCCAGCTACTTGAGCGGCTGCTGAGGCAGAAGAATTGCTTGAACTTGGGAGGCGGAGGTTGCAGTGAGCCGAGATTGCACCACTGCATTACAGCCTGGGCGACAGAGCAAGACTCCTTCTCAAAACAAAAATAAAAACAAACAAAAACAAACAAACAAAAAATAACAACAACAAACCCTGTTTTTACTAAAAATTAAAAAAAAATAAAAAAGCCAGGCATGGTGGCACGTGCCCATAGTCCCCGTTACTCAGGAGGCTGAGGCAGGAGGATTGCTCGAACCCAGGAGATCAAGGCTGCAGTGAGCTATGATCATGCCACTGCCCTCCAGCCTGGGTGACAGAGCAAGACTCTGTTAAAAAAAAAAAAAATTATTTCATGGAAATGGGAATATATGGTTCCAGTGAGAGGCACGACTGTGAGCAAAAAGGGGCTTTAGTGGCTCCTGTCACTGGGAGGTCCTGGGCAGGTATGGCTTCAGACTGAGCTAAGATTCTGATGTCGGAAATCCATTCCTCCCACACTCTCTCAGCCCTTCCTGGCTTTGGTCTTTCCCTGCTTGGTGGCAAGGCTGACCCTGGTAACTCTAGGCCTTCATGGATTTTGCAGCCAGTGATCCCAGTGAAAAAGACTGTGCCACTTTCCCAGTGGTTTCAGCAAAAGTCCCAGTGATCACCCTCATTGGCATAGGTTGGGACAGTGTCCATCTCAGGACTGGGGGTAGGATCAGCCCCACCAAAGGGCCTGGTGAAAAAGTGGTATATTTTGGGTACTACACAAAGACAGACACTGAGACAGGGCTTAAGGGCAAGTAGTTTCCTTGGGAGATGATGCCAGAAAGCATCAGTAGAAGTGAGGAAGTGAGATGGGGAAGGGAGGGGAACAACAGAGTGAATTCATGATAATTTGGGCAACTGCCACTCAACTCCACCGAGGCCCCAGGACTTTGAAGAAGCAGCCCTGGAGCATTCATGCACCAACAGTCCAATTTCCCTTTGGTTGAAAGCTCCTCCCACAGGCATTGGCTCTCCCCGCTTCTCACCTGCCCCACGCCTGTGGGCTGAGTATGCTTCCCTGGCCAGAGAGAGCCTTCAGGCAGGACCTTGCAGTAAGAGGTCATCAGTGTGTGTGGAAACCAAGTGCTGGAGGAAAATGGGCAGGCCACGGTGGTCCCCAAGGGAAAATGGGAGGCTGTTGTCAAAAGCATGGGACCAGGACCATAAGGCAGGCACAAAGGGCAGACATCCACTTAAGCCACGCTCCTGACAGCATGCAGGATGGGGAAGCTGAGCTCTGAACCTCACTCCCCAATTGGTTCATGTTTCTGGACCGAACAGCCATAAATTGCAACAGTTTTCCAACAAGGTCTGGTCTGATTTCAGAAATATTAGGAGCCATTTATTTAAGGAATAACTTGATAAGACTGAAGATATCACCATCCCAAAGGATTAATACTAATGAAGGATGATGATAGATCCCAACAAGTACATCACTAATAGTAGAATTTCAGGCCCCACAAGAATTGTTCACTGGGGAGAGATTCTTGGGAACAGGAGCCCCGTCTAGCACTGATACCGCACAGGGAGTCATCCCCTAAGACCAATTAGATGTCAAGTGAAGGTCTGCTGCTAATGATAATGATTACCGATCTCACCTGGGCCTTGTAATAATCTGTGAGGCAGGAAGAACAAGTATTATTCCCACTTCAGAGAAGAGAAAACAGAGGGTCAAAGAGGCTGCACGACAGAGCAAGGCTAACCTGCCTTATCTAACTCCAAAGAGATTCCCTGTTGCTGTCTCAGTGTCATCAAAGGCACTGGAAGGAAAGTAAGTCCTGGCTTGTAGAACTTAATCCCTCCAACTCATTCCTTTATTTTTGCTTTCAGTTTTTTGTTTGTTTGTTTGTTTTCAGACAGAGTCTCTCTCTGTCACCCAGGCTGGAGTGCAGTGGTACAATCTAGGCTCACTGCAATCTCTGCTTCCTGGGTTCAAGTGATTCTCCTGCCTCAGCCTCCCAAGTAGCTGGGACTATAGGTGTGCGCCACCATGCCTGGCTAATTTTTGTATTTTTAGTAGAGATGAGGTTTCACCGTGTTGGCCAGGTTGGTCTCGAACTCCTGGCCTCAAGTGATCCACCCCCCCCCCTCCCCCGGCCTTCCAAAGTGTTGGGATTACAGGCGTGAGCCACTGCACCTGGCCCAACTCATTCCTTTAATACTTTCCCCAGGTCCTAAACCTTCCCCCAAGTCGAGGCCCCACACCTGGGCTGCTGTCAGAATGATAAGGGCAAGTGGTAAGGGTAAATGGGAGGAGAACACAGGGCTTCCGGGAAGCACAGAAAAGACCCAAAAGAGCACTAAATAGTAATGATGACAACCCAGGCACTAGGAAGGCAGAACAATGTCTCACAGAGGGGTGTGTGTGTGTGTGTGTGTGTGTGTGTGTGTGTGTGTGGTGTTTTTGTTTTTTGAGACAGGGTCTCACTGTCACCCAGGCTGGAGCTGGAGTGCAGTGGCACAATCACAGCTCACTGCAGCCTTGATCTCCGGGACTCAAGCCATCTTCCCACCTCAGCCTCCTGAGTAGCGGGATTACAGGCATGCACTACCAGGCCCAGTTAATTTTTTTTTTTTGTAGAGACAAGGTCTCGCTATGTTGCCCAGGCTGGTGGCCAGCCTTCAGTGGCTGCTCATGAGCTGTCAGGAAATCAATCAGCTGCCTAAGTTAGATCTCTCACTCCTGGCTGCTCTGATTCTGCCCTTGGGTGGGTTGCTGTGATGTTCAATGTCCTCAGTAAAGAAAGAGCCCCAGGTTCCTGAGTTTTGTTAATGGGAGAAGAGATCAAAGAGGTTCCCTCAAAAGTTTGCAGTCAGATGATCCAGAGATGGTGGTGATGCCATGGAGAGGAGAACCAAGTGGTGAAAGAAGCCAGAGGCAAGAAAAGCGAAGTTCCTATACATTACAATTTGCCAAGGCCTGGCTCTGCCTGGCAGCTTCCTTCTCAGGTGCCCAGGCTCAGCCTTGCCAGGTTTCATAGAGAAAACATCCCTGGGCCCCAGGATCCGTGTGGTCCAGGCTGGTCTCCCATCAGTCAACTACTCCTGCTGCTGCTCTGTCTCTCCAGGCCAGTCCTCTGCTCCCCGTCCTACTCAGACACCCCTCCCCAGCTTTCCCAGCCCCTGATCAGAATGCAGCATCACAAGGGGCTGTTTTTAATCCTTGCTAGATCTCTTTTATTTTTTTTTTTTCCTTTGCTGGGCTTCCTGGGCTGTAATTTTTCCCTCTGTGTCATCCATCACAGACACAACGTTGCTTGTGCAAATTAAAATGCACCTCAGAATAATAAAAAAGGGGCTTTCTTTCCCCCCTCCTTTTCCTTCCCAGCAGCAACTCCTCAACACAAAACATTTGTCTCTGGGCAAAAGCAGGAGCATTAATTAACCCCGTGTGTGCCATTGCCAGGCCCATAGAGTCCCTGCAGCCACATGCAGCCAGTGATCAGGGTTAGGGGGCAGCTGGAGAATGGCAGAGAAATGCATCTATGGAATAAATTCCCTATATTTCACTGCATGCTTATCATGGGCCTGGCACTATTTACCCTTTGCCTCTTTAGTCCTCACTGCAACCCTATGGGGCAGGGACTATCATTATCTTCATTTTTTAAAAGCAGAAACTGCTGGTGGTTTAGTGACTTACCCAGTTAGTCGATTTGCACACTGACTCCAAAATCCATACCCTACTTTTGCTACTCAGAGTGTGGTTACATGGAGATAGCATCAGACCTACTGAATCAGAATCTGCATTTTAACAAAATATCCAGGTGATTCATGTGTACATGTATACATTCAAGTTTAAGATCTGTTCCCCATTCCCACTGCCCTGATGTCCCTATCTTTACAGGCAAAGAAAAGTTCTTTTCTGAGGATGCATCAGAAGCTACAGTGGGCTCAGCTCAAGCATCTCCTCCTCCATGAAGCCAGGTCCCAAAGAGACTTGACCAGGCCTTTTCTCCTGGGCCTATTTCCATCATGGCAAGTGTAAAGGTATTACACTTATTTACCTATGTGCTTGCTTCATCTCTCCATGCTGAGCTCCTTGAACCCTAAGATGTGCCTTATTTTGTCCTGTCTCTGCAGTGCCAGGACAGTGCCTGGCACCTAACCAAAAGGCTGGCAGTGAGCCTTTATGTTCCTGTATGTTAATGCTCCTAAAAGTACACACACACACACACACACACACACACCCATGTACACTCACACTTTTTTCCTAATTATAAAAGTCATGCAGTAGGAATTCTGCTTCTGGGAGGATGGAATAGACATACTTTTTTCATTACTGCCAGTCAGTATAACTAGAAGGTCTGGAAAACAATCATAAGAAGAGGTGGAAAGAAGAAGGCAGATGGGCTAGGGATGTCAGGTCCCAAGGAACAACATGGTGCTGAGTTTTCTGGGTTCTCATTTTGCCTCGTATACCCTAAACTTGAAGCTTGAGAAGGCAGCAACCTAGAAATATTATTGAGTGAAAATTTTATAAACCCCAAACAAAAGCCTGCTGTGTCTAGCCAAAGGATTGGGAAAGGGTGAACCTAGCAAGACAGAAAACTTTTAGATTGTAACTGCTCTACTCCAGCCAAATACCACATGAAAAAAAATCTGAGTTTATATCCCCACCACCACCATCAAAGGGCAAGTGGAGAGCCTAGACTTCCATCTTTGCTGGGTTATAAGGAGGCATCCTAACCCCACCACCAGGGTGGTATCCGAGAAGATCATGTAGAGTGCCAGGACTCTCATCCTCACCAGTTGGTAATGAGTTGGCAATGAGGCCCCTCACTCTATGGTGTCACTGGAGGCCACATAGGGAGTAGTAAGGAAGCACTCCTACTCTTCCAGCCAGGGATAACTGATACTATCCAGAGAGGTATCGGGGAGGCCCAGTGGGAGCCAGAATTTGCACCCCCACTCAGAAGTAGTGAGGAGTACTGTCTTGTACCCTCACCTGGCAGTAACAACAGAGTACTCCCTCTTCCCCTGCCAGAGGGGTGTCAGAAAAAAGTAGAAAAGATTTAAATGAGAGCCAAAGTCTCCTAATATGATGCCCACAATATTCAGATTTTAATAAAAAGTTATATCAAGATCCGAGAAGATTTAAAACTGAATAGAAAAAGACAATCATTAGTTGCCAATACCAAAATGACAGATGTTAGGACTAGCTGAAAGACTTTAAATAAACCATCATAAAAATGCTTCAACAAGCAACAGACACACTTGAAACAAATAAAAAATTAGGAAGCAACAGCTAAGAAATAGAAAATATCAGTGAAGTAATAGAAGATATGAAGAAGAACAAAGTGAAATGTTAGAACTGAAAAATACAATAACAACAATAACAACAACAACAAAACCCTCAATGAATGGGCTCAATAGCAGAATACAGAGGCCAGAGGAAAGAATCAGTAAATTTGAAAATAGAGCAATATAAATAACCCAATCATCACCCAATTTGAACAACAGAGAATAAAAAAACTTCAGAAAGATAAAGAGTCTCAGGGACCTTGGGTCTATAACAAAAGAGCTAATATTGGTATCATGAGAATTCTAGAAGGAGAAAAGAAGGACAGCAAGACTGAAAAAGTACTTGAAAAAATCATGGCTGAAATTTCACAAATTTGGCAAAAGTCATAAACTTGCCAATTCAAAAAGTTGAGCAAACCTTAAACAGAGTGAACCTAAAGAAATCTATATCAATATACAACACAGTCAAACTTCTGAAAACTAAAGCTAGATAAAAAATTCTGGACAACAACAAGAGATAAATGACACCATATCTATAGGAAAAAACAATTTGCATCACAGCAGATTTCTCATCAGCAACCAGTGGCACAACAGTTTTAAAGTGCTCAGAGAAAAGAACCATCAGTCAAGAATCCGATACCCCACAACAACAAGAACAACCAAAAACCCCTTCAGGAATGAAGGGGGGAAATGAAATCAAGACATTCTAAGATGGAGGGAAACTAAGATAATTTGTTGCCATCAGACCTATCCTAAAAGAATGGCTAAAGGAAATTCTGTGAACAGAAAGAAGACAATAAAAGCAGGAACTCTTAAACATCAGGAAGAAAGAACACAGTAAGCAAAATTATGAGTAAATACAATAGACGTTCCTTCTCCTATTGGATTTTTCTAAATTTTGAAGCAAAAATTACAACCCTGTCTAAATGGAGGTCTAAATGTGTGCAGGAGAAATATTTAAGGCTTGTTGGGTGCAATGGCTCATGCTTGTAATCTCCTCACTTTGGGAGGCTGAGGTGGGAAGATCACTTGAGCCCAGAACTTCAAGACCAGCCTGGACAGCACAGCGAGATCTTGTCTCTAACAATTAAAAAAGGAAATAAAATGGAAATATTGAAGACTATTACATAATAAACAAAGGGAGGGTAAAGGAACATAAAGGGAGGTAAGGTTTCTATTCTTCATTTGAACAGACAAAATCATGACAGCAGAAGACTGTGATAGGTTATGCATATGTAATATAATGCCTACAGCAACCACTAAAAAAACTATACAAAGTAATACTAAAAAAAAAGATAAATAAAAATTTCTAGCTAGGCGTGGTGGCTCATACCTATAATCCCCACACTCTGGGAGGCTGAGGTGGGCGGATCACCTGAAGTCAGGACTTAGAGACCAGCCTGACCAACATAGTGAAACCCTGTCTCTACTGAAAATACAAAATTAGCTGGGCTTGGTGGTGCACGCCTGTAATCCCAGCTACTCAGGAGGCTGAGGCAGCAGAATCACTTGAACCCAGGTGGCAGAGGTCACAGTGAGCTGAGATCGTGCCATTGCACTCCAGCCTGGGCAACAAGAGCAAAACTCCACCTCAAAAAAAAAAATTCTAAAAAGTGTTCAAGTAACTCAGACAAAGTCAGGAGAGGGAAATCAGAGAAACAAAGCACAGAGAGAACAAACAGAAAACAAAAACTGAACCCCTCTCATATTAATAATTACATTAAATGTAAGTGGCCTACAGCACCACTTAAAAGACAGAAATTAGACAAGTGGATAAGAAAACATGACCCAACTATATGCTAGTTACAAGAAACTCACCTTAAATATAGTGATATAAATAGGTTGAAAGTAAAAGGATGAAAAAGATATGCCTTACAAATACTAATCTGAAGAAAGCAGAAGTGTATCGATATCAATATCAGATAAAGTAGATTTCAGAGCAAGGAAAATTACCAGAGACAGAGAGTTATATTACATAATGATTAAAGAGTCAATCCTCCAAGAAGATATGGAAATTCTAAAAGTGTATGCATCAAGTAACAGAGTTGCAAACTATGTAAAGCAAAAGCTGATAAAACTGAAAAGAGAAATAGGGAAATTCATAATTATAGTTAAAAACTTTAATACCCAGGCTGGGCATGGTGGCTTATGCTTATAACCCCAGCACTTTGGGAGGCCAAGGGAGGAAGATTGCTTGAGACCAGGAGTTTGAGACCAGCCTGGGCAACATAACAAGACCCAATCTCTACAATAAAATAAACAAAACAAACAAACTAAAACCTTCAATGTCCCTCTCTCAATTGAAAAACGAAACAAAAAACCAGCAAGGGTATGGAAGAACTCCACCATAAATCAAGACTCTTATCAACCTTCATAGAACACTTCACCTCACAAACCAGAATACATATTATTTTCTTTTTTAAAATTTTTTGTATTGTTTTTATTTTTATATTTTTAGAGATGGAGTCTCACTCTGTAGCCCAGGCTAGGGGTGCAGTGGCATGACCATAGCTTGCTGTAACCTCTAACTCTTGGGCTCAAGTGATCCACCTACCTCAGCCTCCTGAGCAGCTAGGACCACAGGTGTGTATCACCACTCCTGGCTAATTTTAAAAACTGTTTTTGTAGAGATGGCATCTTACTACATTGCCCAATACGGTCTTGAACTCCTGGACTCAAGCAATCCTTGCACCTTGTACTGTGATTGCAGACATGAGCCACCACACCTGGCCATGTTATTTTCAAGTGTCCAATGAACATATGTCAAGATAGATCATATCCTGAGACACAAATTAAATCTCAACAAATTTAAAAGAGTTTCAGAGTATGTTATCTGACTAAAATGTAATCAAACCAGAAATCAATAATAGAAAGATAATGGGACAATCTCCAACTACTTGGTAACAAAGAAATATAATTCTAAATAATCCATGGATCAAAGAGGAAAGACTCCAGGCAAAAAGTTGATTGGAATGAAAGTGAAATTACAGCATATTGAATTTTGTGGTATGTAGCTAAAGTCATGCTGAGAAGGAAACAGAACATTAAATGCTTAGATTAGAAAAGAGGAAAAGTTTTCAATAATAATCTAAGTTCCCACCTCAAGATCCTAGAAAAATAAGATAAAAATAAACCCAAAGCAAGCAGAAAGAAGGAAATAATACAGATAAGAACAGAAATCAGTGAAATTAAAAACAGAAAAAAAAATTAAATCAGTGAAAAAAGGAGCTGCTTCTTTGAAAATTATGAATAATATCAAGAAACTGGGTGGGCATGGTGGCTCATGGCTGTAATCCCCCCAGCACTTTAGGAGGTAGAGGCAGGAGGATCCCTTGAGGCCGGGAGTTCGAGATCAACCTGGGCAGCATAATGAGACCTTGTCTCTATTTAAAAAAAAAAAAAAAAAAAAAAGCCTCTTTCGCCTCAAAAGAAGGAACAAGAAAACAAAAATAAGAAAGAAAACAACTGACAATAAAAAATTTTTATACCAAGACTGACAGAGAAAATAATCAGAAAAAAAAAAAAAATTACCAATATCAGGAGTGAAACACGGTATGATACCATAACAGATGCTGCAGACCTCAAGAGAATGAGAATATTATGTACAACTCTACATACATAAATTTGACACCTTAGATGAAATGATGAAATGAACCCATTCCTCAAAAAACACCAGCTATCACAATTAACCCAATATAAAATAATATGAATAGCACTATAACTTTTGAGGAAATTGAATTTACAATTAAAAAACTCTTGAACTAGAAATCTCATGCAACAAGGAAATAGACCCTTAATTTCCTCATCTGTAAAATAGGAATGATAGTTATAATATCATTTACCCTGCAGGGTTTCTCCTAAGATTAAATGAGCAAATGTCCGGGAGATCACAATGTGTACAGCACATAAAAATTACTCTCCTCCTCTCTGATCTTTCCCCATCCCCACTGGCAACATTTGATGCAATGTTCTGGAAGTGGCACAGAGAATCCAGTGACAAAAAAGCCAGAGTGGTGTGGCCGTCATGGTTATCACCCAGCCAATGTCTTCCCAGCCCCAGGGAAAGGAATAAAGTCAAGCACAACACCTTGAAGAAGCAAACGTACCTTTACTGTGGGAGGAAAGAAAAAATACAAGAAGAGGAAAAGAGAAATGGAAATCCCCATTGTTCTTAATCATTACATGGAGCATTAGAATAATATGATTATTCAGTGGCATTCCAATTAGGCTTAATGAAGAGTAATGGGAGTGAGAAAAGACCTGGAACATACAGTTTTATGTGGTATGCATCCCCCACCAGGCAGAGAAACACAAGGACCCCGGGGCTCAGAGACTGGAACAAGATGCACCCTTGGCTGGCTGGCATTCACCCACAACTTCTGGCATCCACCTGTGGCTCCTGGCGTGTGTTTGATGGGATTGGTTATCTGGGAAACCATGCAGACACCCCTTGGCAAGGTTAGGGTGGGGATTAGCAGAGAGTACATTCTGTGAACTGTGAGTGGGATGGACCCTTGCTGTGGAAGGGAGGCTGGCAGGTGGCCCAGGTGTGGCATTGTGTGAGGTGTGACCCCCTCCTCACGTGGGGTAAATATACCTACCTACCTATATAAGGTATCTTGGAACACACAAATTAGGAATAGGGCAAGGGGTAAGAGGGGTCAGATTTAGTGGGTAAAGGCCTCGTAAGTTTTAGAAGTACCAAAAAACCGGTTCTGCAGAAGACAGAGAGGAAAAAGTACCTAGTCCCCCACACTCCCCCCGGCTTCCACCGCACTTTGCTGTCTGAGGGAGGGCTGGTTTGCCTTCATAGTGGTGAACTTACTATGAACTTCGTAGTTCTTGAAAACATCTCTCCCTGGTGACTACTGACTGGACAGTGTTCCTGGTTACTGGTGCGATGGTCTCCCTCCCTCCCTCCCTCCCTCCCTCCCTCCTTCCTTCCTTCCTTCCTTCCTTCCTTCCTTCCTTCCTTCCTTCCTTCCTTCTTTCCTTCCTTCCTTCCTTCCTCCCTTAATCCCTCCCTTCCTCCTTCCTTCCTTCCTTCTTTCCTTCCTTCTTTCATTCCTCCCTCCCTCCCTCCTTCCTTCCTTCTTTCCTTCCTTCTTTCATTCCTCCCTTCGTCCGTCCCTTCCTCTCTCCCACTCTCCCTCCCTCCCTTCCTCCCATTTACCCTTCCTCCCTTCCTCCCTTCTTTCCTCCCTCACTCCCTCCCTCCCTGCCTTATTTCTTCTGGGTGGGAGGAGAACTTGTCAGGTTGGGGTCAGCATGGGCAGTAAACTGAACCAGAATGAGGGAAGAGAAATAGAATATAATTTAGATTAAGCACTTGGAACCCTATGGACTGGGTGGGTGTGTCAGTTGAGACAGTCTAGGCTGTACTAGTTAAGAATCAGAGGCTTATGATAACAGGGTTTATTTCTCATTTATCCTGAATGTTATTCACTGGCAAGCTGGAGGCTCTACTAAGTGTGGTTGTCACTCCAAGACCCCAGTTGACTGAGCTTCCACCATCTGGATTCTTGCGCATTGTGAAAGCAGAGGGACAGAGAGCTCTGGTAATTAAATGCTTCAGCCTCAAAGTGACACTTGCTACATCTACTCATAACTCAGTGACCAGGATAATCTCATGGTCCCCCTAACCACAAGGTGTCCAGGGCATGCAGTCCTACCATATGCCTAGCAGTTGAGATATTAGAAGTATTTTGAACATTAATGAGGTTAAGAGTTTCCATGGGAGACCCCCAAGCCCATTTGTCATGGGCTTTCCCAAGCCTGTAGCCATTGGATACTCAATTGTCAAACACTTGCTGGGGGCCTATAGTTAGTTTGTCACCGGGATGGGTACTGGAGAACAAAGATCAACAAACTATAGCCCCTGGTCCTAAAGAGCTTAAGGATTCATGTAGCAGGTAGATGAGTAAACAAACAATTGGGATCCATCATTGTAAGTGCCATGACTAAGAAAAAGCAGGTGCCATGGGAACATGAGATCCCATCTGAGAAGTTTGGTCCAGTTTCTTGGAGGCGGTGATGCTTGAATGGATCCTGGGGATTGAGGAGGAGTGAGGCAGAAGAAGAAAGGGACGGGCATTCCAAGCAGAGAGAATGACATGTGCAAGGGCATGGAGGCAAGATGCTTTCAGAAAAGAATAAAACATGGCTGGCATGCAGGATGGGAAATGCAATTACTAAGAGAGGATGCTGGAGAGGTAGGAAAAGGCCAGGTCACAAAAGGCCTTGCCTGTCATTCTAAAGACTGTGTTTGTAGTGGGAAGCCATCAGGGGCTTGAGCCACATTTTGGAAGCCACCCATTGGCTGTTGCATGAAAAAAAAAAATCACTTGGATGGGAAAAGACTGGAGATGGGGAGAACAGTTAGTAGACTGTGGCAGACTAATTCAGGTGAGAGATATCTGCGGTCTGACCCAGGCAGGGCAATGGGGAGGAATGCCAGTAGACGGCGGGGGTGGTATTAAGCTACCTATCAAGTAGACAGATTGATCCGTTGGACAGGATGAGCATGTTGTGAAAGACAGGCCTGAACTTGTGTCATGCTTTGTTTCTGTGCAAGTCAGCTCCATGTTGACTGCTTT
Source organism: Macaca fascicularis (assembly GCF_037993035.2). Lineage (NCBI taxonomy): Eukaryota > Metazoa > Chordata > Mammalia > Primates > Cercopithecidae > Macaca > Macaca fascicularis. The sequence goes on along the minus strand of NC_088381.1, from coordinate 144,487,100 downwards.
AATTATTTTCTAGAACAAGGCAGGGCCTAAAGCTATCATTCAAGCTGTCAATACTTCCTATTTGCTGGCTCTGCATTAGACACAGAGGATTCAACATGAACAAAACCCAGGCCTTGCCTGGAGGAGCTCACAGTCTCAAGACAGGTTCCTCACCCAAGTATGCTGAAGAAAGACAGGGTGGCTGCGGGGAGGGTGGGGGTGGACCTCCAGGCTTCTCTTACACAAGTGCTACCCAACTTTACTTATTCCAGCTCCATAGTCATGAATTTCACCAATTCCACCTCCCACCTGTATTGTTATTTATGTAATATCTTCATTTAAACAAACTCACTTTTTAACCTTATGTGCCTACTTTAATCTCTTCCTAAGCAAAATAACTGTGATATCATACATTTTGAATATATTAGGGTTTTTTTTTGTTGTTTTTGAGACAGAGTCTCGCTCTGTCACCCAGGCTGGAGTTTGGTAGCACGATCACTGCAACCTCTGCCTCCTGAGTTCAAGCAATTCTCCTGCCTCAGCCTCCCAAGTAGCTGAGACTACGGGCATGCACCACCACGCCCAGCTAATTTTTGTATTTTTAGTAGAGACGGGGTTTCACCATATTGGCCAGGTTGGTCTCCTGACCTCATGATCCACCTGCCTCGGCCTCCCAAAGTGCTGGGATTACAGGCGTGAGCCACCGCGCCCAGCCCCTGCAGTCATCATTTTTATACCCAAATCCTTTCCAGGTAAAGCCCTGACCTCCTGTCTTGTTCAAATTCTTTTATTTCCAACTTCCCAAGGGCACAGACATTCAATAACACACTTGTTAAGGGTTCCTTGTGGACAAGGGCTGCTATATAAGCCCATGGAGGGCACCCAATGGCTATGTCCTTACTGACTTGTTAAATGCTGTTGGACAAACAGTGTTGGATCATGGGCAGTTACTGAGGTTATGTGAACTGCTGACTTATCTGCCTCCCGCTCCGCATGCTGGGATGGGGAGCGTCATTCAGGTTACAGGTGCCTCACATGTCTGGGCGTGGGCACGGAGGAATTCACTTGGTGTGAAATGCTAGGAATCGCTGACGTGCATGGCATGTTCTCAGAGGACCTCAGGGTTCTCTCAGAATTCTCCAAGGGATCCCCACTCTCTGGACACGTGCCTTTTTCTCACAGAAAACAGGCAGTGAGGCTCCACAATACGGGTCCCTGTTTTTCTACTGAAAGCCTCCCAGCTGGGTGGTAGTTCGGCTGACAAGCCTCTCGCTTTGTCTAGAGACACTTTCTGGATTCACGATGCTAACAGAAAGCTATCAAGGTCATTGATGACAATCACCAGACATTAATGCTGGAGGAAAGGGGATTTTATTAGAGAGATGAACAATCTGACCTTAGGAAATGCAGGAACCTGGGAAGCTAGGTAGCCAGAACCACAGCAGGTCCTTTAAGGGGTTGCCAACATGTGACCCTGTCCCTGAGTCTGATTGGCAGAGTTTGCATCCTAGCCCCACCCATGTGGGTGGGGAGCAGCATGATTGGCAGCCTCTTTGCCACCCAGTGGAAAGGGAAGAGAGAAGTGAGTGTGAGGACTTCCCTCCTCATAAGGAGGGAAAGGGATGCTGCCCTCAGGAAAACCACAGATGTCCTCTACTGAGTTGCATAAAGAGTAAGAGTGGGCCGAACAGTGTGGCTCAGGCCTGTAATCCCAGCACTTCGGGAGGCCGAGGCAGGCGGATCACTTGAGGTCATGGATTCGAGACCTGCCTGGCCAACATGGTGAAACCCCGTACCTACTAAAAATACAAAAATTAGCCGGGCCTGGTGGCTCGTGCCTGTAAGCTCAGCTATTCAGGAGGCTGAGGCAGGAAGATCGCTTGAACCTGGGAGGTGGAGGTTGCAGTGAGATGACAGAGTGAGACTCACTCCCCCCCCCGAAAAAAAAAAGAAATAACAGTGAAAAAATTAGAAGGTAACTTGAAGTCCATTTGGTCAACCCATTAAGTTAGGGATTAGGACCCAGAGAGGTTAAGTGACTGACTTGGCTCCTTAGCTCTTCAGTGGCAAAGCAGAGCTCCAAATTCAGGCAGGTTCCCTGACTCTCAGAGCAGGGCTTCTTCTTCATGCTCTATCTGCATTCAAAGCAAGAAATTATGCAACAGCTAAGTCTCTTGGATCTTCTCAGCACCCCCTGCTGGTGTGTTTCAGTTTGCTTCCTCTTAGAGCATCATTAATATTTTAGTGCTCTATGAAAGAGGATGGGACAAAACCCACTAAACGCACATGGAAGCCAGCCCTGTCTGCTTGACCCGGGACACAGAAGGGACCCAGGGAGTCACATAAGACCACTGTTGACGCAGAGAGGGGAAGTTGAGAAGGACAGCTGGCTCAAGTTGACTCCCCTCCCTCTAGCCAACCCCAGGGTACCATCTACCCACAGTTTCAGGAGACACCCCAAGGAAGATGAATTGTGCTGTTCACTGAGAGCAGAAGGGGACTAAGAACCCGAGCCTTTTCCAAAAGCAAGGCACTGTCTGGGGCCCATGACTTGCAATGTGCTGGCTTCATTGCTCTGACAACATGAAGGATGTTTGGTTTTGTTCCCAGTGCTGTTATCATTTATCTTCCTCTTGTAAGAGCTGGCACCCTCCGCCTGTTCCCTCTTCCTTCTCACTCTCTCCCAGCCCCCACATTCAATCCAACCTCCCTATTTGCCTGATCCCCCTGCCACTGAGAGGAGCCCTCTTGTATGTACCCCAGAGGAAACTCTCACCTATTGGTTCCTAGAAGCCCAAGGGATATCCCTGTTGAACTCAACTCTTAAACATTTGCTGAGCAGTTCATCTGGGCAAAGTACTGTGCTTGAGGCTTTGGGTGGTAAAACAAAACAAAACAAACAAAAAACATCAATAAGACAAGTTCTTCCCTTCAAGGAACCTATCTTCCAGCAAAGAAACAACTGTAGCGTCCTAGGCAGAGGGTATAAAACACAAAACACAGTCATGCCCAGAGAGAACCACACATCAGAAAGGCTGGGGAAGGGAGTGTGGAGGACCTTTGAAAGAGCAGGGCAGCTGGATGGAGGATGGAGGAAGACAGAGGCCTGGATGAGGAGTGAGTGGGGAAAAGACAACAGAAACAACAAATATCTTGGGAAAAACACATGGCTAACAACAGAAAGAGAAGACGTCACAGCTGGAAGAGGAGCTACTGTATTTGAGTTGGTTTGGTGGTGAGAGGGGAGGAGCCAGTGGAATGGCAAGGCTGGAGGTACAAGAGAGAGGAAGTCACGATGGAGCAAAGCCCAGGCTGGGATGGGTGAGGCAGGGTCAAGACGGAGGGAGGGCTGCCCCGATGGACAGTGTTTGCCCAGAGCGCCCTACTGAGGCAGCCAAGACTGTGTCAATAGAGGTTTCATGGCAGTCATAGGCTGAGATGGAGTTGGGAGAGCAAGAATTTTATAGGAGTTGGGAGTCGGGGGTAAAGGGTTAACCTGTGAATGATAAAGGGGAAGTAGAAGAATTGATCTGGGAGAGACTGGGCCATAGCCTGACACTCTCCCTGTCCAATCTGCTTTTGTAGGTGTTACTTCCTGTGTTCCCTTCCCAGGGCTTTGTAACAAATTACCACACCCTGAGTGGTTTTGAACCATAGAATAGAAACCTATTCTCTCACAGTTCAGGAGGCCAGAAGTTCAAAATCAAAATGTTGACAAGGTTGTTTCCTTCTGGAGGTTCAGAAGCAGAATTGATTCCATGATTCTTGCCTAGCTTCTCGAAATGGCTGGTGATCCTTGGCTGGGAGCTGTATCACTCCAGTCTCTGCCTCCATCTTCACATCCCCTTCTCTGTGTGTCTCTCTGTGTCTTCTCTTCTTACAAGGACACTATCTTGGGATTTAGAAATGTACTCGCGCCTGCAGCTGTGCCTTTGAAGGCAGCTCCATGTGGATGATTTAAATCTAGGATGATTTCATCTGGAGATCTTTAATCAATTATACCTGCAAAGACTCTATTTCCAAATAATTAGAAATTCTGGATGGTTGTGAATTTTGGGGGAGATTATTCAACACACTACACCCTCCCCCAATAAATGTCTTCCTAACTCCGTCTCAGCATCTGCCTACTGGAGGGCCCAAACTGACCCCCTGGCAGACTGAGAACTGTAGGAATAAAAGCAGGTTCTTCTGCTGCTCGTATGGCCAAGAAATGGAAAGAGACAAGAGGTTTACTGATCTATTCATTTGATCAGCATGTATTTATTGCCTATGGAAGATTCCAGAGTTGTTGTCTTGGTGGTAAGGTCTTAGGTGGCACTGAGGGTGTGGGGGCTGATGCAATAAACTCGAGTGGGCCAGTGAGGGCTGGGGGAGCAGAAGAAGGGCTGAGGTGGGTCAGCAGCATGGACCCCTCCAGAGGACACTTGGGACTTACCTGGTAGCCTGTACTCTTCTTTGCAGGTCTTGAGGAACCATGACTGGTCACCTCTGGGCTCTGTCTATTTCCCTCCTTGACCTTCAAGGAGAAGTAGACATTGTGTTGAGAGAAATCACCATAACCATGATCAAAAAATATACCAAAAGTATAAAACTTGGAAAGATGGGATTACGGATCAAAATAAAGGAAACTGGTAAACAAAGTCTCATCTTTGTATGTCCTCAGGAAATTGGGAACCTACCGTGTTCTGGAATAACTGCTGGGAACATGGCGAACTATGTGGCCACTATCCCTGAAAAGGTAAGACCTATACCTGAAACACAAGAGAATGCTGATGAGAAAACCCTTCCTTACCCCACTGGCATTTGGCTCCTTACATATTTTGATGCATGAAGTTATCCATATTGTAAATGAATGGAGCCCCTAAAATTTGTTTCTGCAACTGAGAATTGCTTGAAAATTATCTTCTTCCTATTGGTTGGGTTATTAATTCATTACTGGGGAGAGGTAGCAGTTTCCATGTAAGTTGCGACTGGTGGCTTAATATGGTCTTCAGAGTTGTACCCTTACCTGCAGCTGTACCTTTGAAGGCGGCAGCTCCATATCGATGCTTAGCACATTGAAGAGGTCCCCACAGCTACTTCTGTGGAGATGGCTGTACAGAGCTTAGGAGAAAGATCTGCTGGCTACCTGAAAATTAGGACCGCACTCACCTGTACTCTGGGTTGGCAGAAGACCTAATTGTGAATTGGTACTCATGTGCAAAACGCACTGTTCTGCCTAATTAATTCCTCTGCATTGATGTTTCGTATCATTCGTGGCCCTTTCTGGCATATCCTGGTTCTGTAGAATGACAACTCTCTTGAAGTCCGGGTGATTTCTGTTCTTTGAGTGTGAAGTGAATTTGCAACTGAAGCAAAATAAAAGATATAGGTGGTAAGGTTTTCAATCTTCTTCTACGCCCTCCAACCCACATTCTCTGCTAAAGAGGAAATTTTACTTATAGGATCAGCTTCTAGTCCTTCATGGCATTTTCCAGTCAAGTCTGCCAAGTGTTTGGCGGGGGTGGGTGAGTGTGGGTGGGGTGGTTGTAAGCATGTTTTATTGTACTGGTGCACCCTAAGCCCCCTGCGCCACCAAAGACATAGCCTCTGGAAGAGATTACTACCTGACTTGCCAAGTTATTCAGTTCCGTCTCAGGCTCCTGAATCCAACCTAAAGTCGATACACAGGAAGCAACCAGAGGACAGTTTGAGAGCTCAGAATCAGGGAACCTGTGAGTACCTGAGAGTCTGTTTCCATTCTCAAAGGGTTGTGGGTAGAAGAAGGGTACAGCTTGCCTCATATGGCCCAGAAAGCAGGACCAGGATGGAGGATAGAGAAGATGGGAAGATATGAAAGGCAGAGAAGTGGACCCAATCCATTATTTGATGATTAAACATATACAAAAAAGTGGGAATGGATTGATCAGGGTATATAGTTGGCCAGATTTAGCAAAAAACAAAACAAAACAAAAAAACAGGGCAGCCAGTTAAATTTGAATTTCAGATAAACAATAAATCATCCCATACAATATTTGGGACATATTTATACTAAAACATTATTAATTGTTTATCTGAAATTCAAATTTAACTGGGCATCTTGTATTTTATCTGGACATCCTCCCAGGACAATGGGTTTTTGTCACCGAAGGTGTCCAAGCCGAGTCTGGGACACAGGTGGAAGGCTGTCTCATGGGGATGGGCTGAGATCTCAAATGGCAGCTTGGGTTGAAGAGCCCCACTCCCAATCAGGTAATCAATTTCACCCTTTTCCCAGTTTCAGAGTGTTCAGGTAAGGGGCATCCTCCTGCTCAGGGGAAGGGCTGTTAATTCACTGTCTGTGTGAGTGTGAAGTGAATCTGCAACTGAGGCAGCTAGGTCCAGCAGCAACTTGTTTAGAGCTCTGTCCTTAGTCACCTACAGCAGCAGCTGGCATCCTGCATCCAAGAGCAGCTAGCCCGGGGATGATGCAGGTGTGGACCCGCCCCCCAGGGCTGGACTCCCTCCCATTTCAGTCCTTATCAAGCCTCTCTTGGGTGGTGAGCTGTCGCCTGGCCCTAGGCCACTCCCTTGGCCTGTCATCACCCACACACACTCGATTAGGGGATTGGAGTGACTTACAGGGGCTCCTCTCCCCCAGGGTCAGCATTTGCATAGGGTGATGGATGCTGAGATGTCGTCTAAACACATCCGCACTTTGCATTTTAAACAAAGCAATTTCCAGAGGAAGCTGGGGGAGCTTTGTCTCCTTCCAGGAACGGTTCCTCTGAGTCAAATTATCTCTCCTTTTGGCCAGCAGTTTCCACATCTGCCCTGGGGCCCTCCCCTCTGTTGGCCTTCTGTCCCTGCTTCCCCCCACCTAGTGACCTCAATGTGAAGCAGAGGGTAGCCTGGGACATAGAATAAAGAAAGACACAGGTCCCCGGCCAAGACCAGGCAAGGACCACCCAGGCTTTCCTCTGTACCTGACACTGGTATCTCCTTCCCATTCCCCGTCCTGCAGGACGCCTGTGACTAGGATAGGAGAGCAATCTCAGCCAGGACAAGTCCCCTATACTGCATGGTTTATGGGACACAGAACATCTGCTCCAAACATCCAGGCCCTGCAAACATCTCCATGTCCCACGGTGCAAGCCAGGCGTTGCCTCCTAAGATCCTTTTGTGTTCTGTCCGGGAATATGGGATTCCTTCTGCCTAAGGTCTGACTTCTCATACCATACAGTTAAGACTTTTTCTTCTTGGCCGGGCGCGGTGGCTCAAGCCTGTAATTCCAGCACTTTGGGAGGCCGAGACGGGCGGATCATGAGGTCAGGAGATCGAGACCATCCTGGCTAAAACGGTGAAACCCCGTCTCTACTAAAAAATACAAAAAACTAGCCGGGCGCGGTGGCGGGCGCCTGTAGTCCCAGCTACTCGGGAGGCTGAGGCAGGAGAATGGCGTGAACCCGGGAGGCGGAGCTTGCAGTGAGCTGAGATCCGGCCACTGCACTCCAGCCTGGGCGACAGAGCGAGACTCCGTCTCAAAAAAAAAAAAAAAAAAAAAAAAAAAGACTTTTTCTTCTTAGTAAACCTGAGCCTTCACCCCAGGGACCTCTAGGATGATGATAAAAATGTCAGCATAATATAAGCTCATAAGGTTTGGCTGGATTTTTTTTTCTCCAAAGTCACGCAAAAAGGAATAAGGTAGGAGGATTTTTGTCCCCTGTAATGTAGTCTGAAGGCCAGCAGCATCATCTCAGCTCAGTTACTTCTGCAGGGTGTGTCTTTGGGTAAAGCAAACTGGCACAGCAGTGCCTCCTCTGGTGGCCCCACTGTCACAGAGCACAGGAGCTGCTCGGCACAGGAGTCTCCAAATGCACGCTTGTGTCTGCTCTTTCCCTTCCTGCCCTGATGGAGATGTTAGTAAGCTGACCCAGGTTGGGGACAAGCTGTGCCTGGCAGGGCTGAGGGGCAGATATCTGTAGCTGGGGGAGGCTCCTGTGAGGCCATGGGTGTCTCACAGTAGAAGGAGGGTTGGGGGGAGCAAACGCTTGTTGAGTGCCTACTATGCACCCAGTCTTTTAGACAACAACTTCATAGTCTAAAATATGACATGGTGGTTAGGAGAAGAGACATTAATTGAACTCATACAGACCTGGATTCAAATCTGACCTCTGTAACCTCAAACAAGTAGAATAACCTTTCTGAGCTTTAGTCTCCCATAGAATGAAGGCAGTGGCATTTACATCGGACACTCATTGTGAGGAATGAAGGGCCTAATATGTGTGAAGTATCTGGGATATGGAAGCATCCACTAATGCTGCCCATTAGCATCCTCACGTGGTGTGATCAGCTGCATTGCATAGATTGAGAGCGGAGGTGTCTGGCCCATGGCCGTGCAGCCAGTGAGTGGCAGAGCAGACTTCTGGGCCTCAGCCTGTCTGAATCTGAAGCCCATGCTTCATCCCATAGCCAGTCCATGGACAACAAAATGCTTGACCCACTGTCTCCGGGTAGGAGAGACAGATCTGACCCTGTCACTGCCCTGCTTGAAACTCTGCAGGATTTCCCGTTGCTCTTGCCATGTTGAGCAGTGTCCTCAACAATCTGGCCCTGGCAGTTTCCAACCTTCTCTTTTCTTCCTCATCTCTGGCCCCACTCAACCAATCAGGTGGTCTTCTTCCAGTTTATTGGGCAGGCATGGAACAGAGCAGCTTCTCTCTCTCTCTCTCTCTCTTCCCTGAACAGCGTTTCTCTTCTTTCTTCCCGAAACACTATTTCCTCCCTCACCTGTTTAACTCCACTCCTTCAGGACTTGGCCTCAACCTGCTGCCCCAGGGCTGATGTCCTTGGATAACTGTTCTTCACCATCCCTACCTTTAGTGGCCAGCTTGGTGCCTGCCTCCGTTAAAGTCTCTCTTATATTGCTAAAAGTCTCCCGTAATAAAATACACTTGTAAACCACTAGTTCAATGTTTACTTTCCCAGATAAACGCTGAGCTCCCACCATGCCCCGCAAATCCAGCCCTGTGCCAGATGATGAATGAATGAGAAATAGATAATGAGTCAAATGTCAGGAAGAACTGGAAGCCATTGTTCTAGAAGGGCCCCTGTGTTCCACCCAGAGTTCCAGGAAACACAGTGTGGGGGCGTCAATTCCTGTTACCAAGCCCTTCCCCCCCGATGCCATCTGCACCCCATCTGGTCTCACTCTACCCTGACACCTCTAGCAGGGGCAAACATCCCATGTTCTGCATGGGCAGTTTCTGTTCAGACTCAGCCTTCAGGTCCAAGGAGAGACTGCTCTGGTAGAATTAACTGGGAAAATTTAGGTGCATTGGAGGGGAGAGGGCACGCCTTAGCTTGGAAAGGCCCAGCCTTGCTGGGTGCTTGCTGAAACAAGACTTAAAACAACTGCTACAGCCTTTGGGCCTGGAGGTGGGTCCCGGAGGGGCATGTCCTGGTTCTGTAGAAGGACAACGCACACAGCAAAGCCTCGGGGCAGGCAAAGGACAGCTCTCTCAGGTTCACAGTTTCTATTCTTGGAGTGTGAAGTGAATTTGCAACTGAGGCAAGATAAAAGACATAGGTGGTGAGGTTTCCAATCTTCCTTTGCCACCCCTGCCCCATGTCCTCTGCTGAAGAAGAGATTTTCTCACTGGATCAGCCTCTAGCCCTTTAACCTGCGCAGGAAAATGGGAAAATGTTTAAGGTGTTACGCAGATCTGGATCAGGGATGGGTCAGTGAGGGAGGGATGAGAAGAAGGGGAGTGAAGACTTGTGGCACTTTCAGTTGTTTTGGGGTTTGCTGGGTTGTTGTTTCCTTGCAAGTGACTGTCTGGGCATTAAACATGGCATCGGGGTTTTACCTGGGACATGTATTAAATAGGGATCTTAAGAATGAGGTTGATAGGTTGCCCTCTTGGTGCAGTGGGCAGTGCATCCGTGTCGTAATCTGAAGAATGGGGTTGATAGCTGGACTCACACCTGTAATCCCAACACTTTGGGAGGCTGAGGCGGGTGGACTGCTTGAGGTCAGGAGTTTGAGACCAGCCTGGCCAACATGGTGAAACCCCATCTCTACTAAAAATATAAAAATTAACTGGACTTGGTGGTGGGTACCTGTAATCCCAGCTACTTGCGAGGCTGAGGCAGGAGAATTGCTTGAACCTAGGAAGCGGGGGTTGCAGGGAGCCAAGATCGTGCCACTGCACTCCAGCCTGGACAACAAAGAAAGACTCTGTCTCAAAAAAAAAAAAAAAAAAAAGTGGGGGGGAGTGGGGTGGAAGTATAGACCACATGACAGGTGGGTTGTTGGGGCAGCCCAGGCACCTGGTTGGCCCCCTCCTTTTTGCCCACCCCTGTATTAGTCTTGCTCCAAGCTTGTCTTGTGTGCCTGTGGGAGAAGGGGATGGAAAGCTCTGCCTGTCCTTCTCCTCCACAAGGGAAGTGGAAGAGACTCTTCAGTACCCAAGTGAAAGCCCTGGTGCCTTGTGACTTGGTCCTGGTTTGTGACAGCTGACAATGGGATCTTTGCATAGGTGGGTGGGACATTTGGGCTGATAAGGGAGAGATGTCTATAGAAGTGAGATCAATTGCCTTGAAAAAGTAAGTAGGAGGAAAGGTCTCAAAAGTCTCGTAGCTCTCCTCCCCCACCATTCTGCAGAGAAGGCTTCACTTCTGACCATCAGATGCTGGACTTCGAATGGCCAACCCCAGGAGCCCCTGCCCATCCATGCAAGGGGAGGATATAATGAGAGAAAACCCAGAGGTAGACCACAACTGTAGGGATAGGCAGCCAGGGACTGGGGCCACTTGGGGTGAGGAAGATGAGGATGTAGAGTCACCTTTGTTCTTAGCACACTTCAACGGGGGTCTCTTAGGTCTGCCAAGAAGGGTCTCCACTTCTTTGAGACCTGAAGCCACAGGTGCTGCCTGGCTTCACAAAACCAAAAGTTGACATAGAAAAGAACCGGGCCGGGGCAGACTGCAGGACCAGAGCGGTCTCTCCTTGGATCTGAAGGCTGAGTCTGAACAGAAGCTGCTCATGCAGAGCGTAGGATGTTTGCCTCTGATAGAAGTGTCAGGGTAGAGTGAGGCCAGGTGGGGTGCAGATGGCATTGGGGGGAAGAACTTGGTTGGACCTGAAGGCTGAGTCTGAACAGAAACTGCTCATGAGAGCATGGGATGTTTGCCCCTGATAGAAGCGTCAGGGTAGAGTGAGACCAGGTGGGGTGCAGATGGCACTGGGGGGAAGATCTTGGTAACAGGAGTTGACGCCCCCACACTGTGTTTCCTGGAACTCTGGGTGGAACACAGGGGCCCTTCTAGAAGAATGGCTTCCAGTTCTTCCTTAATAATGCCCAGAGTACATCCAAACAGGGTTTCTCAACTTCAGCACCTCTGACATCTGGGGTGAGATAATTCTTTCAGTGGAGGATTATCTCATGCCCTGTAGGATATCTGGCAGCATCCCTGGCCTCCACCCCTGTAGCTACACTCAGTGTGACAACAAAAGGTGTCTCCAGACATTGCCAAGTGTCCCCTGGGGGGGAAATTGCCCCCATTTGTGAACTCCTGGTCTAAATCTAGTCAAGCAGTTGTGTACTTGCCAGTACAGCGAGCTTCCCAGCACACCACACTGTTTTTGAAACATCAAGGATGAGGTTAAGTTCTGATTCTTCTAGCGAGGGTCTTTTCCCCAGAAGCTCACTTTTGGGTTATTTCGCTCAGCTGACAAATAATGACATAAAAGGTGATCGCTAAGCTCCTTCTACTCCACAAACCTATGTTCACCGGTTTAATTTACTTTCTTGCCTATGAGGACAGGTAGAGAACAGTGGAGGGGTTGGCTGGGTGTGAGAAGGAATTCTTAGCCAGGAAGGACCACCAGTGCTACATCTGTTACTGGGGGAAGCACATTTCCTGTTTCCTGTTTAACCTGCCCTACGGTCTAAGGCCTTCTTGGCAATACGTCTCCCCTGGACCTGTGATAGCATCTCACCCTTAACACGATTGATTCTCTCACCCAGTTCCCAAGCTTGCCCTCCCTCAGTCTTTCCCATCTCAGTGGATAACAACCTTACTCCTTCCAGTTTCTGGGGCCGAAATCTTTGGAATTACCTATGTCTCCTTTCTTTCTTTCACATTCCACATTCAACTTATCAACAAATCTGGCGGCTTCAAAATAGATCTAGAACCCCAGCACTTCTTTTTATTTATTTATTTTTTGAGACAGAGTCTTGCCATGTCACCCGGGCTGGAGTGCAGTGATGCGATCTCGGCTCACTGCAACCTCCGCTTCCCAGCTCAAGTTATCCTTCAGCTTCAGCCTCTGAGTCGCTGGGACCACAGGTGCGAGCCACCACGCCAGCTCATTTTTGCACTTTTTGTAGAGACAGGGTTTGACCAGGTTGCCCAGGTCTCCAACTCCTGAGCTCAAAGTGGCCCACTTACCTTGACATTCCAAAGTACTAGGATTACAGGCATGAGCCACTTTGGCCAGCCCCCAGCGCTTCTTAACACCTGCTCTGAAACGTCCCTGCTCCAAGCCACAGTCACCTCACCAGCGGTCTTCTAGCTGGTCTTCCTGCTTCTACCCTGTCGTTTTGGAGCGTGTTATTAACACAGCAACTGAAAGAGGAGAGGGACAACCAGAGCCCCCATGACAAGTTTGGGGCAAAACTAAGATAGGGGTGGGCACAAAGGTAGGGCCAGCCAGGTGCCTCTGGTGGCCCAGGAAGACTTGAGAATGACACACCTATCCCATGTACTTCCACCCTGGCCCCATTCTGAAGACCCCTATTTAAATACATGACCTAGATAAAACCCCAACACCATGTTCAATGTCCAGTCAGACACTTTCAAAGAAACAACAGCCCAGCAAACCACAAAACAACTGAAAGTGGTCCTATTAAAATGTGTGATTGCGTCACCCCTGTATTCAAATGCTTCCACTGGTTCCTCATGTAATCTCTCAGCATGAGAGCCACACTTACTATCACCTTGTTTCCCTTGTTTCCCAGGGCCTCACCCATTCCATTTCACCCACACTCCTTTCCTTGATGCTTACTGAATACGCCAAGCATAGTCTTACCCCAGGGCCTTTGCCTGGCTGCTCTCTCTGCATGAAGACCTCTCCCTCCATACACCCACATAATCCTCACTTTCTTTAACTTTTGTTGTTGAGTGTAACATCCTCATTGAGACTGCTCTGATCACTCCTTGAAAAACTGTAGGCCGGGTGCAGTGGCTCATGCCTGTAATCCCAGCGCTTTGGGAGGCTGAGGAGGGCGGATCACGAGGTCAGGAGATCGAGACTATCCTGGCTAACGTGGTGAAACCCCGTCTCTACTAAAACTACAAAAAATTAGCTGGACGTGGTGGCGGGCACCTGTAGTCCCAGCTACTCAGGAGGCTGAGGCAGGAAAATGGCGTGAACCTGGGAGGCGGAGCTTGCAGTGAGCCGAGATTGCGCCACTGCACTCCAGCCTGGGAGACAGAGCCAGACTCTGTCTTAAAAAAAAAAAAATTGTAGCGTCCACCCCTTTTCTGCTCACCCATACCTTGCTTCCCCCCAACTCACTTACACTATATACATTCTAACAAACTATATAATTTGGTTATTTGCTGTGCTTATTTTCTCTCTTCCTCCCAATAGACTGTCTGCTCCATGAAAAATGAAGATGGATTTAGTTTGTTCTTGTTTCTCTCTTTTTTTTTTTTTTTTTTTTTGAGGCAGAGCCTCGCTCTATCACCCAGGCTGGAGTGCAGTGGTTCGATCTCGGCTCACTGCAACCTCCGCCTCCCAGGTTCATGCCATTCTCCTGCCTCAGCCTCCCGAGTGGCTGCGACTACAGGTGCATGCCACCATGCCCAGCTAATTTTTGTATTTTTAGTAGAGATGGGTTTTCACCATATTGGCCAGAATTGGTCTTAAACTCTTGACCTCATGATCCACCCGCCTAGGCCTCCTAAAGTGCTGGGATTACAGATGTGAGCCACCGTGCTCAGCCTTGTTTGTTCTCTTTATGGAGATAGTCTCCGTGCCCAGAATAGTGTCTGGCACAGGGTAGATCCTCAGTAAATATTTGTTGAATGAATAAAAGAATGAATGAATGACTATTAGTTGAGTTTTTCCCCTTTCTTTGAAGCTTCACTTTTTTGCTAACAAAACAACAACAACAACAACAACAAAAAAGAGAGACTAGAGAATGAATGGAGATGGAGATATGGATGAGGGTTAAGTCTTTGAAAATATGAGCTATTAGTTGGTCTGATCACAATTACATGTATAAATGGAAAAAGTAGCACAGAATATCCTAGTATACAGATAATCAAATCAAGATTTTCATTTTGACTGCATTACATGATATTATGGTTGAATTTTTTTTCCTAATTACTCTTTTCTTAAGAAAGCAGCATAAATACCAGCCATGTGTGCATTCTTTTAAGGTGAATTACCTAAAAAGAATCTATAAATTGAGTACTTTCATTCCCACAAGTACATAATGCATATCATGCATGAAGGTGTTGAATGCAAAGATAACCATGTGGTTCGTATCTTTCAAGAGCTTCAGGAGACTCACAAACCTCTCACTGAAAGTTGACCAGCCCCTGAGCTGTCCACGTATGTGGGTTCTGTGGGCATTATGGTTGGCTGTCTTCTAGACTTCTAGACTTCCAACCCACCCCTTTCCCACAGTATGGCAGCTAGGCCACTGAGTGGAACTAATTCTACCCCAAGCTGGTCATGGGGATTCATTTAGGGATAGACACAAAACCCAGTGGAGTTCAGAAAGGAGTTCAGACATTTTCCATTTTTGCAGAAAGAGATTTTCTCTCTCCCCCAGGGTGTGAAACAAAAAACTGGCAGCCTTCTTGCTACCAGGAAAGAGGCCAGCATGAGGATGAAACAAACACACAGAAGAACAGGGGGAATCAGAAAAGTTGAACCATAACTCTATTTACTTTGTGAACCTCTGGATCAAACCCTGCCTGATGCCTACCCCACCTCTGCACTCACATATAAATCCAGTAAGCTGGTATAAGCTAGAGTGTCTTTTACTTGCAACAAAAGGCATCTTGAAATGTCTTCTTTGATCTCTTTCAGGCCCTCCCCTCTGCTTCTCACTGGTCCTGTGTGTGTCCTGGAATAACACGTGGGCTGTGCTATCAGTGTTGTGTGTGTCACAGTTGCAATTCCAAATCCTAAGGCAATGAATTGGTTTTCATTTACATATATCTGATATCTCGTTTCTCTGGCATTAATGATTGCCTTGCCATTGATATTAAAAGCATAAAAGCAACAGGGAACTTCTCAGACCTGCAGCATACTTCTCCAGTTGCATTCCTGAGCTTTGCTGATGAACATGCTTTTAAAATGACACCATGGGACTCCCCAGGGAACACTGCGGCTGGGTTGCCTCTTCCAATGGCCTCTCCTAGCCTCGGCCTGAGACCCGAAGGCAATGCTGTCCAGGGGACAGTCAGCCCAGAAAGACAATGTGTGAAGAAACTCAATAGTTCCTTTCCTTATTTATTAGATTCCAGATACATGGGACCAGGATGGAAGAATCCTAGGGCATTTGATTTACATGGGGATCTCTGGGAGAACATATACAGAGGCCGAAAGACGTACAAGTAGGTGATGCTGCAATGGGGAACTGCCATTTTAAAAAATATATACATCTTAAGAAGCCATTCCAGCCATATTATCATTATTAGAAAATAAAACAATCTTTCCACATAGTGCTTTTCTTTGGTGCTGTTCCATGAGCATGGACTCTGGACCCTTCGGTCTTCTTGTCACAAGCTGGTCACCCTCCCCTGCCACTTCCATCTGCACAGAGGGAGGGCGGAGTCTATGGGGAAAGGGGGCCCCCGACACAGGTGGGTGCAGGTTCCAGCTCCTCTAAGGCTCTGCCATGGCCTCCCGACTCTGCTGGAGTCTTGAGAGTCTCTTACTTGGTTCTTAAAGTGTGGCCCGAGGAAGCTCCCTATATGCAAAGATTGGGTTTCACACATGATGAGTTCACAAAGTGACAAAGCCAGTCTGGAAACTTTAGAATGTATGAGGACAAGGGGACCAAACAAAACCCAGCCATACCACCTTCTCCATGGTTGGATTTTTATGTTTTATTTCTTGGTTCATTTCAAATGACCTGTATCATGAGAGTACAACTGAGACGGGCTGTTTCCTCTTTACAGATTTTCCAGAAATGGCAGGTTTGGGGTAAACTTGAGATCTGTTCCATTGGAGGAAGGGTCCCCTAAACTCTCCTCACTTCACCACCTTCCACTACGTCAGTCCTGTCCCCCGGAGAGGGTTCTCATCTGGCCAGGCTTCCAGGTAAGAAGTTGGCCCCTAAACTTCTTTTCTGAGCGTCCAATGGACCCTTTCAGTGCCAGGAACTTTCCCATTGGATGGAGTTCCATTGTTACTGACACGTTTCCTGTTGTGATCTGAGGTTTACGTATAAAAGCAGCTTCCACCTCATGGACACCAACCAACAGGACTTCCGCCCCACTCTGCTAAAGGGGCTCTGAAGTGAGGCCGCTCGCAGCAACACTAGGTCCAGTGAGGCAGTGTGCAGAACACCAACACGCTCCAAGCCAGATGTTACATGGTGAGCCAGAAATGCTTTCCCTAGAAAAGACGGACAGCAGATGCCAGCTGGGCATGATGCCCTGCCGCCTGGGTCCTCCAGCTTGAGCAGGAAGTGACAGAACAGGGTGCCACCTCGGCCCCGCTGCAAGGACACAGCACAGTGAGAGACTGAGGGACCCCCAAAGTGCACACCCCAAGGTCTCTACTGTGAAGGTTTCCCCGGAGCAGAACCTCGGGGCAGAGCCTCTAAACACTGTGCTAGACTTGGTTTGTAGCTGGTGTTCCTTGATGCTGGGAAGGGGCCTTTGCCCCAAATGTGTGCCTCCACCCAAATGAGGGAAGATGGGCTGCATGGAGGGCCAGGCATGCAGCATCCTGGGTAATGGCTCCAGTACCTACTCATCAAGTGACTCAGACCTGATTCCCCAAAGGCAAGCAGAGCCGTGGGGGACACACCACTGGTCTGGGAGGACTCTTGGAATCCTTAACATTTTCTGTGTGGGACACCATCAGAGAGCTGCTCTGCGGTTTGTGGATTTCAGCCATTCCTCCTGTCTGGGATGACCTCAGCACGTCCGAGCCCGGAAGCCCAGGCTGGGAGGTTCCTGGGGTAGAACCAGGGAGGCAGGACCAGGGCTTCTATGGAAAAGCTGCAGAAAGGCACCTGGCCTCCTGGTGTCCTAGTGCCAGGTGAGATCTGCCTGCCTCTCTCGGTGAGGGGGGTGGACTAGAAGGACATTGACTGGGGATCCCCGGGGGGTTGCTCTGATTCCTGCTTGTGAAGGCAGCTGATCCAAAAGGGGCATTTTCCATCATGGCTTGATACTCTTTCGTCCTTGGGAGATCCTCTAAGCTGCCCTTAGCCAACATGTGAGCACAAATGGGTGTTCAGGGCTGCCCCTTGAATGAGTGAAAACTTTCATGGCCGTCCACAGAAATACGGTGACCCACTGTCCCAATGTGCCTGGAGTGCAGGAGTTTCCTGGGACAAAGAAACATCCCAGGATGGTTGGTCACCCGGCACAGCCAGGGGGACTGCAGGCGTCCTGCCAGAGAGCTGGCGTGCTCACAGTGCCCAGGGGAGCTACACCAAACCTCTGGTGGTGCAAGGGTGGTGTGAGGGCACCCCTCCTGTGGCACTGGCACACCAGCCCTGCGGTATGATGCTGAGTGCAGGGAAGGGAAGCCAGGAAGGATGAGGCAGGCTACCCCGCTGAGCTTCCTCTCTTTAGGGCTCCCCTGCCTACTTACTCAGCTGCTGGGCCTTTCTGTGCTTGGTAAAGATGGGTCTGGGCCTCTGCCCATCCTGCCCTGATCCTCCCCCCCTCCCCCCGGAGTGCTCTCAGATGGAGCCAGGCTCCTGAGCTTCTCACAGGCTCACCTGGCCTGGACCTGCCCTTCAGGGAGAGGGGGAAGGCAGGAAGCAGGAGAGGGTTCTGGGGAGGATGATATGGTCCCCGCTTTTCTCTGTGCCAGCACGTTCCTGTCTACAGGCCCTGGAGTCACCGTGGCTGGCTGAACCCACTGGGTGAGTGAGCTCTGAGGTAGGGTCAGGAATTAGCATGGGACTCCCAGGGGAGGAGAAGAAGAGGAGGAGGACAGGTGGACACTGGCACGGTGGGTGACAGGCAGGGGGCTAGGCCCCGAGGGGTGGGGTGCCCAGGAAGCACGTGAGCTCTAGCTGCTGCTCTCCTGTGGGTCCGCCCTGGCTGAAAGCTGAGTGGGAACTGTGGAAGGTATGGGGCCTCTTGAGGGGCCCCAGAGAATCTCAGAGCAGGCAGGGCCTCTGGAAGAAAGATGCTGCTGTCCCTTGCACACCTGCCCTCTGCAGAAGGAAAACGTCCGGGTGGTACCCAGCCTGAGCACTGCCCACCCAGGCCGCGGAGCGAGGAGGAGGCAAGGGAGTTCGGAAATGCACACGCTGCCTCTTGGTGGCTCGGTGGAGGGGAGGGGGCACTTGCTCCAGTGGTCTCCACTCCCGAAGGGAGTCAGCCCTGGCCCAGGCCTCCGCACCGCCCATGGAGAAGGAAAGACATACCAAAGAAAAAGCCAGTTACAGATGAGCCCCGCACCCCTGCCCCCCAATCCCCGTCCCCCGCCCCACTGCACCCGAGAATCTGCACACAGCCAGGAGGTGAGAAACCCCTGCCTCTGGGACAGCTCAGAGCCATGATACAGGGGTTGAAGGTGGAGGCTGGTGGCTGTGGAGGTCTCCACCTCGGTCTGTCCGTTTGTCCGTCTGTAGGTGGGTATTGGTCCGTGTGCAGGGCCATCAGACCTTGGCCTCCAGCATCTCCAGGAAGAGTTTGTGCATGGGCACTTTGCCCTGCAGTTTGACGCTATAGAAGTGCTGCACGGCCTTGGCGGCCGTCTGCCGCAGCAGGGGCAGTGTCAGCAGCAGCTTGCCCGTCCTCCGGGGCTCCTCGTGGCGCTGGCTCAGCTCGTAGTCCTGCAGCGCCTCGTGCAGCAGGTCCTGCAGCTTCTGGACGGCCTCCAGATCCTCGATGTACATGGAATCTGCAGGCACAAGGACGAGCATTAGCAGGCTTGGCCGGGGAGTGCTGCCTGGCATGGGTGTCATCTCGGGGTCCAGGTGGCAGCATGGAGGCAGGCAGGGGTATCTTCAGAACCCTCACTTCACAGAGAGCCAATCTGAGGCTCAGAGAGGTTAACTGCCAGTCGGAGGTCACAGAAGCTAATGACAGAGCTGGGGCTCAAACCCAGGGAGAGACTGGCATCTACAGAGGACATTTCTCAAGAGGTCACCAGGGGGTGGCAGCAGAGACACTGGAGCCAGACTGTTGAAATCCTGTGTACCTTACTTGCAGGCTGTGTGACTTTAGGCAAGTTATTAACCTCTCTGTGCCTCATTTTCCTCACTTGTAAAATGGGATAATAGCCATGCCTACCTCAAGGGCTTAAAGGAGTTAAACAGGTCAAGGGTTTATAACAGAACTTGTCACAAGTCAGTGCCCTGGTAGCAGTATCACCCTTACCACCGCCCCTAGCCCCATCACGGCTAACACCATGACAACCACTGCAGCTGCCGCTGCCAGGCACCAGCTCCCCAAGTCTTCAGTGCAATCGCTAACCTGACAAAATTCTGTCTATAGGACACAGAATACAGGCACAGATATAGGGGCTGAGCTCCGTGTCAGGGTGCCCCGTGGTGGCAGCATGGGGCACGGTGATGGAGGGAGCTGTTGGGAGTTCTCTAAAATCTTGGGAAAGGTTTTGAACTTAGGCCATGACCTAGGGGTTCAAACAAAATTTACCTATATCCCAGCATAGCAGGGAGGCACCTGCTGATGGCCACGTGACAGCTGGGTCTGAGCCGGCTGAAAAACACGGGAGTGAGGACTCAGGGTTGCGGTGAGGGTGACTGAAGCAGCACATTACCCAGAGCTTGGTTAGCACCTAATCAGTGTCAGGTAGTGTTATTCCTGTGGGGACTCAGGCTGGGGTGAGTGTCCTTGCAGGGCTGGGTCTTCACTGGCCCCACATCCAAGCCTCCTCCACATTTTTCTGCTCCCTGCTACCAAGGCAGTAAGCACTCCTTCGTCATCAGGTGGGAGACGAAGCAAGGCCCCATTCCTACACTCTCGGCCACTTACAGAGTGGGTACCTAACATGGCTGGGCCCTGCCATCTGGGCTCCTGTCTCTTGCCAGCTCCCTCTCCCCGCCCTCTCCATCCTCCCCCCACTCTCCCCAAGGAGGCCAAAATTGGCAGCTGCCTTCGACCAAAAATGAAATAAAATAACATTGCAAGATTAATTTCTTTGCAATCCATCAGCAGGTCTGTATTGATGGCATTGATAAACTGTTAATTACAAAATCAATGGCTATGAATTTTTCCTGCTGTCAGGGAGCTTTGGGGATGGCTGGGATGTGGGGTAAACGGCAGCCAGCAGGCTCCAAGGGGGCCGTGGTGTGGGGTCACAGTCTGCCTCTGATGTGCTTGGGCACTTCTGCCCAGCGTCAGCCCCCTGAGCTACTGGACCCACACCTGAATCATCCCGTGCACTCAGCCTCAGCAGTGGCACCCATGGTGGCCCTGGCAGCTGCTGCTAGGACACCTCAATTGTCTCCTGGACCCATCCCTTCTCCAGCCAACACATTTTCTCTATTGTGCCTGGGTGATCTTTCTCCATCAAGGCTGGGGAGGGTCACTTCGGTACAACGCTTCCTGTCTCCCTGTACTGACCCCATCACAATCCAATCCCTTCACAGCCCTTGAGCTTCTGGTCTGAGCCCAGCCTGCTTTTCTAGTCTCTCCCCCAAACTGGCCTGTTCTTTCCCCATTTCCCGCCTGGAGCCAATGGCCCCACTACAGAAGTTTACCCTCCCTCTTCCCATCCTACCGAATCATCTCTTGCTTTAAGACCCCACTCAGCGTCTGCCTCCCCAGCTGAAAACAATTTACTCTTTCCTCCTTGAGCCCTTTTCATGATCCTCTCTTATGCCAGGAATCACTGGCTCTTTCTGCCACATCCGAGTTCATGTCTTATCTCCCTTGGAAGCAGGGGCTACCTCCAACTGGCTCCTCTTCCCCAGGCCACTCACTATGCCCCGCAGAGCCCAACAGAAACACAGTGAGCTAGGAGGGATCTGTGCCAAGCACGGTGCCCACGGCCTTATGTGCGTCACTGCACGTTCTTCACAATGAGCTGCTGTTCTCCCCATTTCACAGATGAGGAAACTGAGGCTTTCAAAGGTCAGGTTGCCAGACACTCAGCCAGCAGGTGGCAGAGGCAGCACTTGAACCCAGGTCTCACTGACTCTGAAGTACACGCTTTAAACCCAGCCTGCTCAAAGTGTGGTACACAGACTGGCTCCTGCCTGCCCTCTGGATGTTACTGGTCTGTGATAAGAAACTGAGAGTAAGCATTTAGAAACTTTACAGCACTTTGGAAGGATGATTTATATTTATGTCTGTTATATGTAAAAATGTAAAAATTTGACTCATGTTTTATACATCTGGTTTTTAATTTCATTTTTCTAATAATTTATTTCTGTTGTACTTTACAAAATGATCTATCCATAATGGATTGAACATTTTGAAACACCTAAGAATGGGTCCTTCATCACAGGTACTTTGGCAAGCACTCCTTTAAATCATTACTTTATTTTATTTATTTATTTGTTTCTGAGAAAGGGTCTCACTCTGTCGCCTAGGCGGGAAAACCATTACTTAAAAAAAAAACAACACTAGCCAGCCTGCTTTCTGAGTATCTGCTTGGTAGCCACAGGGCCTCATGCTAAATCCCTCCGTGCTGGGAAGGAAGCATTCCCGTCATCAAGGCCTGCGGCTCTCTGGAATAAGCAATGTCTGTCAACTCTTGGGGGTCAGCCAAGGCCCTGAACATCACAGACTCCTCCTCCACCTCCAGCTTCTCATCCTGTGCACCAGCTGCAGGATGGCTCTCTACGTGTCACTGGGGCAAGAAGTCCGGAGACCTGAAACCTCATACCATATGACAAAGTGCACTCAGGCAAAGTCTGATGCCAACAGAAGCTCCTGATGGACTCATATCGACAAACCACCACAGGTCCTCAGGTGGGGGTGTGTGTGTATGTGTGTATACACATGTATGTGGGTGCATATGTGGGTACGTGCATGCACATATGTGTGTTCACATGTGTGTGTACGTGTGGGTGTCTAGGCATGTGCATGTGTTTGTATGTATACATGTGCATATGTGTATGTGTGCAGGTCCATGTGAGATCAACAGAAGAGCAGCTGAAAGCTGGTGTGGTGTGGTCCAGTACTGAGGACCAAGTAAGAGTGGAGGAGACACCACCTCTTTATTTGCCTCTCCCAACACAGCCAAGATTGAGCTCTGTGTCTGGTGTAAGTAAGGAGAGCCCAGAATAGAGGACTTGAGCTCTAAAGCCTGGCCAGCCTTCCTATACCTGGCTTCATGCACCTTGCTTCCTCTGCTTTAACTGCTTTTGCTCCTCCTCCACCCGTTGGAACCCCCAAACCCTCAGCAATGCCTGGTTCAAATGCTCCCCTCTGTGTAGGTGAAGCACAGGACCGTGATGCTATTCTGTATGATACGTCATTGTAGAAACATGTTATTATGCATTTGTCAAAACCTATAGAACAATACAACACAGTCGGCTGGGTGCAGTGACTCATGCCTGTAATCCCAGCACTTTGGGAGGCTGAGGCAGATGGATCACCTGAGGTCGGGAGTTTGAGACCAGCCTGACCAACATGGAGAAACCCCGTCTCTACTAAAAATATAAAAATTAGCCATGCATGGTGGCACGTGCTACTCGGGAGGCTGAGGCAGGAGAATGGTTTGAACTCAGGAGACAGAGGTTGCGGTGAGCCGAGAACACACCATTGCACTCCGGCCAGGGCAACAAAAGCGAAACTCCATCTTAAAGAAAAAAAAAAAGAACAATACAACACAAAGAGTGAACCCTGATGGAAATTATGGGCTTTACTTAATAATATGTCAATATTGGGTCACTATTTGTAACACATTACTGCATTAATGCAAGATATTAATAATTGAGGAAACTACTGGGGAAGGAGGACTTGGATGGAGTGGGTGTCTGGAACTTTATGTACTATCTGCTCAATTATTCTGCAAATTGGCCGGGTGTGGTGGCTTACGTCTGTAGTCCCAGCACTTTGGGAGGCCAAGGCAGGTGGATCACCTAAGGTTAGGAGTTTGAGATAAATCTGGCCAACATGATGAAACTGTGTCTCTCCTAAAATTACAAAAATTAGCCAGGTGTGGTGGCAGGTTCCTGTAATCCCAGCTACTCAGGAGGCTGAGGCAGGAGAATCGCTTGAACCCAGGAGGCAGAGGTTGCAGTGGGCGGAGATTGCACCACTGCACTCCAACCTGGGCAACAAGAGCAAGATTGTCTTAAAAAAAAAAAAAAAGTTATTCTGTAAATCTAAAACTATACTTTAAGAAAACAGCATTAGGATTCTCTAACAAAGAATGCACTACAATTTTGGAATTCAATGTGTAAATATTCTCTGTGGACGTATGTAAAATTTTTATTATTATTTTGCACTCATTTATTATTAATAAAAGATTTGAACTAAAAAAGTGACATCCTTTTCTGTATTAGATCAGGTTCCCTGGGAGCAGAGCCTGAGGCAGGGGTTTAGATAGAGACATTTTGGAGGGCATGTGTTCAGGAGAAAGGAAGTGGAGAGGCAGGAAGCACAGAGAAGGAGAAAGCAAGGCAAAGATGGGACCTTGGCTTAGCCTGAGCCCATGCAGGGCTCTGATCTGGACTTTTGTCCCCATGTGGGTCCACCACTGCCTGGTGGTGCCAAGGAAAGGGCCACATAACCCTCTGGGCAAGGCAGAGGAGGGCAGGCCCTGCAAAGGGGTACCTATGAGCTGTTAGCAGCTGGGGGATGGATGCACTAACCCAGTAAAAGGGATCCAAGTGGGTCATCAACAGCACCCCCTGCATGCGCCACGAAGCCATGTGCTAGGGCAACCAACTGTCTCATTTTGCCAGGGACTGACAAGTTTCCTGGGATATGGGACTTTCAGTTAAAGCAGGACAGTATTGAGCAAACCAGTTGGTTACCCTGTGTGTACTGTCTACATCTGGGAGCCAGTTCTCCCTCTTCCATATGCTAATAACACTTTGGGTCCTCTGTCATTAATAATAATGATAATATTTAATATTTATTGAACATTTCCTCTAGGCCAGGCACCGGGCTGAGTGCTTTATTGTCAGTCGATCTTTAATACTCACAAAAGCACTTGGGGATGGGTGTGGTGGCTCACATCTGCCAAGGCGGGTGGATCGTTTGAGGCCAGGAGTTTGAGACCACCTGGGCAATATAGTGAAACCCTGTCTCTACTAAAAATACAAAAATTAGCTGGATGTGGTGGTGCCTGCATGTAGTTCCAGCTACTCAGAAGGCTGAGGCACGAGAATCGCTTGAACCCGGGAGGCAGAGGTTGCAGTGAGCCGAGATTGTATCGTTGCACTCCAGCCTGGGTGACAGAGCGAGACTCTGTCTCAAAAAAAAAGAAGTACTTGGAAGAGGTGCTCAGAATATCCCCACTGAACACACAAGAACACTGAGTTGCCCAAGGTAATACTGCTAGGAAGTGTCAGAGACAGAATTTGAATTTGGGTCTATCTGACCCAGACCTGGACGGTTAACTCAGCCACACACTGCTCTGCAGCAGAATCATGTGTGTGATTCCTGACATGTGCTCTCTTTAGGGAGGGTACCCTGTATTTATCCTTCTCCTGCAGCCCCTGGCACCCAGCACCATTCCCTGAATAGTGTGGAAGCTCTCTCAGTGCAGATAATGGTTCCATTCAAGTTCATTCACTAGCATTCCCCAGTGCCTGCCTTTCTCCTCAGATAATCTAGCCAGAAGCTGGTGGATGCTAATGAAATGGAGTGAGTCCTCCTCTGTAACTCCAGCTTAAACCACTCAGTTGGGAAGGTTTTATCCTCCTGTGTTCAAGCAATTTGACTGAAAGATTCAAGGAATGGGGTATAGGTTCAGGTTGATTTTGGAATCAGAGGATCTTGGTTTGACTCTTAACTCTGACACTTTTTAACTGTGTGACCCTGGGTGATTTTCTTTACTTTTCCAGGTCTCGGTTTCCACATCTGTAAAATGGGGTTGCAACAATAAGAATTTTACTCTCAGATTGTTTATAAGAATTCAATAAACTCCTAGCTAATTTAATAAGTTGACACTGAGCGTGGTGGCTCATACCTGTAGTGCCAACACTTTGGGAGGCTGAGGTGAGAGGATTGCTTGAGTCCAGGAGTTTGGGACCAGCCTGGGCAACATAGTGAGACCCCCATCTCAATAAAAAATAGAAATAAGAATTAGCTGGAGTAATGGCACATGCCTGTAGTCCCAGCTACTCAGGAGGCTGAGGTGGGAGGATGACTTGAGCCAAAAGTTTGAGACTGCAGTGAACTAGGATCAAGCCACAGCACTCCTACCTGGGCAACAGAACAAGACCTTGTCTATAATAAACAAATAAATAATTGAGTGCTTTTTATGTGCCAAGCATGTTGCAAGCAATATAATTATGTATAAAGAAATCCTGTCAATAGCCTTGTAGAGTAGGGACTGTTTGCTACCTTCCTTTTACTGATGAAGAAACTGAGGCACAGAGTGAAGCAACCTGCCCAAATGGTAGACATGGGATTTGCTCCTTAGCAATGTGGCCTCAGAACCCATGTCCTTAGCCAGTGTGCCAGTCTGGATGTCTGAGGCTTAGGAAATGCTCAGCCAGTGCCAGCCTTCATCACCAACTTTTTATCTGCAAGCCACCTCTCGGACAATCTTCGGTGATAAAAATTTCAGTGTTTTCTTTTCATCTCTATCCAAGGCAGCCAGTCCTGCCCACAGGCCCCAGAGATGGGCTCACTAGGCCCATGCAGACCCCTATAATCTCCCCCTCCAGGCCCCGCTGCCGCCCTTACCGGAGTTGGCGAGGGCCAGGGCCTTGAGCGTCACAAACTCCTCCTTTTCCACCTTGAGCTTCTTGTACCTGCGCACCAGCTGCAGGATGGCCCGGTAGAGCTCCAGCAGCCCCGCGAGGCGGGAGTGCTCCTCATCCATGATGTAGTCCTCAGCATACACCAGCTTGTCGTCATAGGGCAGCGAGCGGTACACGATGCCCAGGATGAGGATCTCCATCCAGGCACTCTGCAGCAGGCTCATCTGGTCCCCCAGGGAGAGGTTCGAGAAGCCTGCGGGAAGAGGGGACACAGAGGGCAGTGGCAGGTCAGAAGGGCAGACCAGGAGCCTCCCTGGGGCTCGCTAGGGGGCAGAGGTTGTAGGGTGTGGCTGTGTCTCTGGCACCCTTGGTTCCTGTCCCCGGGCCCTCCTTGTGTGGTGTAAGACTCACTGTCCTCCCCTTGGGGAATGTGTCAGACTTGGAATTCACGGAAAAGACTGAAATAAGAACTCAGTCAATGTTGACAGTTGTTGCTATCATTATTATTGTTAGTTCTATGGTATTTTCCAAATGTCTGTAGAGGCTTTTTGATTCATTCAATGCATTTGTAGTTAGAGGAGTGACTGAGTACATACGAGAGCAGCATTACGAGCTCTCGGCCACTCTGGGGAGTTTCCAGGGCCCACTCTCTGCTCAAACCAGACGAGGCTTTCGTGTTTGAAAATGACACCTGATCCTTGATGCAGCCTCAGCTGTGCAGAAACCCACAGGCCTTACCAAGAATGAGGACACAGCTGTTCAAAGCCACAGGGGAAGGCCCCAGCGACCACAGCCTGGGGCTGCTAAGAGATCAAGAGTCCCCGGGGTCAGGGGCACTTTCTCACAGGACAGCCTGTCCTCCCAGAGTCAGAGCACCCCTTCCTGGGCCATCATTCTCTGCTTCACGATGACCCAGCAGTCCTGTTCTGGGAGCTTGGAATCATGGGAGTTCCCCGCTCCCTGCTACTGAGGAGGCTGATTCCACAGTGAAAATGAAGCTGGGCACGGAGAAGGCTCCAGAATTGCGACACTGTCTTGTCCAGTGAGCTCTGGGTATTGCCTGGGTTGAACACTGACTCCCATTTACTAGCTGTAGGCTGACCTTGTGAAAATCATGCAACTTCTCCAAACCTTACTTTCCTCATTTAGGAAATGGTTTTTTAGTAGGGTCTACTTCAGAGAGTTGCTGTGAGGTCTAATTGAGACGATGATTCCAGAACAAACTAAGTATTTACCGAGCTATTATTACTAATGATGAGATGAGAGTCCTCATCTGCAAAACAATGATAATATACTGGAATTGCATTATACACGCACTTAAATTAGGCAAAGTCAATTAACATCTTGATTTATAGGAGAGTAAGACAGAGTAAGTAAATAAATAAGTCAGCTGATTTTCAAACATCTTAACCACCAAACACAAGGCAGTAACTTCACTGGAGATCCAAACAGAAACTCAGTGATTGGTTCTAACATGGACATGCTGGATTTATTCAAAGAATTGTTGCACCATGCACTATGGGTAACGGACATGAAGGGATTTTTTTCAGGGTTAGTTTTGCCTAGGAAGGACTTTCTACTTCATTTGCTGACTTAGACCCCATCCCTGGCTGGAAGCCACTTTCTGATGTGGGGTGCTGTGGGGGTGAAGAGAGGAGATGCATGTAAAGTGCTGGGCACCTCTCCCGGCGCCATCAGCACTCAACACGCCAGGGTGCTGGTAATGGCTGTGGCTGTTGTTACTATTAATATTATTGTAGTTGTTGGCACAGCATTGGCATCACTCACTTCTCCTCTCTGGACTTGTCTGGAGGTCTGGGTGGTCCTGAGCTTCTGGATCACCCAGCTCTTTGGCTTGTGTGGTCTACTCCATCCATCTGCTGTCCTCTGTCTTCAAATGCCACTTCTTCCCTGGCTTCCACACAAGGCATGGCAGTTGAACCTTAGGGGGCACTCCTGGAGCTGAAGGCCCCCAACTTGGCAGGCCACCCTTACCCTGTGAGCATTCTCCAAGTGAATTATCACGGTGCCCAAGACTGACGGCTCAGATCACCACCGGCTAACAGAATCCGTGGGTGATCAACCAAAGAGCAGGAGTGATTACACCGACCGACACAGGCGAGCTTTGATTGATGCACCTTCTCAGGGGAGAGGCTGTGACAGAGGGTCAGGGTGTGTGTGTGTGTGTGTGTGTGTGTGTGTGTGTGTGTATGTGTGTGTGTGGGGTTGTCCAGATTCCCTGCATGGGAGAGGGGGTGTGGCTGCCTGTGGTGGCCGGGGGAGCTGGGAGGTAATAAAAGATAGATAGAAATGGACATCCAATTTCCCTTATCAGGTCTCTGAGTAGGAGAGAGGCCTTGGGCAACATTAATTAACAGATACCAATCAGCCAGCACGGGAGAGTGTGTGGGGGGAGTGTTGGACAGCTCTGGGGAGGGGGTCTAAAAGCAGACAGACTGGAGGGGAGATGGAGGAGGGCAGGAGCAAAATTAGCAGACAGCTGAATTGGAAGGTGGCAGAGAGAGAAGATGAGGTAAGGACTAGGCTTCTGGAAACGCAGGGGAAAAGTCCCCTGTGCAGTGAATCATGCAGGTACAATCATTAGGATGTTACTAGAATGCTTTCCTGCCCTTTGAGACATTCAGCAAAAACTTACTGAGCACCTACTAAGTGCCAGGCCTGTGCTAGGCACCGGGGACAGAATGGTGTGCTCAGTCCAGAACTGCTCCCTGCCTTCAAGGGCTTACAGTGAAGGGGAAGACACACACCAAGGGGTACAAATCAGCACAAAGTTAGAATATGAGAAGAGCTACAGCAAATGCAGGGCTCTGAGAGCGTGTAACTGGGGAAGGTGGTCCAAACAAGAGTCTAGGGAAGGCTTTGTGGAAGGGGAGCCTTGAGGGCTGAGCTCTCCAGTGGGGTGGTGAGGGCACCTTTGATGAGGCACATGCCCAGGTGCCCCTGGTTGGCCCATCCCAGCTCTGAGTTCCCAGGATGCACAGACACTGAGCTCTTCCTTCCCCTACCCCCACGGCTAAGCACAGCAAAGAAGCTGCCTGACAAACCTTTGCAGCTAAAAGGAGAGAGAGGATGGACAAATGCCATGGGCTTCGACTCCCAGGAGACAAGAAAATGTGCCCACGGTACTTGGTTAGACACTCTAAGATCTTTGGACCCAGATTCAGGGCTAGCTGCCTTTGCCTGTCTTGTAGGAGTCAGGCTCTGCCCTTCAGTGGTGGGAGGGAGTCCGGACTTGGAAGGTTCTGTGCTGCCATGGGAGGATGTACCCGGGAGGCCTGTTCCCAAACCTCTGCTAGGCTGCTTTGAGTTCTGGACTCAGTCCCTGATTGCGCTCTTCCTCCCTGAACATTTTCAAAAAGCCCTGAAAATAGCTTTGATAATCTAAATGTATACTCCAAAGCGCTGAATGGTAATACAGCCTTCTTCATTTTGTGCAAGGAAGGGAGGGGGAGATATTTGATATCTTTTAACATCTGAAATAGTTCAAATATTTTCTAATATTTGCAAAAAGAAACACCAGAAGGAAAACTGAGAAAGAAAAAATGGTGACTTCCAGGAGGTTGGAGGGGAGGGGACAGGGAGAGGTGAGACTTCTGTTATATACATTTGTGTCTACATTTGGCTTCTGAACCCTGTCAGTGATTAAGATGCTTACAAATAAAAGTAAGTCATAAATATAATTAAATTAAAAATAAAATAAAAGGCATGCTCCCTTCAACCTAGCAATTCTACCACTAGAAATTTCTCCTAGTGGCCAGGCACAGTGGCTCACGCCTGTAATCCCAAACTTTGGGGGCCAAGGTGGGAGGATCACGTGAGCCCAGGAGTGTAAGGCCAGCCTGGGCAACACGGCGAAACCCCATCTCTACAAATAATTTAAAAATTAGCCGGACACAGTGGTGCATGCCTGTGATCTCAGCTACTCGGGAGGCTACGGCGGGAGGATCGCTTGAACCCACGTGGTCAAAACTCCAGTAAGCCAAGATCACGCCACTGCATTCCAGCCTGGATGACAAAGCGAGATCCTGGCTCAAAAAGAAAAAAAAAAAAAAAGAAATTTCTCCTAGAAAGAAAAATATGAATAAAGACATAAAGATAAATGTAAAAGGGTATTAGATCACTGCTTGAAATTATTCAAAATAGAAAAAAAAGAAGGTAACTAATGTAATACATGTGATTATTATATAAATGTAATTTTTAATTAAACGAATGTGCCAAATAAGGTAGAACTCTGTGTGGACGTGAAACGATACCCAAGGGGGCAAAAAGGGTGTCATCGTATGAGCACAGAGATCAGATTCCTAACTGCTGCTCACGCTGCCGCTCAGTGCCTCAGTTTCCTCTTCTGTAAAATGGGAATAATAACAGCACTCACCTCATGGGGTTGTTCAGATTAAATGAGCTGACACGTGGAATACTTAGAACCTTGCTTAGCACAGGTAAGTGCTATTATTTTGTATAATTAAATGGAAAAAGCAGGTGTAAAGTAGTGTTAGGGTATAAGCCCATGGACTGAGGGACATACACACGCCCCACCCACACACACACCCCACACAGTGGTTGTATCTGCCCAGGAAATTCCCGGAACGAAGCGTAGGATGGGGAATTTGGAACTCTTAATTTTGACCCATCTGTCCCATCTGACGTCTTTACTAGAACCACAAATTCTTTTATTTAAAATCCAGAGGGAGCCCAGGCACTCCTCCCTGCCCTTCAGTAAAGCGCCTTCCACCCCTGCCTCCCTCAGCTGGGCTGGGTCTCATGCTCAAGTTATTAGTAACTCTGGGACCAAGAGGCCCCCGAAGAGGCTACCAGGATGGTCTGGGGGTGGCCTGTGCCCCTGGGAGTGCAGGGGTGTCCCTGTGCCAGGCTCACTGCAGGCAGCACTGCCCCCTTGAGGCTCTCGGGCCTGCCCAGAGCTCCTGGCTCCCTGGGCTCCCACTTGGAGCTCCGCTGCCCCAGGAAAATTGTTTTATCTGCACCAACTCATCTAATAACATTCAGGCTCTCCCCAAGCTCCCCATCCCCCCATCTGTGATTTGGCATCAAAAGCTCCTAGAATTGAAGAAGGAAAAAAAAAAAAGCACATAATTTGTGGCAAGTGGAGTTCATAATCTGTTAATTTATGATCGTTTCTGTCGACCTGGAGGGCCATTAGCAGAGGTAATAAAGGGAGATGTAATTATAGGATCTGGGGCCACTTCAGACACAGCTGCTGTCACTCGGCAGCTCATATTTCATTGAGCCAGACGGGGGCTACCTGGGAGCAGCGCAGCTGAGGGACTTTTGTGAGGAGGCCTCTGGGGATGCCCTGCACATGGGAACCTGGGCAGGGCAGGGTGGTGGAGACTCCCTGGGCAGGCTCTCCTGGCCGGCACAGGCATGAGGCTGCCCAGGGAGGCAGGATGGCGGGCTTGGGTCATTTGAAGGAGGCTGCAATTCATCAAGTGATTCCCCACTGCCTATTAAAGGCTGCTAGCTCTTGATCTCATGGAATAAGAGGTGGACACTCTAAAGACTTGGGCTTGCCCTATGGAGAACCCAATACTTGGAACATTCAACTCAAGGTAAAAAACCTGCATTTGGGGTAGGATAATGTCAGACTGACTTGAACAATGGCTGAGATTCTGAGTGAACCAAGTTCCCCCTGGAAGTCAGCCTTGTTCCAAATGGGATCCTTGGGGCAAAATTAATTCCTTGTCTCAGCCACAATTCCTATCAGGGGACCTCATGTATAGTGACTTCTCAATATGTGCATGCAAAGCTAAGTGTGCAATGCCCTCTGTGTGCCAGGCTAGAAGACACTGAAGCATGAGATGTGGTACCTTGTGTTTAAGGACAGTGGCCTAAATTCTTCAGAGCTTTACTCCTGAGCAGCCTGGAGTGGCCAGTCCCCCTCTTTCTGTCTGTGCAGGCACCAGAATGGACAGAAGCCAACACAGGCCCAAAGATGGGCTCCAGCTTGTATCCTCCCTACTCAACCAGCTCTTTCTCTCTCTCTCTCTCTCTCTCTCTCTCTCTCTCTCTCAGGGCTAGGGAGACTGTCAGATGCATTTTCCATCTAATCTGAGATGGGATAAAGTTGATTAGTTTAAAAATATCAGGCACCTGGCCAGGTACAGTGGCTCATGCCTATAATCCCAGCACTTTGGGAGGCTGAGGCAAGTGGATCCCTTGAGGTCAGGAGTTTGAGACCAGCCTGGCCAACATGGTGAAACCCCATCACTACTAAAAATAGAAAAAAAAAATTAGCCAGGTGTGGTGGCACGTGCCTGTAGTCCCAGCTACTCGGGAGGCTGAGGCAAGAGAATCGCTTGAACCTAGGAGGTGGAGATTGCAGTGAGCTGAGAATGTACCACTGCACTCCAGTCTGGGCAAGAGAGCAGAGACTCCATCTCAAAAAAAAAAAAAAAAAAAAAATCGGGAACTTGATTGTGTCATTGCCTTTAGTAGGAGGTTTTCTTTTCTTTCTTTCTTTCTTTTTTTTTTTTTTTTTTTTTTTTTTTGAGACAGAGTCTCGCTCTGTCTCCGAGGCTGGAATACAGGGGTGCGATCTCGTCTCACTGCAAGCTCCACCTCCTGGGTTCATGCCATTCTCCTGCCTCAGCCTCCTGAGTAGCTGGGACTACAGGCGCCCACCACCATGCCTGGCTAGTTGTTCTATTTTTAGTAGAAACGGGGTTTCACCGTGTTAGTCAGGATGGTCTCGATCTCCTGACCTTGTGATCTGTCTGCCTTGGCCTCCCAAAGTGCTGGGATTGCAGGCGTGAGCCACTGTGCCCGGCCAGTATGAGGTTTTCATGCAGTGGCAGGAGACTTCACTAATTAATTTTACCTTAAACACTGGAAGGTCAGGAGGCAAAGAATTCAGCATGCAGATTTATGCAAAATAGGCAAATTAGCATTTAAGATGGACAACTGAGCCCCTGTTTTTATTTCATTTTATTTTTTTTACCAAAAAGAATTCAGCTTTGGACAAGGATAAATGAAGCCATGAAAGGAGGCTTTTATTACTATTAGCAACTACAACAGCCCTGGTAAGCGTCTCTGCCATTCGTACACACTAAGTGCGCTACATCCTCACGGCAATCCCGTGAGGGGCTCTATTGTGATTCCCACTTTACAGACAAGGACACTGAAGCTCTGAAAAATTCAGTATGTTGCACAAGGCCAGTAAGGACAGAGCTGAGATGAAAGCCCAGGCTGCCTGATTCAAAAGTCTATGGCTTTAGCACCCACTCTGCTCTAGCCCTGCTATCTTGGTTGGGCACAGATGGGAGATAGAGCTGGAGGTGGAAAGGCACAGGGAAAAATGAGTGCGGGGGAGACATGGTCTCCTTGTCCTATCTACTTCCTCCGTGGTGTTGCAGGGGTAGGGTTGTGGAAGAACAAAGCATTGACCCAGGGGACCGCCAGGCGCCACTCATGAGCCATTGCTAGGATGCAGGATCTGTTCAACCTAGAACAGGAGTGTAGGGGTGGGGACAGGGGTACCTGTACCCAATTTGGCCCTGGGTTAGTGGAGCAATCCAGGCTGAAGTGTCTTAAGCAGTGGCCTGACCCCACATCTGTGCTGAACCAGCACTGGGCAGATTCAAAAACTACTGAGTGTATAATCCCCGAGAGGTTGAGCTCCTTAGTAAGGGCGTACCAGCCCAGATCCCTGGTCAGAATGCCCAGGGGCCACCAGGCAGTCCCTGCCAGCAGAGTCTCTGGGCCATCTGATATCTTTGTGCGTCCCTGTCCTTTAACTTGGGCATGCAAGGTCTCACACGGAAGGACTTTTTTTATTCCCTCAATCAACTGTGGGCCTTGGGCCAGGCATGGTGGCTCACGCCTATAATCCCAGCACTTTGGGAGGCCGAGGTGGGCAGATCACTTGAGGTCAGGAGTTTGAGACCAGCTTGGCCAACATGGCAAAACCCTGTCTCTACTAAAAATACAAAAACATTAGCTGGGCGTGGTGGCGGGCGCCTGTAATGCCAGCTACTCGGGAGGCTGAGGACCGAGAATCACTTGAACCTGGGAGGCGAAGGTTGCAGTGAGCCGAGATCACGCCATTGCACTCCAGCCTGGGCAACAGGGCAAGACTCTCTCAAAAAACAAACAAAAAAACAACTGTGGGCCTTGGTATCCAAAGTCTAGGACACCTTTGCTGTATCATCTGCATGCTGTATTCACCTTTCAGAGCCACAACAAATGAAACACAGATCTACAGACAGGAAGCTGACTTGTCCCATGTTCACGGTGAGGCATCACCAGAAAGATAAAAGGAGTTTCTACCACACTCTGAGTCAACATTTTAGAGTCTTAAAGGAGTTGAGGAATAAACTGCACAGAGAAAGGCCCCCAATATGTATGTAACGTAGAATACATGGGTGTTGGTGTCTACAAAAATAAAAAAGCTCCTGCCATCTGCCCAGACCTAGAGAGGCTGAAAGCAGGGTTTGGGTCCACACACAGCGAAGAGAAGTCCACACAGCCTGAAACATGTAACACACACTTTCCGCACCAGAAAGGCCCTTAAAATCTCAGAAGCCAACCCGGAGACAGGCCTCCCTTAGAGAACAGATGAATGGCAATAGTGGGCATGCAACCGATGCCAGCACATGCCAGACACTGTGCCGAACGCTCCACGAAACACAGGATCTCATTTCATGCTCACATCAGAGCTCACAAAGTGGGGGACTCTTGTATTCCCATTTGACAGAGAGGTCAGGTGGCCTCTAGGGTTACTCAGCTAGTAAGCTGCAGACCCAGAATTGGAATCCCAATCTGATTCCCAAGCCCATGCTCTTCACTGCTCCATTCTGCTGCCTCCAATAGGAAGAGAGAGTCAGTCTTTCTTCTGTTGTTTTCCGGCATTGTTCCAATAAGGTCTACAGGAAAACCCTACTCTTTGCCCTTTAAGGGCTCAAGGAACTTTTTCTTTGAATATTACACTAATTGTAGATTCAAACATGGCCCCACCTTGAATGATAACGAATTCTGAAGAGTCTGCAGCAGTGTATAAGCCTCACTGGGCCTTCTAACTATCTGTTCCTCTTCAATGCTACAAGGAGAGAAGAGGAGCTCAGAGAAACAGGCCTGCCAGGATTTCACAGGCCTTCTGGGGTCCAGGATCTGGGCATCAGAAGCATAGCCATTGGGTAGGCTGCGGGGATGCTGGCTGAGTGTCCCTGGCCACACTTTCCTCTGGTCCCACATGCTCACCTGGGATGTGCTTGGCCCAGCCAATGATGACCACAAGCTCTCGGTCTGCCAGGTCACAGAGAGTGGTCAGGGCCTTGATGTCCCCCTCAGGCATACCGGGGGGAGGCATGGCGTAGAGCTTGTCCGGCTCGGCCACCAGTAGGTATGAGACAATCTTGGTCACTGCAACAACCAAAGAAGGAAAGGTAAATGCTGGGAAAAGAGGAAAGGGGCCGGGGTGGAGGCTCAGATGGGTCAGGAAGCAAAGTCGGGTTCCTAAGAGCCCCAGGAAGGTCAAAGTGGCTGTAATCTCCCCTCCTGTTCTGGCTCCATGAAGTTGATGATAGCAGTGATCTGGGATATTGAGAAATATCCCTCCAAGGGAAGTTGCCTGATGAATTCTCCAGAAGGAACCTGCAGAGCAACCTTGGGTGGGTGGCAAGGGGAGCATGTTCTGGACATTGGGGCCTGTGGCTTGTCAGGACCATGCTTCAATTGGAGTCACATTCTAAATGTGCCAGGCACTGATGTCACCTCCCCAAGATCCATATTGTCTCATGACCCAGTGGTGGGAAGATGACGTTTCCCTAAGGGATGCCTGATGTTCCAGGTACAGAGATGATCTGGCAAAAAGGACAGGGACTGACACTCACATGGCTTTTTAGCAGGTGGAGAAATTTGTAAGCTCAGGTACGGGCTGCTCTCTGAGTCCAGCCGTCGCTTGTATTTCTGGCGGCCTCCACGCACTCGATCAAGGCGCACACCTATTGGGGAGCAAAGGGAAAAGATCTCAGGAGTTGTTCAACATCACCAGGGTAGAAGCACTGACTTTGGAATTTCAGCACTGGCTGGGTCCTTCAGGGCCATGCTCAGATGACCTCTGACAGCTGCCCCATGGCCAGCCTCAGGTCAGGTGGCTGGACAATCCTAAAATAATTGTCTAACAGTAATGGCACATCCCAGTTGCCCCAGGCCTGGTCCTGTCTCTCTGGATTCAGCATCCTTCTGAAATCCATCTCAAGCAACCCTCAGCCCTTGGTTCTCCTTATCTCAACAAAGACACTCTACCAAGTGCTGGCGGAAAAAGTCACATTATGTTTGATCTGCTTTGAATCCAGGGAGGGTTAAGTTAACTTGCCAACAAAAGAAAGGAATCCCAGTCATTCACAGGCACTTCAGGGGTTTTCACATTTTCCACATAAGAAGCATCTGAGGAGGCACTCATTACCAAAGTCAATTTCTAGATCCCACTCTCTGAGGTTCTAGCATAATGCTCTAGAGTCTGTCTTTACACAAGTCCCCAGGGGCTGGGAATGCAACAGTTGGACTGGTCACCTCTGGACTGGAAAATCCGTGCCTGGAAATATCTTGAAAGTAGGTTCAAAAGCAGCCGTGGCTACTCCATGTTGACACCCACTTCCAGGAGTGAGAGTTTACCCTGGAGAGAACTGTCATTGTCACTGTATGCAACTTGCCTTCCAGAAGTCTGCCTCACCCACAGCTCCTGCTGCCTGGACAGACACGTTGGTACCATTTCAAGCCCCTACCAGCAGATCAAAGGCACAGGGCCTCAGGTGGGCACACAGCTCAGACTGTCTACCCACTGATGTGGCCTGGCCTGCAAGGATGAATCCCAACAAATTGGTTACAAAGTATGAACCGCACAAAAGCACCAGAGAGCAGGTGCCCCAAGCATGGTGCTGGGGCCCTGTGGAACCTGGAAGCCACTTCTGCTTTCTTGCTGTGGCTCTTCCAGGCCAGCCTCAGACAATGTGCCTTCTTGGAGTCCCTGCCTCGAGCTCACAGAACAGCTCCCTTTTCCTGACCATGAAATGGGCCTTGACTGAAACACACAAGAAATCAGACACGGAGACCAGAGTCCTCAGAGAAGCAAGCTGGTTGCCACCTCAGCCTCTGCTGTGACAGGCCAGGTTCAACTTCTGTTCTTTTCCCCAAAGGCGGTGAGTATCACCCTCACAGGGCCCCTCACAGTTGACCTTCAGGGCCCTGTCTTTCCCTTTTCTAATAAACTCTGGTGCTTCCTAGATCGGGAGCAGAAGAAACAGAATCTTCATCCCTGTCCCAGCCTTGTCCGTCCTTCAGCCCCAGAGGGTTGGCTGCCGGTCCCCCGATTCAGACCTTTCTCCAGGAGAGGCAAGGGGAAGCCTGAACAATGGTTACTTAGTGGAATGATGACTTAGAGCCCATTCATGCCTGGGGCTATTTTCTGGCTGTTTCTTTATTAGGATGTACAGCTACTAAATTTAAGTCCCTGGGAAGGAGGAAGTTTCCTAGAGCAACTGAAAGCAAAATTACTTTGTTTACTGAATGAGTGGAGAAAATTCCTTTAAGTGCACATTGCCCTAAAGGGCTTTCGGGGTGCTGAGGACACTACCCCCCACCCCTCTGCTGTCCCAGGTGTTTTCAGTTCAGGACTCCAGGTCACATCCCCCGCTGGAGGGCAAGAATGCTGTGAGGTCACTGAGTGAGCCTATAACTCCACATTTTTGTCAGCAATGTCTTTTTCAACCCCACAACCTGGTGCATTTGTACCTGGTGCTACATGGTTGCAGTGAACGTTTTTTAGTCGGGGAGAGGGGGAGTCTATTCAGCAGCCCACCCCGGCTTCCTGTTTAAAGGAAATTCCCCTGGTCAGGCGCTGGGGCTCACGCCTGTAATCCCAGCACTTTGGGAGGCCATGGTGGATGGATGCCTTGAGGTCAGGAGTTTGAGATCAG
Organism: Macaca fascicularis; assembly: GCF_037993035.2. Taxonomy (NCBI): domain Eukaryota; kingdom Metazoa; phylum Chordata; class Mammalia; order Primates; family Cercopithecidae; genus Macaca; species Macaca fascicularis. Next base: position 144,449,131 of record NC_088381.1, on the reverse strand, counting down.
CCTGGCCACCATGGCGAAACACCATCTCTACTAAAAATACAAAAATTAGCCAGGTGTGGTGGCACATGCCTGTAATTCCAGCTACTCGGGTGGCTGAGGCACAAGAATCACTAGAACTCGGGAGGTGGAGGTTGCAGTGAGCCAAGATCGCACCACTGCATTCCAGCCTGAGTGACAGAGTGAGACTCCATCTCAAAGGAAAAATTTTAAAAAAATTTTAAAAAGGTAATCACCCTCTTGGGAATAGGGGAATTGTTGGAAGCCTGCACCTCACCCCTCAATGGATATCTGAGTAGTACACGTTCTTCTCTCTGCCCTCTGGAGGTCAAGGCATGAACCCATGACACAGGCTCAGTCAAGTGCACCATCAAATGGAGGCACAAGGGCAGAGTGAAGGTGAGGACTGATCAGACCAGCAGCGCCTCCACAGCGGAGTGTAGGCAGCCCCTGGCCAGTGTGTCCTGGCTACTGGGTGTCCTGCTCTTGGGCTTTCCAGGGATTCTCGTGGTTCTTGTCTGGTTTCTCAATGTACTCTTTGAGCCTCCTGATAGGCTTCCAATAAACTCCCCTTCTGCCTAGAAGGTCAGGTTTTGTAACTGACAACATCTGTTGTTGACTTCTCCAGGAGCAGAATCTGTGACAAGGCTGTGCATGGGGACAGTTTCCAAGGAGGGGAGAAAGCCAGTAACAAATGTGTTCCTGAGGACAGTACTGCTGTGGGCAACTGAGGCTCCCAGCTGCAGGCTGCTTTGGCGCTTCTTGCCTGCCTCCCAGGTCCAGGCTGAGCAGACTCTGGTGGCCAAAGCCCAGGCGTCAGATCAGCACACACCCACTCACACACACGCACGCATGTATACATGCACACATACGCACACACACACAAATAGAGAGTGCTGAGTAGGTGTGGGCAGGAGCAGTCTCCGCTGTCTTCCTCCTCAAGTGTGGTCTGCAGGCCAGCATCATCGCCATCATTTGAGACTTGGTGGAAGCCTCGAAATCTCAGGCCTGGCCACAGAGGAATCAGACAAGGTGATTTGCATGGACAACAGAGTTTGAGGAGCGCTGCACTAAGGCATCCTAGCAAATACAGCTGTACTATCAACTCGTACCCGTACCTTGGACCCTAAAGGGACAGCTAGATGCCATCCAGCTCCAGACTGAACCTATATGCTGCCAGCACTTTGGCTCACATCTGTCCCCTCACCCCTCCAAGCCCCTTCAGGGAGGGCAGAAGGAGCAGACACAAACACAGGAAGGATGATTTTTCCTGTGAAAGTTTTTTGGGAAAAGTTCCCTGTCTAGAAAAGCTTTCTGACTCTATCCTGTGACGTGTCTACATAGAAGCCTCCTCTGTTCACTATACCCAGGCCAAACCAAACCCTCCACCAAGCTCTGCTTCCCCTTGGAATGGTGACGGGACCAAGAGTGAAAACGGTCCACCTCATCCATAAGAGACAGTAAGGGCCCCCACTTACTGAGCACCTACTGTATGCCAGGATCTTAAACATATACTCTCCTTGAGTCCAGGACAAGCCCCAACCCCACTTTACTGACCTTCTCTCCTAGATGCCACTGGAATGAACTCTCACTTCCCATCCACCCTGCTTCCTGGCAAGCAGCTGTCAATCACAGTGAGACGTGCTCAACACAAAATAAAAAGAGGTGTCCGTCCTTCAGCAAGGCAAGGAGATGGGCAGTCGCCACCTCTGCTGATGGCTCCATCTGGGGTGTTCTGCGTCCTGATATAGGGCCTGACCTTTCATGGATGTTCAGGAAAGACTTGATATTGAATACAGGGGTGGATGTACCTCTTTCCTCCTCATCCCCATGCCGGGTTTCTTCATGGGCTCCCAGAGCACACTGGGCTTCCCCTACTGACTAGGTGCCCGTTAAGGCCAGGGGCGGCTCACAGTCCTGCCCCAATGTCTGTCAAGGTACCCAAGACACAGCACGTGCTTAGAAAATGAAAGTATTATTATTATCATCATCATCCTTATTATTACTGTTCCCCAGCATTGCACCCAAGTTTTTGCTAAATCACATTAATAATGATAATGATAACAGCATAATTTGTAAAGGACTCTCTGTATGTATTACCCTACTGAATGCACAAAAATATAAAGCAGGTGCTATTATCCTCATTTTCCAAACAAGAAAAACTGAGGCTCAGAGAGATTCAGTAATCTGCCCAATAAAAGACCCAAGGTCTTTGCCATTCCATGGTATGACCTCCCAGGGTACAGCAAATGTAAGTTCTCCTCTAAATTTTCTCCTCCAGATCTTTACAGCATAGTGGTCAATGGCTCCAATCAATATGTGTATCAATTATCAGGTTATGCTGTTAAAAAAAAAAAAAAAGTGGCCCAGGCTGGAATGCAGCAGTGCAATCTCGGCTTACTGCAACCTCTGCACCCCTTGCCTGGGGTTGGGGAAGATGGACCCCCACCTAAATGAAGTGGCCTTCTTCTTTTTTTACTGTTTTTGAGACAGACTCTCACTGTGTGGCCCCGGCTGGAATGCAGTGGTGCGATCTCGGCTCACTGCAACCTCTGCCTCCCAGGTTCAAGCGATTCTCATGCCTCAACCTCCCGAGTAGCTGGGACCATAGGTGTGTGCCACCATGCCAATGGGACGTCAGGGTAAGTCCATGGTGGGACTTCTGGAATGGTTTTGCTTTTCTGAGAAAAGGGACAGACATGTTCAGTGCAGCTCTTTTTGCCTTTCTCTTGCCCCAACCTGGAAGGTGAAGCCTACAGCTGTGGCAACCATCTTGCAGTCATGACATGGCTGTCTGAGGACACCAAAGAACACCGGAGAAGAAAGAAAGAGCTGGAGCCCCTGCCGCCATGGCTGAGAGCTCTGTGCAATACAGCAGCTGCCCATCTCCAGGCTTCTTGTAAGGTGGAAAAACCAACTTCATTTATCCATGCTTACGCTGCTATCAGGTTCTCTATAACTTGCGACAGAAAGCAATTTTCACTGACTGATACAATGGGCAATTACTTTTAAAATTAGGATGCTTAAGCCTTACAAACACTAACTGGAAAAAACAAGACTTGAACTTGAAATGAGAGTTGCCTTATTGTTTGTGTCCTTATATTAATAAAATATCTAAAAGTAGACTCAGGAAACACATTAAAATACTAATTAACTTACAATTACTGTCTAGGATTATTAGATTTTATCATCTTATGGATACTTTTCTGAATGCAGAAAAGCATTAGTAATGCTCAAATGTAAAGTGTCACATATTTCCAAATACTGTAATAAATACAGATCCTCTGTTTTAACCACCGTTAACACCGTTTAATCCCTTAATGTGTACAGGTCAGAATCTTAATATTTCTGAGTGCTCCATGAATAGAAAAAAATTGATAATCCCTGGAATACATGACCCTGTGCAGATGGCGATCTTGAGTTGAGATCACGCTATTGCACTCCAGCCTGGGCAACAGAGTGAGACTCCATCTAAAAAAAAAAAAAATTAATAATAAAAAAAACCCACTTCACCCTTAAAGATTTTCTGCATCTTGGCCATATCAATGTCAATTGACTGTATCAATATCCTGGTTGTGATATTGTACTGTAGTTTTTAAAGATGTTACCATTAGGGGAAACTGGTAAGTGATGCATGGCATCTCTATGATTTCTTACAACTTCTTGTGAAGCTGCAATTATCTCAAAATAAGAAGTTTAATTGAAAACTTAAAAAACGATACTGCTGGAAAAGTCAAATGGTGTAACCATGTGGAACATAGTTTGATGGTTCCTCAAAAAGCTAAACAGAATTACCATACGATCCAGCAATCCCACTCTTAGGTATATACCCCCAAAAAACTGAAAAGAGGAATCTGAACATACATCTGTGTAGTGTGGGGAAAAGAAGCAAATTTTCAAAAAATAAAAAGAAGGAATTTGAACAGACACCTGTAGGACAATGTTCACTGCAGCATAATTCACAATAGCCCAAAGGTGGAAACAATCCAAGTGTCTGGATAGATGAGTGGAGAAGCAAAGGTGGTATATACGTGAAATGTTACTTAGCCACAGAAAGGAATAAAGTTCTGATATATGCTATAGCATGAATGCACTTTAAAAACACTACGCTAAGGAAAATAAAGCAGACACCAAAGGACAGATATTATGTGATTCCACTTAATCTTTCTTTTTTTTTTGAGACAAGGTCTTGCTCCGTTGCCCAGGCTGCAGTGCAGTGAGTCCATCACAGCTCACTGCAACCTCAAACTACTAGGCTCAAGTGATCCTCCTGCCTCAGCCTCCCCAGTAGCTGGGACTGCAAGTGCACACCACCGCACCCCATTTTTTTTAAGAGACAGGGTCTCACTCTATAGGCCAGGTTGGCTCACAGCAGCCTTGACCTCCCAGCCTCAAGAGATCTTCCCACCTCAGCTCCCACATAGCTAGGACCATAGGCACACGCCACTACACCCAGATAATTAAAAAAAAATTTTTTTTGTAGAGATGGGGGTCTCACTATGTTGCCCAGGCTGGTCTCAAACTCCTGACCTCAAGCGATCCTTCTGCCTCAGCCTCCCAAAGTGCTGGGATTACAGGTATGAAACACTGTGCCTGGCCCCCTCCTTTTTTTTTTCTTTTTTGGTAGATGGGGGATCTCACTATGTTGCCCAGGCTGGACTTGAACTCCTGGTCTGATGGTGATTACATAATAGTTTGTTTTGTTTTGTTTTGTTTGAGACAGGGTAGCAGTTTGTCACCCAGGCTGGAGTGCAGTGGCACAATCCTGGACTCAAGTGATCCTCCTGCCTCAGCCTCCTGAGTAGCTGGGATTACAGGTACATGCCACCACACCTGACTAATTTTTGTATATTTTGTAGATATAGGGTTTCACCATGTTGGCCAGGCTAGTCTCAAACTCCTGAGCTCAAGCAATCCGCCCTCCTCAGCCTCCCGAAGTACTGGGATTACAGGCATGAGCCACAGTAACTGGTCAGTGATTGCATACTATTGTGAATGTGTTTGATGTCACTGAATTGTACACTTAATTTCTAAAATGCCAAGTTGTACGTGATATATATTTTGCCACAATTTACAAATATAGGAATACAAAATGCTATCAAACTGTATACTTTAAATGGGTGAACTATATTTCAATAAAGCTGTTAAAATTTTAAAAAATATCTATCCTTTCTCAGGTTAGTGGAATTAATGTAAAATGTTGAAACATGTGACAGAGTGCTTGGTACACAGTAGGCACTCAGTAGTAACTTCTTGCCTTTCATCTGCCTGTTGAAGGTCATGGAGTCTGGCTTGAACTTCCTCATGGAAGGGAGAAACATCCCCACAGCTGTAACTACCGTGAGTCAGATGTATTAAATGAAGAAATTAAAGTTCAGAGAGGTTAAATATTGTACCCAGGGCACACAGCCCAAACACTGGGACTCTCTGGAATATGCCAGTGGGTCTGATGGCCGCCTTTGTCCACCTTGAGAACAGAGGTCCCGCCCTTGGCTGCAGTCATAATTGCTCCCACCTCCACCGGCCTCATCACCAGGCTGGTGCCCCTCGTGCCTGTGGTGGTCAAGCCCACTTCCCAGCTCAGGGCACAAAAATATAGCAAAGAAGCTTCGGGGTCACTCTGGGACAGAAACTCCTTGAGAAGAGGGGAGCAGGGCTCCCCACCTGCTGGCTCCTCCTATCCACTGCAGGCACGTCACAGCGTCCACAGCGGGCAGCTTACACATCTGGGATAGGATATCCACCAGCTGGCTTGATAAGATCAGGCTTCTGACATTTTTCTTAATGGAAGTAAAATAATTCCTTCTTCCCTCCATCTCCCTCCTTTCTTCTCATCTTCCCTCCCTAAGCTGGACAAGATCCCAGTCTTTCAGAAGTAAAAATAGCCGAGTGTGCAGGGTCAGCCGCAGTGGAGCCACTTTAAGCTTCTTTCTTTTATACCCAGGCACTAAAAATAGCAGGCTAAAGCTCTGCAAAGCGTGGCCCTGCACCTGGCCCTAAGCCTGTCCCAGGAGCTTCCCCATCATATTTCTCTTCCAACAGGAAAGGTTCAGACAGGGCAGGCGGGGGAAACGCCTCTGAGCCAGTGTCCTCCCATGAGCTACTGTCCAGGTCTGAGGTCAAGATCCCCACTGGCATTGCAAGGTTTTCATGACCAACACCCTTCTCTTCCCCTTATCCAGAACTTTCCCCCATCACCATCGCCAAATTCAACATCCCTGGTTTATGAACGAAATAAGCAGCTTCACGGTTTACAAATCTATTTCATACCCGTATCTCATTTGAGCTGCCTAACAATGTTGAGGAGGAAGAATATACACAATTATGATTAGTCCCATGTAAGATCTGAGGCTCAGAAAGGTCAGGCGACTCACTCAGGATCACACAGCCAAGAAACGTCACAGGGAAGCTTTGAACCTTGATTTTCAGATCTCCAAGTCCTATCTTCTTTGCCCTAAACTTGTGACACCAGTCCCATATAATTTCAGAATGCCTTGGGAAGCCTTCGAACAGCACAGACTTTGAGGACTTATCCATTTAGAGGCTCTGAGTCGGTAGGTCTAGGGAGACATTGAGGAATGAGTGTTTTTCCAAAGCTCCTCTACTAATTCTAATTATGTGCCCGGTCTGGGGAGCACTGTGCTAAACCTATTTTATTCAATACTTTTATGTGACCGGTATTCTTCCCAGGAAACTTGGGGTGAACTCCCTGCCTGTAGGTTCTACCAAACTATAGCTGACCCACCCCCAGGAGGAGGAGAAAACCACCCAGAAGGTGATGTGGATGTCATGAGCCCCTGAGGCTCTGGAAGTTGTGTGGGCATGCTGACGGGCACTCCAGCCCAGTGCGATGCCCTGAACTCTCAGCCACAACCGCTGTATACACTGGGCTTCCTTCAGCCACCTGCTCTGTGCGGGTTTCTGGGTGACAGGCAAGCTTGCCTTGCTGCCTCAGACACTATGGCTCTTTTGGGCTGCCTCTTACCCCGATGACACACCATAAAGGCAGAGCGCCTCACACCTGACTTCCTAAAAGCTGAGAGAGAGAGCCTTGTAGCTAAACAGACACAGAAGACACCTAATATTCCGGGGCCTTTGCCAGCTACTCTGTGGACTCTGGGCACTGTGGTGGGTAAGTGGTAGTGAGTGATGAGCTCCCAGAATTCTGCCTATTAAAGGAGTGTCTGCTATTATGCTGGGCTCCTCCAGACACTTCTTATCATGCCACCACATTCCCAAGGACATTTTGACAAAACTGTGTTACGCCCTGCATTCCCAACTGCCAACAAGTCTCCAAAACCGTACACCTGACACAGAGAAGTTATTTCAGCCCAGCTTCCCTTTCCTTTCCCTTCTTCTTTTTTCCCCTTTAAGAAAGGGCTGCAGGCTTCCATACTGGCCAAGGCATCAACGGTGAGGTTGGAATAGGCTTCTTAGAAGGAATTCCACATAGCCACGGAGACTAGATTCCACCCAGCTCTGTCATTTACGAGCTGTGTGGCCTTGGTCAAATCGCTGAAACTCAGTTGACCAGATCAGGCATGGCAAAGACTTATCACCTGCCTTCCATTGCTTAGTCTGTGGCAGACATTGCTAATCAATCATGGCACTCTTGCCTGTTAATCCCAGACACTGCCTAAGAAGCCTTTAAATCATGCACTCCAGCTGAGTCCAACTAAAGGCAAATTGCCATCCTGGAGCCTGAATTAAGAACAATTGTGTTAGAGGTAGCCAGCGCAAACAAGTATGCAAATAAACAAATAAATAAATATGATAATGTCAGACTGAAAGAAGTTCAATGAAGAAGCATACAAGGGGATATGATAGCATGTAATAGAGTGGACAGGGAGGCCTTTCTGAGAAGATAACATTTAACTTGAGGTCGGAAGGATAAGAAGGAGCCAGCCTTGGGGAGAACATTCCAGGCAGAGGGAAGGCCCTGAAAGTCCTAAGATGGGAAACCGTTTGTCATGCTTGAGGGTCAAAAACAGCCAGGGAGGCTGGAGCAGAGTGGGTAGGAGTGAGCAGAAAGGAAAGGCATGGTATGAGATGATACTGAAGAGGCAGGGAGTAGATAGACCATGCAAGGTCTTGAAGACCAAAGCAAAGTGTTTGGATTGTATTTTGAGTGCAATGGAGAGCCACTGAGTGATGTAAAGCAAAAGGACAGAATCTTACCAGTGCTTTAACAAGATCACTGCTAGGGGGATTAAACAGGACCAAGAGTGGAATCAGAAGTCCAGTTAGGAAACTGTTGCAATGGTCCAGGAAAAAAACAATACTTCGTTGGACCAGGGTCATGACCATGGAGATGAAGAAAAGTAGGAGAATCTGAAATACATTTTGGACATTGATCTGGGAGGAGTCAAGGATGACCTCCAGGTTTCTCTTGAGCAATAGGTGACTAGCATCACGATTCCTGAGATGGGAAAGACTGGAAGGGATAGTAGGAGGAATGGTTCAAACCTAGAGTTAATCTCTAGACATGTTTAATCTGTGATGTCTCACAAGGGACCCAAGTGGAAATGCCAATAGGGCAGTTAGACATGGAGGTCTAAAATATCTAGGGAAGACTTTGGGAGGCTGAAGCAGGAGGGTTGCTTGATGCCAGGGGTTCGAGACCAGCCTGAGCAATATAGCAAGATCTTGTCTCTACAAAAAAAAAATTTAAAAATTAGCCCCACATGGTGGCACATGCCTGCAGACCAGCTACTTGGGAGGCTGAGGTGGGAGGATCTCTTGAGCCCAAGAGTTAGAGGTTACAGCGAGCTATGATCACATCACTGTACTCCAGCCTGGGCCACAGAGCAAGACCTTGTCTCTTTAACAAAAACAACAACAAAATCCCCCCCCAAAAAACAATACTTGTCCTTGAAAATACGTCATTCTCATCATTCTCTTTTTCCATACCAACAACGTTTTAGCTGTGTACATGACGTCCCAGATAATGGCTACAATTCCAAGACTCCGTGGCAGAGAAGCGTGGCCCTGTGACTCAGTTCCAGCAATGGGCTGTGAGTGAGAAGAACAGATGTGTGCTACTTGTGGTCCTGCCCTTCACATGGGCTTTTCCTCCTTCTAGATGTCTGTGAGATGGGGAAGAACTGGGGTCCGCAAGGGCGAGCCACATGCTAAGCTTGGCAGAGCTGCCAGCTCGTCCTGGATTGCCTGTGACCTACGGCCTGTTATGTGAGAAATGAGCAGGAATGAAACTGCTATCCTGCTTAGCCTTCTGGGTGGTTTTGGAGTTTGGTTTTTTTTGTGGAGGGGGAAAGGGAGTCTCTTTCTTTTAGAAGCCTAGCCTGGCCTGGAGTGTGAGCCTGTAATCCCAACACTTTGGGAGGCCGAGGCGGGTGGATCACCTGAGGTCAGGAGTTCGAGACTAGCCAGGCCAACATGGTGAAATCCCATACAAAAAAATTAACCAGGTGTGGTGGCACATGCCTGTAGTCCCAGCTGCTCAGGAGGCTGAGGCAGGAGAATCACTTGAACCCGGGAGGCGGAGGTTACAGGGAGCTGAGATCATGCCATTGCACTCCAGCCTGGTTGATAGAGCAAGACTTTGTCTCAAAAAAAAAAAAAAAAAAAAAAAGCCTACCTTACACTAACTAATGTAATATACTATAAGTGTATTTCTGGATCTATTCAATGCTAACTTTTTTTTTTTTTTTTTAAAGAAAGGAGTGAATGGGATAAGAAAATGAATATAGCAAGTGCTGTCAATTCCTTTTGGAGGCTTTGCTGAGAGAGTGGGATCAGGTAGCAATAACTGGATTGAGATGAAGGGATAAAACACAGTTGTGGATTTTTTAAATTTAATTTCGTTTTTGGCTGGGCATGGTGACTCACACCTGTAATCCCAGCATTTTGAGAGGCTGAGGTGGGTGGATTGCTTGAGCCCAGGAGTTTGAGAACAACCTGGGCAAGACCCTGTCTCTTTTTTTTAATGTGAAAAAATTTTTTAAATATTTTTTAAAAGTTAAAAAATACATTTAATTTTGTCTTCATAATGGGAGAACAGAAGTATGCTTGTTTGCTAATTAAAATGATCCAGTAGTGAGGGAGAATTCGATGGTCCTGGAAGCAGAGAAGATACTACAGGAATGAAGTCCTTGGTAAAAGGCTGGGCATGGTAGCTCACTCCTGTAATCCCAGCACTTGGGAAGGCTGAGGCGGGCCGATCATTTGAGGTCAGGAGTTCGCGAACAGCCTGACCAACATGCTGAAACCCCGTCTCTACTAAAAATACAAAAACTTAGCTGGGTGTGGTGGTGCATGCCTGTAATCTCAGCTACTCGGGAGGTTGTGGCAGGAGAATCGCTTGAACCCAGGAGGCAGAGGTTGTAGTGAGCCAAGATTGCACCACTGCACTCCAGCCTGGGCAACAGTGTGAGACTCCATCTCAAAAAAAAAAAAAAAAAAAAAAGGAATGAAGTCCTTGGTAAAGAAGAGAGTGATTCAGAGCACAGGAGGGCAGGAGCGGGACCACCTTTTGTCAGGATTGGAAATACTTCTATTCTACCAAAAGGAATACAGAAAACAGGTGCACAAACTGGTAAGTTTGTGGATTCAATGGTAGGAGGGTAAGAAATTTCACATGTGACTTTCTATCTTTTCCCGAACATGTGAAGCAAGATTACCAGTCAGAGTAGGGAGTGAGGTTACAGGAGATTCAAAATTGCCTCTGGATCACAGAAGAAAATCCATTTTGTAACATGAAGAATATCAATCTCTAATAACAATCAGACTTCACGGTATAACTCTAGGGGCTTTCCCTGAAGATTGGGAGCAAGATGAAGATAGGCACTATTAGTATTCCCATTTTATGGAGGAGGAAAGGGAGGCTTACAGGGGTTTGAGTAACCGGCCCAAAGAGCCGATAAGTGGTGAAGAGAAGGTTTAACCAGGCCTACGTGACCACCGAATCCGTTATCCAAAAGCCTGCAGTGAACAGTAACAATAATTTAGCACAGACAAGATCATCTCCTGAGTCTTCATTCAATCAACACGTCTCCAACCAGAGGTCATTGTGGCTGAGTGGGCCGAAGATTTCAGGGTGCCTGGGAAGATCCTGTGAGCTGTCAGGTACCTGTGTGTGTGTGTGTGTGTATGTGTATGTGTGTGTGTGTGTGTGTGTGTATGTATGTGTGTGTGTGTGTGTGTGTTTTTGTGTGTGTGTGGTTGGGGGTGGCAGTGTGTGTAGAATGTAAAGTGGCTCGAAAGGGATGCAAACACACATCGACATTCTCAGGCTGTAGCTCAATACCATTCTCTAAAGTGCTAAAGAGTTGCTTTGTTTCAAAACACTAATATATTTTGGAAAAGAAAAAGAATGTTTAAAGGCAAGTCATCTCTCATGTTCTTTCTTCATTCACAGGGCCAGAAAAAAAGTGATATTTCTGGCATGGGCTAGAGGCAGAATACTCTATAAATACAAGGCCATTAAATCCCATGCAGTGGGAACCTGATCAGGGCCTCCTTTTAATTTCCTGACATGAGCTGGCCACTAACGCAATTACCCAGAATCCCCGGAGGAGCCCTCCACCTTCCCAACAAGCACAAAGCGAGTGAGAGCATATTGCATGGATGTCGGCCCAGCTTTCACTGAAATCAAATATCTTTTAGAAAACACTTGGGGAAAGGCAGGCAGGGGCTGAGTGGGGGAGAAGTGGAGCGGGCTTGGGAGGCTGGTCACATGAGGGACATGAGGTGAGGAGGAGGTGAAGTTGGCAGGGACGGGCTGTCTAGAGAGAATCATTGAAGTCCCACAGCTGCACTGAGGACTTGGGGAGCCCCCTAGGAAATGCAGTTAGTGGTTTTCCAGGGCTTTTCCGGATTTAGGGGCTGAGTCAGTCCACATCCTAGCCAGGCTGCAAAGGCTGACTACCGGGGGAGCTGCCCATCCTGATTCTAGAACCCACAGTGGGGACCAGCCCAAGACAAGGCCACCTTTTAAGATTCCCACCAACAAATCCAGGAAGCAAATCAGGGCGGCCAGACACCAGTCTGCCTCCCCCGACACAAGAGGCAGACTGATGAAAAGCTGACTGTAAATGACAGTGTCTTTGAATCAAACACTAGAATTTTTTTTTTTTTTTTTTTTTTTCTGAGACAGAGTGTTGCACTGTCACCCAGTCTGGAGTGTAGTGATGCAGTCTCAGCTCACTGCAGCCTCTGCCTCCTGGGTTCAAGCAATGCTCCTGCCTCAGTTTCCAGAGTAGCTGGGATTACATGCGTGTGCCACCACGCCCAGCTAATTTTTGTATTTTTAGTAGAGAGGGAGTTTTACCATGTTGGCCAGGCTGCTCTTGAACCCCTGACCTCAGGTGATCTGCCCACCTTGGCCTCCCCAAGTGCTGTGAGCCACCGCGCCCAGCCTGAATCAAACACTGGAGTATTTTAACACATCAAGGGAGCTGACATTGCAAAGCAATCCCACAGTGGATTCTGCCAAGAGGAGCTGTCCCATCTGTCCTAGGTCCCCACTTTGACCAGTGCCGGAGAACAGGTATGAAGATCCCTGTTTTACGGTGAAGAAATGGAAGCATGTGGGTGTGAGTAATAATATTAAATGGCAGCCGGGGGTGGTGGCTCATGCTTGTAATCCCAGCACTTTGGGAGGCTGAGGTGGGCAGATCATGAGGTCCAGAGACCGAGACCATCCTGGCCAACATGGTGAAATCCCATCTCTACTAAAAATACAAAAATTAGCTGGGCATGGCAGTGCGCACTTGTAGTCCCAGCTACTCAGGAGACTGAGGCAGGAGAATTGCTTGAACCCAGGAGGTGGAGGGTGTGGTGAGCCTAGATGGCGCCACTGCACTCCAGCCTGGCGACAGAGCGAGACTCCGTCTCAAAAGAAAAAAAAAAAAAATTACATAGGCAGAAATACCTAATAACCAGGGGCAGAACACAGGCCACCAACTCCTAACCCAGATTTTGTATTCAATTTTTAAAAGAGAAAAATTACTTTTTCTCTGAAAATACAGATTTTTATGTACTAGATTTGCTTAAAGCAAGATAGGCCTTTGGACATCTCCTGCTTTCCACGGTCTGCTCTGGATGTTCCAGGGAGAAAGTCACAGGGAGGTGGCCATAGGATCTGTCCCAACCATGTGAGGAATCTGAAAAGCTTAGATCCCTGAGCTGAGCACAGTCTTAAGAGAGAGGGAGAGCCAGAGAAAGCCCAAGTCTGATCTCTTCTGTGGCTGTTGCTGGGCCCCCAAATTGGGAAATGATCTCTGATTATTTTACCTAAGAAAGGAAAAATCGTAAAACACAAGGAGAGTGTGGCTGGATGCGGGGGAGGATGGTGTTCAGACGTGTAGGTGAGGGGAGCAGAGAGGGCGGAGGCACCCACATCTCTCCCTCTGCAGCCCTCCCCAAGCCCCTGGCCCCCCAACCCCCCCAGCAACAGAGGCCCACTGTGGGACCCTAACACAGAGGAGCAGCCCTGGGGAAGGTGAAGTTTGCCTTTCAGAGTCCCGTCAGAGTCTGAGGTGGGCGATGAGCCCACGCTGGTCTCGGGGGGCCTGGGCCTTGCCTGCAGAGCCAGGAGGGACCCCCAAACAAAAGCCAAGCCAGGCAGCTGCCAAGAGCCCCACCTGGCAGGGGCCCAGGCTGTTGAAGGAGGCATGCTCCTCCTAAGGGGGTCGGTCCCCACAGAGCTTCAGATCCCAGGATCTCTCCAAGGCCCTGCAGGGGACAGAAACTAAATGCGGCTCTCCGCTTTGTGTCATCTCCCCACTCTTGGATCTGGACCTGCCAGCACTGGTAGGGAGTGGGGGAGGGAGCGTTCCAGTGGCTGTCCCTTCCTTCTTTAGGCAGAGCTCTTTAAAGGGCCTTTTCGGGCTCAGCATGTCTGCCTGGGAGGCCCCAGCTGCCACCCTGGGTAAAGGACATCAACCAAAGGGCTATATTTGCAGCGGGGCAGGGGTGTCAACACTGAGGCGTCCCCTGTACGTCCTGCCCACTTGAGGCAGCAGGGGTCTCATGCCTCTGTCCTCCCAGCACCCCCAATACCATCATCCTGGGACACACAGTGTCCACCTCGTTTCTCTGACGAGTGCCAGTCTGGATGTCTGAGTGGCCACCGGGCAATTGTGGGCCTCACCATCTCCCTTCCTACCATCAGTGCACCCCTCACCATCTCCTGCTTCCTGGGAAGCCACTAGAAAGTGCCCTTCTCTCTTCCCAGCCCTGCATAGCCCCCAAAGAGACTCTGTTCCGTGTTACAAGATGGTCCAGGAATTGAGTGGGGGTCCCCTCTGGCCCTCCCCCATCCCTGCCCTGTGCCATGGGGAGCAGACACTGAACAGGGCAAGGAAAGTTCCAGCCTCTGGGCCCAGCTCCCCTCAAATGAATGTGTGACTGAGAGTGGGAGTCATCTCACCCCAGCTCCTGCAGGGCTCCATTTTGTCACCTGTAAAATTCAGGGCTATATTGAAAACAATGAGGCTTCTGGCTGCTCTAAGTACCTGGGATGCTGTCAAGTAGGAAGGGAGGCTGCACGCTGCAACCAAGTGGCCCCTGGCCCTCTGCTTGACCTGCTGTTCTCACATCCAGCTTCGTCTCTGGATGTGAGAACAACAGGTCAAGCAGCTCCGTCTCTAGGGCTTAAGAGGAATAAATGAGTCTCCAAAGCTTAGAAACCCTCAGATTCCCAGCACCACACAGAGAGGAAAGTCGAGAGACCAGCACTCAGGCATGCTTCTCTGGGCCTTTGTGCCTCAATTTTCCCATCTGTGAACACCAGGAGGCTCTGAAGGAGCAGAAAGAGCCTGGCATAGGAGTCAGGGGACCCAGTTCAGCCACCAGTTTGGATCATCCTATCCAGGAGCAAGACCAAAATTATATAGAGTCAAAAATGAACTAACAGACAGGCTTTCCACAGGATGTGGCCCATTTTTAATCTGGAAAGGAGACTGTTTTTTCGGTTGAGCCCCTAACGAAGCAGCTGGCCTGTCTAAGAGCTGAGTGGTGCGCTCCATCACAAAGGGGTTAAATGAAGCCCTGAATGAGGAGCATTTTAAAAGCCAGTGTGCCATGTCGACACAAAAGCCGCCGAGGGTCTGCTTCAAGAGCTTCTGTTTTATGGATATAGGTGCTGGGCTGAGCTGAGGTGAAGTGGAGGACCTGGAAATGGTAAACGGAAGTGGAAGGTCCAATTTCTATAGCACATGACGGTCCAAGTTGTTCTGACAAAGCATCTTAGGTCTGGGCCCTCATCTTCAGAGGGCCCTGGGAGAGGGGATAGGAGGAGTGCCCTGGGGCTCCCAAGGCTGGGCTGGGCTTCCAGATGCCCACTCCCAGCCTTCCCCCTCCAGGGTCTGCATTCCAGACCTGTCCTTTGGTTCTCTCTGTAGCCCCTTCTGATCACCCCCACACACCTCTTTTCCTGTTTCCTCCCTCTTCTAGAAGGATTCCAGGCCCAGAGCTTAAAAGTTGATCTCTAAGAGTTGTCACTGGCTCCCCTTGGAAGCTGGAGAAGCAGGGAAACCACATACACTCACGACCCATCCCCAAAATGGTACTGAACGAGGTTCCTCAAACTAAAAACATCGTCCGGGCACAGTGGTTCATGCCTGTAATCCCAGCACTTTAGGAGGCTGAGGTGGGAGGACTGCCTGAGCCCGGGAGTTGGAGACCAACCTGAGCAACATGACAAGACTTTGCCTCTACTGATAATATTTTAATATAAAAAAAAGGAGCAAATCAATAGAGAAAGCGAGGAAGAGGAGATCTGGAGCAGTTGTCCCAATGAGAGCTACGTGTCATTTCAAATTTTCTAGTAGCCACATTAAAGAATAGATAAAAAGAAGCATGTGATGCTAATTTCACAATGTTTTATTTAACATGTCCAGAAGATTAGCCTTTCTGCATGCAATCACGTTTTTAAAATTATCACCACCAGACTTTACACTGCTTTTTATGGTCCTATTAAGTCCTCTAAAGCGGGTATGTGTTGTACACTGAGCACACCTCTGTTTGGACCAGCGCTCGGAAGCCACGTGTAGTTTGTGGTTGCCATACTAGACAGCACAGCTCTAGAGACAGAGGGCACAGGGAGTGAAAGGAGAGGGAAGGGAGAGCATGGGAAGAGAGGGAACAAGGAAGCGACCAGCATTTCCAAGGCAAGAGCCATGTCCTGTCCACCCACCAGAAAACAAATGCCATTCTTCACAGCTGAAGGGAACATTATTTATCATTCCTGGCCTTAATGTGTCTGTCCTTTCCACCCCCGAGCCCTCGAGGGTGCTGGGGGATATAACAGCCTCTTAAGCCTACCCCTCCTAGGGTGGAGGTGGGGTTTGCCCCTAAAGGAAGGCCTTCCCAGAGTGCCAGGCCAGCTGTCTGGGGCCCAACTGGGGTCAGGGGTTCTGAAAGATCCTTAATGGAGAAATTCCAATTCCCACCTCCTTAAAGGAGGACAGCCACGCAGGCGCCGTGGCAGGCTGGCAGGGTGTGGGAGGAGATGGGCGCCCAGACTGGGTCTCACCCTGGGACACAGATCCGTGGCTTGTGGGTGTCTCACAGGGAATGAAAACTCCCCAGGAAGCAGAGCCTCACGGCAAACCCCAACTCAGTGGGGCCTCTTACCTTCCTTCAGCATCCCCACTTTGAGGCATTTCATGAAGCGGCAGGCCTGGCAGGACTTGCGCCTCCGTTTGGTGATCTCGCACTCATTGGTGGCCGGGCAGCTGTACTCGATGTTCCCTGCAATCAGACACAGAGAGGGTTGCCAGGTGCTGGCCGCCCAGGGCCCCCACCTGCCAGCGCAGGGATGGATGGACGGGGATTTTAATTCGCCAGAGCTGCCACTCCCCCCACCCTGAGGCTCCCACAGGGCAGCGTTCTCAAAGCAGGTGCTCTGAGGTGCTTGTCAGAACGTTTCAAACTCTCTTCCATATGGAGACTCCAGGTCGCAGGTCTGGGTGGACCAGGCAGCCACTTGGGGAAACTCTCCAGAGGATGGCCACCCACAGTGTTGAAGCCACCTGTGGGCGGGGACATCGAAACTCACTGAGCCAGCCTTTTACTCCAGGAGGAGAACATCCCCTGTGCTGACCAGAACGTCAGCGCAGACCACCACCACCAGCTCCTCCAGCCTCCAGCCTGGGACCCTGATGTGCGGGAAGAGCCTCTTGGAAACTCTGTGTCCACCAGGATCAAGGCCTGGGTTTTGCATCCCACTGGAGGGGCCCAGGCCACCTGGCTTTGCTGACCTTGAGGATATGCTTCCTCTCACCAAGTTGAAATTTCCTCATCTTCAAAACAGTGAGATAATCTACTAAATGAAGGATTAAACAAGACCGCATACGGACAACTGCTTTAAACACTGTTCAATTCGAGGGGGTCATTTTATAAGCACAGTTCGTTTAGCAGAGGGAATCTGTGATAAATTTTTCAGGCCACTCCTTTCATGGGTTATAAGAACAGCTACCAGGCTGGGCGCAGTGGCTTATGCCTATAATCCCAGCACTTTGGGAAGCTAAGGTGGGTGGATCACCTGAGGTGAGAGTTTGAGACCAGCCTGACCAATATGGTGAAATGCTGTCTCTACTAAAAATACAAAAAAATTAGCCAGGTGTGGTGGTGTGTGCCTATAATCACAGCTACTTGGGAGGCTGAGACAAGAGAATTGCTTGAACCCGGGAGGCGGAGGTTGCGGTGAGCTGAGATCACGCCACTGCACTCCAACCTGGGCAACAGACCAAGACTCTGTCTCAAACAAAACAAAACAAAGAATGGCTGCCATAAACCCAACCCGTGCTCCTTTAAGCTGTAGGCCCCATGAAGCCAAGACCTTGGGCTGCTCCCCAGTGTCCAGCAGCACTGAGCACAGCCCCCACCATATAGAGACGGGCAGGTAGAATGCAGCAAATGAAGGATCTACGGAGTCCTTCCCAAGAGCTATTCCATGAAAGAGAAAGTAAGTACTAACACTATTCCCATGTTACAGGTGAGTTTTCCAGGTGTTTCTATGCCATGTGAACACAGAGGTCTTCTTTAGGTTGAACTGACCTTCCAGTGCTCTTCCTGGGAGGGCTGACAGTCCAGTCAGGAGAGGCTGCGGCTGCCTTTCTAATACAGGCATCTGCCCTGGGCACGCTGACCTGCTGGCTCTTATTAACGAATATGCATTGAGCACCTACAATGTGCCTGGTAATGGAAGGAAAGGCAATGGGGGGAGAGCGGGGGGCGGGGGCATAACGAAATGCAACTGGAGTGGCCAGGCGCAGTGGCTCATGCCTGTAATCCAGCACTTTGGGAGGCTGAGGTAGGTGGAGCACCTGAGGCCCGGAGTTCGAGACCAGCTTGGCCAACATGGTGAAACCCCGTCTCTACTAAAAATACAAAAAAACAAGTAGCTGGGCGTAGGGGTGGGCACCTGTAATCCCAGCTACTCGGGAGGCTGAGGCAGGAGAATCACTTGAACCCAGGAGGTGGAGGTTGCAGTGAGCCAAGATCATGCCATTGAACTCCAGCCTGGGTGACAAGAGCAAAACTCTGTCTCAAAAAAAAAAAAAAAAAAAAATGCAACTGGAAGGTACAAATGAAAAACAGCACATCACAGTGCTGTTTTGTTATGGTGTCTCTTTGGCTGCCAAAGTCCCAAAGTCACTGAGGTCAGCCTGAGCCAGGGTTTTTCAGAACAGAATCTCTCAACTAGAACACATCTGTCGTTCCAGCCCTACCCAGACATCCACTTCCTGAGGGAGCAGGGAGGAGCTGGAGGCTTGCCTATCTGAATCCTCCACACTAAACCCTACCCACTTCAGAGGAATAGCAGCTAAGATTTACTGTGCACCTACTGTGTGCACAATCTGCACCAGCTCCCTCAGTCCTCACAACAGCCTCTGAAGGTACATCAGTGTCCGATTTCACAGACCAAGAAACTGAGGCTCTGGGAGCTGAAGCGGGTTACCCGAGGCCACACAGAGCTCCTGTCCCACCCTGCATCTCACAAGGAGGATGGGGAAATTGGAAGTGCTGCCCCCTAAGGACAGGCGCCTGGTGCTGACGCAGCAGCTGAGGTTGCCTGGTGGGCAGCAGGGGAGAAGGGTGGCCTTGGGCTTCCCTGTGTCACTACCTCCCCACATGGGATATGGATGGAAACCTTTTCTATTGGATTTTCTGGGAACAAGCATGAACCATGTTCTACCATTAAAAAGTGCTTTGAGGTAGCAAAATTACTCAATGTGCCTAACTGTATTGAGTACTCACGATGGCTCAGTGAGTATTCTCATCCTTTCTTACTGGTGAGGAAAACTATTTCTGGAGCACCTCGGAGATCTACAGGTGAAGGCTAGTGATCCTCCGTCCCTCTCTCTCCCTCTCTCTCCCTCTCTCTCCCTCTCTCCGTCTGCCTCTCTCTCCCTGTCTCCCCATCTCCCCCTCTCTCCCCCTCTCTCCCCCTCTCTCCCCCTCTCTCCCCCTCTCTCCATCTCCCTCTCTCCCCCTCTCCCCCTCTCCCCCTCTCTCTCTCCCTCTCTGTCCCTCTCTCCATCTCTCTCCCTCTCTCTCCCTCTCTCAAGTCCAGCAGGCATAACCTTTTTCCCCATCCCATTTCTTGCAGGGAGGGAGCTGGAGGTCATGCTCTGTGCTGGAGGATGGGAGGTGATGGGAAGGGGAAGGGATGAAGATTCTCTGTACTCCGCTTTTATCTAGCCCTATTTCTTAGAGCGTTCTGGCTTGGGTGGCTTCTTGGGGAATAATTTCAATATTCATATAAGCCCAGTAAAATTCGAAAGACAAACAGAAAGGAGGGAAACACATATAAAAGCTAATTCAGCCAAGCCTTTATCTTGGCTTAGAAGGCACTGGAAGGTTTGGCCCGTCCCCACCCAGGTCCACCCTCTCTCTGCAGCCTCAACATGCTGATTTCCTCCACTCGCTCTGCATAACTATCACTTCCTGGAACTCCATGGTCTCCTAGGCTGCCAGGCCTTTGCTTTGCAGCTTAGAACAGACTCTCTACGCTCCCTCCACCCTCTGTTCCTCCACATCCCACATGGGGAGGCGCTCCTTCTCCGTGCTGATAACCCATTAATGTCCCCTGTGTTGTATCTCTCTCCCTCCTCCACGTACTCCAGCTCCTCTCTCGTCTCACTGCCTGGGACACCAAGCCACTCAATGCACACCCATGGGGAGCTCACACTGGCCCGTGCTTGTTAGGGAGTAGCCACAGCTCTGCTTTACAGATCCTGAGGCTTTCATGTTCCCAGCAACCCTGGAGGTAAATAGATTTTTCTCTATCTTACAGATAAGAAGGTGAGTAGAGGGGCCAGGCGCGGTGGCTCACACCTGTAATTCCAGCACTTTGGGAGGCCCAGGCAGTCAGATCATCTGAGGTCAGGAGTTCGAGACCAGCCTGGCCAACCTGGTAAAACCCCGTCTCTACTAAAAATGCAAAACTTAGCCAGGTGTGGTGGTGCACACCTGTAGTCCTAGCTACTTGGGAGGCTGAGGAAGAAGGATTTCTTGAACCCAGGAACCCGAGATTGCAGTGAGTCAAGATTGTGCCACTGCACTCCAGCGACAGAGCGAGACTCTCAAAAAAACAAAACAAAAAAAACAAAAAAAAAAAACAAAAAAAGAAGAGAAGGTGAACAGAATCCAGGATATGGGACAGCAAGGACTGGGACCCAGCCTGTCAGGTCCAGCCTGCTCTGAGCCACTGTGCAAAGAGCTCACAGGGCCTGCCATGGGCTTCACAGCTCCAGCTGCCTGGGACCCCTACACCCTTTGCATGTTCTTCACTTTTCCCATGCTTTGCTCTCAGCTGCTCAGCCAATCTGTCCCCTTTTGAGGAAGGATAGGCCACAGGCTGCTGCTCAGAGCAGGGGGGTCAGGAAGTGTGTGTGTGGAGCTGGTACTGGTGCTCTCCCAGGACAAGAGGACCAAGTGCTAACAGCAAGTCCCCAGCCAGGCTCTTCACCCTTTGGGGGCCGGCCTGCATGCATGTGTGTGTGTGTGTGTGTGTGTGTGTGTGTGTGTCAGTGTGTGTCAAAATAAATAAATTATTTATTTATTTTGGTTCCTTTCAATTTGTTTTATGGCCCCAGCGGCTGGCTGCCAGCAAAGCCAGGCTGGCGGCCTTGCTTTGTAATTTTTTTAAGTGCCTCCTCGATAAAGTGATGAGATTAATCCATCAGAATTCCTGTGGTCTCTTGAGGAGGGCCTAGGAGCGTGCAGGAACAGGGACAGGACATTGGCGGCACACACACATGCAACTGAGGTGTGGAAGTTTTGGGGATGAGTTCTCTCAGGACAGGGACACAGCCAATGGTTAGCAAAAATTCCAGGTTCTAACCTGGGAGTGTATTCAGTATAGACAGGTGCACACTCCACTTTGGGCACATCACCTAACTTCTCGGAGCCTCAGTTTCCTCATCTGTAAAATGGGTACAGTTCCCAACTCATAAAGTTCTTATCTAAAAAGTTCCCCAGATTCAGGCCAGGCACAGCGGCTCATGCTTGTAATCCCATCACTTTGGGGAACCAAGGCAGGAAGATCACTTGAGGTCAGGAGTTTGAGATCAGCCTGGCCAACATGGTGAAACCCCATCTCTACCAAAAATACAGAAAATTAGCCAGGCGTGGTGGTGGGCATCTGTAATCCCAGCTTCTTGGGAGACTGAGGCAGGAGAATCGCTTAAACCCAGGGGGCAGAGGTTGCAGAGATCATGCCATTGCACTCCAGCCTGGGTGACAGAGTGAGATTCCATCTCAAAAATAAACACATAAAAAATAAACGTTCCCCGGATTCAGTGGCAGAAAGCATACGAAGGTCTTAGTGAAGTGCAGGCACTGGCAAGCAGGCCACCATGGCTGCTCTGCTTATTTTTATATTCAGGCAGATCTTAAACAGCAGGAGTGTCCAATCTTTTGGCTTCCCTGGGCTGCATTGAAGAAGAATTGCCTAGGGCCATGCATAAAATATAATAATGATAACTGATGAGCTAAACAAAACAAAACAAAAACACTCATCCTGTTACAAGAAAGTTTATGAATTTGTGTTGGGCCGCATTCAAAGCCATCCTGGGCCACAGGTTGGACAAGATTGTCTTACAGCATAGACACAACCACAGGATTCCAGGGTAAGCCTTTTCTAGGTGTCGGATCCGAGGCTAGCCACCAACTCTGATATTTGAGAACATTAAGGTCTGCCTCCCATCCCTAGACCTCAGAGTGGATGCTGCCGGTGCCTGTGGGAGGGAGGCAGGTACTGGTAGAACCTGACCTAGACTTCTCTGTGACCTTAAGGCGGAGGGGTAACCACCGCCATCAGCTCTCTTTGATCCTGTGCTTCCCTGGGAGAAGGAAATCCCAGGGGCATCCCCCTCAGCTGCTCACGAACAGCTGCAGGGAGGAGGGAAGCCCTGCCATGGACTCAGGGAGGGGGTTGCTAAGCTCAGACAAATAGCTCTCAGGGACCTGTGGCCTCAGAGGCTGCTGGCTAATGACAGAGCTCAAGTGGTACCACTCTATGCATCTGGTGTGAAAGGGCTGGGGTGATGGTCACTCAGTTCCACTCCCTTATTTACTCACCCCTGGAGACAGGGACCATCCCTTTCATCTCTGTGTTGCCCAGGGTCCTCTGCCCTCCCGATGCTCCCCTCACCATGAGCTGGATGATCTCATTCATGCCACTGGCTTCCACTATCACTTAATTGGCAATGATCTGCAGCCCGTGCCCATGCCCTTAGAGCCACCTGCCTGCTCATGTGTCTACCTGGATGTCCCCTGGGCCCTCCTCTTTCTCAAACTTAACCCATCCTCATCCAACCTGTTCCTCTTACTGTATCCCTTGTCTCATCAATGGGATGACTAGCCACCTGCAACCGGTCAGAAATGAAGGGGCCTCCTGGATTTTTCCATATCTACCCCTAAGATTCTTTTCATCTTACTTCCTGATACCTCCTCTCTCCCTCCCTTCTGCAACAGTCCTAGTTTCACACTCATCACCCCTTCTGACTACTGTCATGCACTAGCCTGTCTCCATTTCCCTTTCCAATCTATCCTCCACACTGCCTCCTGGAGGTCGGTTAATAACTTTCCCAGGCAAGTTTACCGGTTCTCTGGCTCATCGTAGTACATAGAGCACACCTGTCTACACATCATCCCAAAAGTCCACTAACTGGCAGGACAGGAGTGGGAACTGTCTCAGAGAATGAGGAAAGTAGAAACCTAGGTAGCTAAAGCAAGGGATCCAGATAAGAAATAAGCTAGCCACACTGCAAAACCTCAGAAAGTGTCAGGCATTGAAGACTCAATATACAGCGGCATCAGGAGCTAGAAGACAAAGCTGCAATGGTGTCCAAATTCTGAGGGACAATTATTTTCTTTTCCTTCTTTTCTTTCTTTCTTTTTTTTTTTTTTTTTTTTTTTTGTGAGATCGAGTTTCACTCTTGTTACCCAGGCTGGAGTGCAGTGGTGTGATCTCGGCTCACTGCAACCTTGGCCTCCCAGATTCAAGCGATTATCCTGCCTCAGCCTCCCGAGTAGCTGGGACTACAGGCGTGCACCACCAAGTCCAGCTAATTTTGTATTTTTAGTAGAGACAAGGTTTCTCCAGGTTGGTCAGGCTGGTCTCGAACTCCTGACTTCAGGTGATCCGCCCACCTCAGCCTCCCAAAGTGATGGGATTACAGGCGTGAGCCACTGTGCCTGTCCAAGGACAATTATTTTCAACTAGAATTCTGTACCAAACCAAGACATGAATCTAATGTGAAGGTTGGAGGATGGAATAGAGGCATTTCCACATATACAAGGTATTGCCAATTTTACCTCTCCTATACCTTTTGAGGGCGCCCATGAACTACGTGCTTTCCCCAGAGAAGGAATGAACCAAAAAAAAAGGAAGAGGTAGGATCCAGAAAACAGGGAATACAACCCACGAGAAAAGTCAAGGACATGTCAAGAAGGAAATGGCAATAGGCAAAATAGATTATTTTGTGAATATAACCATATTAGGACAGTGGGATTGTGTGTGTGTGTGTGTGTGTGTGTGTGTGTGTGTGTGTGTTGGGATGGGTTGTGTAACTGGAGCTAACTCGTCTTCCATAACAGAAAGTCAAGAAAGAAGGTAAAAATTGCTGTCAGCAAATATAGCTATAAAATCACAATATTACTAAATGATAGAAGAAGAGATTTTTTTAAATGGTTAACTCTGGATTGGAGTGGGAGGAGAATGGGTAGTGCCAGTGACTGCGATCTTTCATTATACAACATATATATATATATAAATATATATTTATATAAACATATATGTATGTTTTTTGTTGGGTTTTTTTTTTTAAGACAGAGTCTCTTTCTGTCGCCCAGGCCGGAGTGCAGTGGCACAGTCTTGGCTCACCACAGCCTCTGCCTCCCAGGTTCAAGCAATTCTCCTGCCTCAGCCTCCCAAGTAGCTGGGATCACATGCACCCGCCACCACACCCGGCTAATTTTTGTATTTTTAGAAGCAATGAGGTTTTACCATGTTGGCCAGGCTGGTCTCAAACTCCTGGTGATCCGCCTGCCTCAGCCTCCCAAATTGCTGGGATTACAGGTGTGAGCCACTGTGCCCGGCCTAAAAGTTATGTTTCTTTTATACTCTTTAAACTATTTGCATACCTTATTTTGAAAAGAATTAGAAATAAATTTAAAGTATAAATTTAAGAAATTCTCCAACTGTTGTCCCCCAGAGCAGGGAACAAAATCTAAACTCCAGGGCAAAGCCTACCGGGCCCTTTATGATCTGACCATTTCCAACTTGTCCATCCTAATCCCTTCTCACTGAGGCCTCCAGTTCGTAGGCTCCAGCAGACCTGAACTATCAGTAAGTATAATAGTTCATGGATCTCATGGAGCCCCCAGCCCTCCCATGCCTCCCTCTACCTGAAACTCCTCATGTGGTCCACCTGGCCAGCTCCTCGTTGGAGCCACAGCTCTCACATGGCCTCCTTGGTGACACTTTCTTCCCTTGTGCCCCAGACAGGCTCACATGTTTCTCCCCACCACCCCATGCCCACACTGAAAGCAGCTACCTTAGTGTTTCCTAATCACATTTGTACCTGTGGGCCTCCCTTCTGAACTGCGTACTTTTTGGGAATGGAGATTATTATGTTTTTCATTTCTGTATCTCAAGTACAGTATCTCAATCCTGGTACCTGATTAATATCTGTTGAATAGATAATGAATGCAAATGAATCAAAAGCAAGAGCCCCCACCCAGAGAATCCTAGAATTCCACAACAGTGACCTTTCAGCTACCAAATGCAATTGTCTCCTCTTGGTCTTTCTCCTCCTGGTCCTTCCTGAAGCAGAAGACACCCATTGCCACCCTCTTAAAACAGACTATTTGGTTAGATTTCATCTCCCTTCTCTCTGCAGGGACTCTTGCAACATCTCTGACCACTTCTATATGGATTTCATCAGCTCTGGGGTGCTTGCTTTCTTTTGTTTTTTTAGTCGCCTGGTTTGTAATGAACTAAGATGCTTTCAATGGTAAGATGCATCAGTCAAGAAAGAAAAAAGAATCCACCAATTAGGCTCATGCCTGTAATCCCAGCACTTTGGGAGGCCACGGCCGGCAGATCACTTGAGCCCAGGTGTTCAAGACCAGCCTGGACAACACGATGAAATCCCATCTCTACCAAAAATACAAAAAATTAGCCAAACCTGGTGGCGTGCCCCTGTGGTACCAGCTACTTTGGAGGCTGAGGTGGGAGGATCGCTTGAGCCCAGGGAGGTTGAGGCGGCAGCAAGCCAAGATTGTGCCACTGCACTTCGGCCTGGGCGACAGAGCGAGACCCAGTCTCAAAAAAAAAAAAAAAAAAGAGCTTTTTTCCAGATTTTATTTGATCCCATAGCCTTCTTACACATACATAAGAGAAAACACAAGAAAAAGAGATTGGTTAAAATATTGTTAAAACATCTCAGTTAGAGTCTAACTCTCTTGATTCATTTTTGATCAGTCACTGTTTTCAGGTTTTTTTCACAGACTCATCCTCTCTACTATCAAGGGCTTTGTTAAGAAAATGTTCACTGTTGTTTCAGGTCACTGGCCCCTACTCTGCAACTTTTGAGGTGCATTTGAGAGCAGCGACAACCAGGGAACGGCTGTCACCTGGTCAATGGTAACTGTGACAGGCAGCCCAATTCAGAGATGTAACTTGGAGAAAATGTGTGTCTTAGAACTGATGAAATATGGCACTCCTCAGTCTCCTTTCAGGGCCCCTCCTATGCTCTTTCTGTTCAGCAGGGTCCCTCAACCCTTCTCCTTCTAAAGAGCTTTCACTAGAACAGCAGTTCTCAAATTTGAGCTTGCATGAAGCTCACCTGAAGGGCTGGTTAAATCAGATTGCTGGGCCTTGCCCCTCAGTCTTAGATTCAGTATGTCTGGGGTGGGGCCCAAAATTTGCATTTCTAAGAAGCTCCCAGGTGTAGCCTTTGCTGCTGGCCTGAGGGCCACACTTTGAGAACCACAGCCTAGAGGATCTCCTTAGACCTAAAACCCCACTCAAGATTTTGCTTCTGGGCTGTAATTCTAAACTCTCCAGGGTCTCTGTGAACTTATCAAACTCAGTATGTCCAAAACTTTACCCATTATCTCATGCTCCTTCCCACCCTGACTCCCCCAGCTAATGAAATTGTTCCTTCTGGGTATGTATGTTTCCCCCCAATGGCCTTGCCATCTCCCTAGTAGCCTAAATTAGAAATCTAAGAGTCCTCCTTCCCTCAGCGTCCACAATCCAGTCACTATCCTTTTAATACTGAACCCACTTTTTTTTTTTTTGGAGACAGAGTCTCACTCTGTTGCCCAGGCTGGAGTGCAATGGCCTGATCTCAGCTCACTCTGCCTCCCAGGTTCCAGCGATTCTCCAGCCTCAGCCTCCCAAGTAGCTGTGATTATAGGTGTGCGCCACCAAACCTGACTAATTTTTGTATTTTTAGTATACGTGGGGTTTCACCATGTTGGTCAGACTGGTCTCAAACTCCTGACCTCAAGTGATCTGCCGCCTCAGCCTCCCAAAGTGCTGGGATTACAGGCGTGAGCCACCGTGCCCGGCCTGAATCCACTTTGGAAAGTACCTCAAGCCTGACTTCTCCTTCTAGGCCTTTTGCCCCATCTTGGTTTGGACGGCCCTAACTGCATTGTTAAAATTGCTTCCTGTGGCTGATGCGGTGGCTCACACTTGTAATCCCAGCACTTTGGGAGGCCAAGGCAGGCGGATCATGAGGTCAGGAGTTTAAGACCAGCCTGGCCAACAGAGTGAAACCCCCTTCCTACTTAAAATACAAAAATTAGCCAGGTATGGTGGCATGCACCTGTAGTCCCAGCTTCTTGGGAGGCTGAGGCAGGAGAATCGCTTGAATCTGGGAGGTGGAGGTTGCGGTGACCCAAGACCATGACATTGCACTCCAGCTTGGGTGACAGAGTGAGACTCCATCTCAAAAAAAAAAAAAAAATTGCTTCCTACTGGGCACAGTGGCTCACACCTGTAATCCCAGCACTTTGAGAGGCAAAGGTGGGAGGGTCATGAGGTCAGGAGTTCAAGACCAGCCTGGCCAACACAGTGAAACCCTGTCTCTACTAAAAATACAAAAAAAAAAAAAACAAAAAAACCCCACAAATATTAGCTGGGAGTGGTGGTACACACCTGTAATCCCAGCTGCTGGGGAGGCTAAGGCAGGAGAATCGCCTGAACCCAGGAGGCAGAGGTTGCAGTGAACCGAGATTGCACCACTGCACTCCAGCCTGGGCAACATAGCAAGACTCTGTCTCAAAAATAAATAAATAAAATAAAATTGTTTCCTCACTGGGCTCCCAGCCCCTAGCATCTACTGCTTCCACATCATCATTCCTATTGTTGTCTGAATTATCTTGCTGAAAGGAGATCTGATTAATTCCCTGCTCAGAAGCCTTCAATGAATTCCCATTGCCAAGCATATCTAACAAAACAAATACTATTTATTTCATGTGCCAGGCACTCAGTTACACCCTCACATGCATGTCTCATTTCATTTTTGCAACAACACTGTAGGGGCAGGAACTATTTATTAGCCACATTTTACTGATACGGACATTAAGACTCAGAAAAGCTAAGTCACTTGCCCAAGGTGATACAACTAAGAAATTGTGAAGCTGAGATTCTAAGCCTGGTTAAATAGCCCTCAAATCTTAAATATGACTCCTTACTTAGTGTTCCTTACCACGACCTGTGAAGCCCGGTGCAGTCCAGTCCCATGCTGTTTTTCCAGCCCATCATCCACCACTGAGCCCCCTCCTCTCTTGCTGCCAAGCATGTTTACCTTCCACTCTTGAGAAAGTGTCCCTTCTTCCAGGAAGCCCTCCCTGCCCTCCAGAAGGTATGAACCTTCTCTGAACTCTATGTGTCACCTAAGTCACAGGCTGACCACATTCTGACTTGCACCCTGGCTGTGTCTCCAGAAAGAGGAATTGTGATTTGTTCTGTCATTTGCCAGTGCCCTGCAGACAGCTAACATTTTGTGGGTTTAATGGGCTCTTGTTGTATAGATGAGGAAACTGAGGCCAGAGGAACTCAGTCCTTGCTTGCCCAATGTCAGCCAGTTGGCTAGTGACTGGGCTGGGACCAGCACCTAGCTCCCGACTCCTGCCGACTCCTGCCCTTGTCTCTACACCCCTATCTTGTGTCTCCCGAGATCCGGGATCTGGATCCGCCAGCTGCATTCTCCGGGACAAAAGACCTGGAGGCTACCCAAGGTGGAATAACCCATCAATCACCCCCCTTCCTATCTCCTAGGGGAGTTTTCTTCCAAGCCTGCATCTGGGCCCCAGGTGAATGGAGGAAGCACTGTGCCAGGCCTCTTTCTTACTTGTTCCTTTTTGTTTTAAGTTAGAGACCCAGGAGTTGCTCAAAGGACTCCCAGTGGCCTGTGCAAAGTTGGCCATCTACCCTGGGAACTCAAGAAGTGCAGACTGGCTTTACCTAACCGCACAGCCCCTCATGGCCATGTATTGTATGTTAGTCAATGGCTGCTACTCTACCTAGGAAAAAACCCAAGTGCACCACTTACCATGGCCCCTGGACTTTGTGCATCCTCTCCAGCCCCTTCCACTTCGTCTTTGCTCACTGACACTAGTCATGTTGGTCCTGCTGTCCTGAAACACACTGGCTTTTTCCTCTGCCTGGAACGCTGGTCCCAGGATTCCTTGATGAGCTTCGGCTTACTTTAAAAGTTGCCTTATTAGCACAGCCTTTCCTAATCCTCTTTCAAAATGAGACCCCCTTTCTCAATCACTCCCTGGTCTCATCATTGTTTTTTCTCCTTCATAACACCTGTCTCAGTCTGTCACCATGATTCATTATTTATCGTATTTATTGTCAACTTTCCCCCCTACAATGCAAGCCCACTAGGGTGGGGGCCATAGGACTGCTTGAGCCCAGGAGTTCGAGACCAGTGTAGGCAACGTAGAGAGACTCCATCTCTACAGTTTTTTTTTTTTAAATAAATTAGCCGGGCATGGTGCTGCATGCCTGTAATCCCAGCACCTGAGAAGGCTGAGGCAGGAGCCCAGGAGTTTGAGGCTACAGTAAGCCATGATCATGTCTCTGCACTGAGCCTGGGCAACAGAGCAAGACCCTGTGCCAAGAATAAAAAAAAAGAAAAAAAGAGAGAAAATTGCTTATGATTTGAGTCTTTACAAGGTCTCACATCAGAGGTGCTATTAAGTCAATCACTTTGTACTGAACAACAATCTACAATTTGGGAAGACACATGGCCCTAAGAAGACCTCAATCAATGCTACTTGCCTGAGTGAATCACTAACAAAGGGAGTAAATAAAAATACACTTTTTTTTCTTTTTCTTTTTTTTTTTTTTTGAGACGGAGTCTTCCTCTGTCACCCAGGCTGGAGTGCAGTGTGTGATCTTGGCTCACTGCAACTTCTGCCTCCCGGGTTCAAACAATTCTTGTGCCTCAGCCTCCCAGGTAGCTGGGATTACAGGCATGTGCCACCATACCAAGCTAAGTTCTGTATTTTTAGTAGAGATGGGGTTTCACCGTGTTGGCCAGCTGGTCTCCAACTCCTGGCCTCAAGTGATCCACCTGCCTCAGCCTCCCAAAGTGCTGGGATTACAGGCATAAGCCACCGTGCCTGGCCTGGGAGTAAAGAAATTTAACACAAATTTAGTTGTTCCCAGGAAAATAATCTTACAAGTGTTGGGTATCAAAAGCAGTATGTACCTGATACATTGTGGATATCCTGATCATAAGTCAACAAAAATAAAGAAAGAACTCCCCTAATGGTGTAGGACGTATACTTATGGCTTAAAATAAAAAAATTTTAGGGATAGCAGCACATACATTCTCATAAAATTTCAATTAACTGATGGAAATGAAGGCAGCACACTGAAACACCGTGTTAAATGACTCAAAAAACTCTAGAGAAGGAAAACAAAGACATTTGTATCAAAGATTCATTTGATAAGCCTTCCTTCACAAAATATGTGTAGAAAAACAACTTTTCAAAAATAATATGTTGTTTTCCATAAGGTAATTTAAAATATACAAGCGTAACTAAGTAATATATTGTTATAAGCAGACATTTGACTATTTTACCTAGATCCCTTAAAGTTTGCATACATGCAAACTGGCCCAACTTCTTCAGTTTGTCCTCCCTGGGAAATGGGAGATCACTTTGTTTGGGGATTGCATTGTATTTGGACACACTGAGAACCTCCTACATGCCAGGTACTGTGAGAAGACATGGGGTTAAGTGAAAATCAAAGTAAATGTGGGCTGGGCACAGTGGCTCACATCTGTAATCCCAGCACTTTTGGAGGCTGGCAGATCACTTGAGACCAGCCTGGCCAACATGGTAAAACCTCGTCTCTACTTAAAAACACACACACACAAAATTAGCCAGGTGTGGTGGCGTGCACCTGTAATCCCAGCTACTTGGAAGGTTGAGGCAGGAGAATCACTTGGACCTGGGAGGCGGAGGTTGCAGTGAGCCGAGATTGCGTCATTGCACTCCAGCCTGGGCAACAAGAGGGATACTCGGTCTTAAAAAAAGAAAAAAAAAAAAAAGTAAGTAAATGTAACCCTGTGCCTTAGGAGCTTACAATCTTCTTGGGGTATCAGACAAAAAAAGGCAATAACCATACAGTGGGATAAGGGTGGTGTGATAGGCAAACCTTTTCAGGGCATCCAGGAGGAATGAGAGGAGAGAATCAGAGAAGGCTTCCTGTAGGAAATGCCCACTAACTGGAGACCTAAGGGACACAAGCTGGGAGTAGAGGTTGGGAGTAGGTGCAACAGAGAGAAGAGTGTATACAAAGTCTAGAAATTGAAAGCATGGAATAAAATCTGAGAACTAGAAAACAGAGCAATCAGGGTGACCACAGCGTGCAAAAGAGAGTGTCATGAGACGTGGGGCAATCCCAGAGGGCGTCCTCAGCCATGTTCTGGAGCTTCGATTCTCCCCACAAGAAAGAAGGGAGACATGGTCATATGTGTGTCCAGGCTGGGAAAGGCCGAGCCTGGTAGCAGGGAGAACAGGTAGGAAGCGGTGGGAGTCAGTAGTGGCCTGCGCTGAAGCAGGAGAAAGAAGACAAGCTGCTGGGTCAAGTGATCTGAAGGAGGGAGAATGAACAGGACTTGGCCACTGGGATGTTAGTTTGGGGTGGGGGTTGGTGGGCGCTGGGACAGGAAGCAGAGTTAAAGGTAAGACCCAGGTGTCTGACTTGAACACGGAGGGCTGATGCAGGCACTGTATTGGGAACACAAGGAGAAATGGTGATGGAAGGAAAACCGCTTCTGTTTAAGACTTCGTGCAACTGGGGTGCTTCTGGGACATCCAAGTGGAAATGTTCATTAGGTGTGAAAGAAATGGAGCTTGGGGAAGAGGATGACAGCAAGACCTATGGAATTAGCATTCATCCTGATTTCAGAGACAACAGAAGCCATGGATATGAGAAGGAAGATGCTGGGCACAGAAGCTGGGTCAAGAACTGAGAGGAGGAAGAGAGGAAGAATCAGAGTTGAAGGTAGAGGTAATATATATATTACAAGATTGGAGATACTAGAGATAGTTGAATGCTGATGGAAGGAAGGAAGGAAGGAAGGAAGGAAGACTTTAGAAAATGAGCAGGGGAAGACAAACGAGAGGAGGTAATAGGCGAGAGGGTCTCAGGAGGAGGGAAGGAGGTAGGATTCAAAGCCCTAGAAGAGCTGAGCCTGGGGTAGGAGACATCTGTTCCAGCAGTGAGTGAGTTGCAAGAAATAGCTGCGGAATCAGTGAACGGAAGCAGCTGCGGACAGGGAAGAGAGTGCCTTGGTTTGGCAGCAGGAAGCTGAGGGAGTTCTAGTTTCTCAATAAAACAGGAGGCAGAGTCATTGCTGAGACAGACACCGGGTGACAGGGTCAAGGTTATTACAAAGGTTTTCATTACGGTGGAGTCAGTGTCACTTAGCCCTAAGTCCCAGAAGCAGCTGACTTTGCCAGCCACAGAAAGTGGCTCCGTCTCTCAGAGGCAGTCCTATCGCCTAAATTCAGGAACCTGATGTATAAACTCAGGGATGCGGTCCAAAGAGAGCACACATACAAGGAGAAATTGATCTGTCTGCCTGACCTGCAAATTCACTCCTTGCAGAAGACCTGCAGGGGAACTAGATCCTAACCAGAAAGATATTAATCAGATAAACGGAATGTTTAATCACATCAGGCTGTCCCTAGGCTAAGACTCCCCTTTCCTAGGAGTGGTGGCTTTGCCTAAGTATGTCTGTTTTTTTCTATGCCTCCAGGGCTGGCCAATCCTTGTTAATTGGCACTTTTTTTTTCTTTAGATATGCTAGTAAATGCAATCAGGTTGAGTTCTATCTCATCTGACTTGGAGCCATTCTGTTCCTTCAGGAAGGTGCCTTCATCTGTCTATGAGCTCATTTATTCTCAGTGAGTGTCGTCATACTCAGTGAGTGTCATCATAGCCCCCAGTGACCAAAAAAAAAAAAAAAAAAAAAAAAAAAAAAAAACCCTCCCTTTCATAGCATAGAACTGGGCAGGGCTGGAATAAACACTAACATGCACTACTGGGAGTTGATTATAGGTCTCTGAGAGCCAGGGGACTGAATCTGCCTAGTTCAATGCAGTGCAGAGGAGTGTTTCAGGTTTTGTGGATCAGGCCATCTCTATTGCAACTATTCAGCTCTGCTGTTGTAATGCTCAAGCAGCCACAGACAATATGCAAACAAATAGGTGTGGCTGTGTTCCAACAAAACTTGATTTATACAACCAAGGGTGGCCAGCTTGCAGGCTGTAGTTTGCCCATCTTCCCCCTCTTCCCTCCCACCACCATTGTACTACCAGCCAAGAACATGGTAAGGGCTCAATAAAGATGGGTGGGCTCGGCGCAGTGGCCCATGCATGTAATCCCAACACTTTGGGAGGCTGAGGTGGGTGGATCACTTGAGATCAAGAGTTGGAGACCAGCCTGGCCAACATGGCGAAACCCCGTCTCTACTGAAAATACAAAAATTAGCCAGGTGTGGTGGTACAAGCCTGTAATCCCAGCTACCTTGGGAGGCTGTGGCAGGAGAATTGCTTGAGCCTGGGAGGCGGAGGTTGCAGTGAGCCAGGATTACTCCACTGAACTCCAGCCTGGGCAACAAAGTAAGACTCTGTCCAAAAAGAAAAAAAAAAAAAGATTGGTGGAGAAGGAATGACTCTGTCTTAGTCTTTTTCCCTGAATCTATCATGACATCCTTGTTTCTGCAAAATATCCCCCCATATTAGTACAACCATTGGATTGAGCAGAAGGAAGTGATCTAAACAAGAGGTAAAGCGTGAGGTAACATGACTAACATGATTTGCAGAGCTTTTCTTTCTTTCTTTCTTTTTCTTTTTCTTTTTTGAGACAGAGTTTCGCTCTTGTTGCCCAGGCTGGAGTGCAATGGCAAGATCTCACTGCAACCTCCACCTCCCTGGTTCAAGCAATTCTGTCTCAGCCTCTCGAGTAGCTGGGAATACAGGCATGCACCACCATGCCCAGCTAGAGACAGGGTTTCATCATATTGGCCACGCTGGTCCTGAACGCCTGACCTTAGGTAATCCACCTGCCTTGGCCTCCCAAAGTGCTGGGATTACAGGTGTGAGCCACAGTGCCGGGCCGCTTTTTTTTTGTTGGTTTTTTTTTTGTTTGTTTGTTTGTTTGTTTTTGTTTTTAAAGAAACTCCAGCTCTGTTGCCCAAGCTGGAGTGTAGTAGCAGGATCATAGCTCACTGCAGCCTCCAAACTCCTGGGCTCAAGCAATCCTCCCACTTCAGCCTCCCAAGAAGCTGGGATTACAGGCACGAGCCACCATACCCAGCTAAGTTTTAAAAAATTTATTGTAGAGATGGGGTCTCGCTTTGTTACACAGGCTGGGCTGGGCTGGAACTCCTGGCTTCAAGGGATCCTCCTGCCTCAGCTCCCAAAGTGCTGCCATTACAGGCAGGAGCCACCACATCTGGCCCAATTTTCAGAGCTTTCCAAGAATTTACAGGCACTCGTGAATGGATCATTCCATGACTTAAGCCCTCTGTCCACATAATAGGACTTAAAAAAAAAAATGGCCTGAATATTAGGTGCTTAGGAGACTGTCCTGGTTTGGAGAACAGTGCTACACCTGTAGACTCATGGGCACTAAGCAGTAGATTCCAGCTACTTGGGCCAGACGCAGCAGCTCCTCCCTCTAATCCTAAGCACTCTAAGGCTGGGGCAGGAGAATTGCTTGCGGCCAGGAGTTTGAGACCAGCCTGGGCAACAGAGCAAGGTCTCATCTCTACGAAAACAAAACAAAACAAAAAACACAACAGATTCCAGCTTCTTAGGGACAGAACCACGTCCCTTTCTCTCCTGTTCTGCCTCTGCACCTTACTCAGAGAGGGACTCAAAGAATGCTCACTGAGTTCTGAGTTTGTCTCTGTGGTTGTCCAATTCTAGGTCATTTTTCTCCTCTCTGTACTTTTCCCATTTTTCCAGATTTTCTACAGTTGCTACATTTAGAAACAACAAAATCTGAGTGGGCATGGTGGCTCATGCCTATAATCCCAGCACTTTAGGAGGCCGAGGCGGGAGGATCACTTGAGGTCAGGAGTTCAAGACCAGCCTGGCCAACATGATGAAATCCTGTCTCTACTAAAAATACAAAATTAGTTGGGCGTGGTGGTGCATGCTTGTAATTGGGAGCTTCTTGGGAGGTTGAGCTGGGAAGTGGAGGTTGCAGTGAGCCGAGATCACTGCACTCCAGCCTGGACAACAGAGCGAGACTGTCTCAAAAAAAACAAGAACAAAACCTAAATCTTCGTTAGAACAAAACCAAAGAGTTAATAAAATAACCAGAGCAATCTGTCAGCCTTGAGTTTACTTTTCCCTGTCCTGAATATAAACCTCTTTCTGGTTACAAACTTGAAACTCTCCTTGTGGAAAGAGAAGAGGCTGCAGCAGTTCATTTCCAACTGCACAAATGCTGCTGTTTGTCTTTTGACTTCTACGAAGAGATCATTATCTTATTCACGGTAGCAAGTAATTAAGACTATTTACAAATCTTTCATTTGGACTCCTGACTTGCTGAGAACATTCGCAGACACCTGGGCAAGCATGCAATAGGATTTCTGAGTTTACACACATTCGCCTCTGCTTTCAAAAAATGTGATTCAAAACTCTCCAGCCCATCTAAGAACAACATGATGAGAAGAAAATGTGACTGCCTTCTAACAAGCAATTCTTCAAAAACTGACCTCAAAGAGTCTAAAATAATGGCAACCTCTCCAAGACCACCTTCCAATTTAGAAAGAAAAATGTTATCTTGGTAACTTCAACTGACTTAAACATTTTATGTTCCTCAAATATCTAATGATTTATATAAAAACCATCAGACTGGAGATTCTCATTCTTGGCTGAGGCAAGAGGCAGGTTCATCATGCAGTGTTTTTCAAATACGGAGATCCCAGGGCCTTCCCCCAGACTCAGACTCAGGGTGTATAAGGCGGGCAGAGATCAGGGTGCATTCATTTTTATATCCTGGAGGCCAGCACAGTGCCTGATACAGATGATGCTCAATAAATATTTGCTTGACAAAGATGGTAAAGGGGTCCTTCTGGGATAGTTAAGAAAACTGAGGTCTGGGGTTTCAGGAAGACTTGCTCTACTCTTCTGCATTGCTAGAATTTTTTTTTTTTTTTTTTTTTTAGACGGAGTCTCGCTCTGCAGCCCAGGCTGGACTGCAGTGGCCGGATCTCAGCTCACTGCAAGCTCCGCCTCCCGGGTTCACGCCATTCTCCTGCCTCAGCCTCCCGAGTAGCTGGGACTACAGGCGCCCGCCACCTCGCCTGGCTAGTTTTCTGTATTTTTTAGTAGAGACGGGGTTTCACCGTGTTAGCCAGGATGGTCTCGATCTCCTGACCTCGTGATCCGCCCGTCTCAGCCTCCCAAAGTGCTGGGATTACAGGCTTGAGCCACCACGCCCGGCCTGCATTGCTAGAATTTTTATCATGTTTATTTTTTTAAAACGGCTCATTTAAGAAATAAATCAATTTATGATCAGGCGTGGTGGCTCACGCCTGTAATCCCAGCACTTTGGGAGGCTGAGGCGGGTGGATCACTTGAGGTCAGGAGTTTGAGACCAGCCTAGCCAACATGGTGAAACCACATCTCTACTAAAAACACAAAAAATTAGCTGGGTGTTGTGGCTGGCACCTGCAATCCCAGCTACTTGGGAGGCTGAGGCAGGAGAATCGCTTGAACCCAGCAGGCAGAGGTTGCAGTGAGCCGAGATCACGCCACTGCACTCCAGCCTGGGTGACAGAGTGAGACTCCATCTCAAAAAAAAAAAAAAAAAAAAAAAAAAAATTAAAAAGAAATATATAACTAAAATAGCTAAAATAATCTGAGTCCTGTTAGAGCAAAACAATTATTGTTTTATTTAAATATATGTAGATTACAAAAGCCTATTCTATAAGATAAATGTGTTGTTTTCATAATATGTCTTAAGTTATATTGTTAAAGTGAAAATAATAATTACAAACATTTGTTTGGCACTTACTAGGTGCTAGGCAATATTCTAAGTGCTTTATATATATTAACTCACATAAGCTTTTTAATAGCTCTATGAGGTATGAACAATATCTCACTTTTTATTTTTATTTTTAAAATTTTTATTTATTTATTTTTGAGACGGAATCTTGCTCTGTTGCCCAGGCTGGAGTGCAGTGGCACCATCTCGGTTCACTGCACCCTCTGCCTCCTGGGTTTAAGCGATTCTCCTGCCTCAGCCTCTCAAGCAGCTGGGATTACAGGCACCTGCCACCATGCCTGGCTAATTCTTGCATTTTCAGTAGAGACAGGATTTCACCACGTTGGCCAGGCTGGTCTGGAATTCCTGGCCTCAAGTGATCCACCCTCCTCAGCTTCCCAAAATGCTGGGATTACAGGTGTGAGCCACCACGCCCAGCTGATATCTCACTTTTTAGATGAAGTAACTGAAGCACAGAGAGAAACAAGCAGCATGCCCAAGGTGCAGCTGTAAGGGGAAGATGGAACTCTCTGACCAGAAGCTCTGGTGGTTAGCCAATGCACCACACCATCTCAACTCATATGTGGAACTGGAAACATATCCAATCCTAATGTCCTCAATTGGTTTCATAAATAGATTGCCATCTGAAGAAACTTAAACACATATATATTTGTTGAATAAACAGAATCATCCCGGGGAAGCTCAGCCTGCCTCTTCTAAAAGAGAAATGAATGGGGTGGGTACATTCTGGGGAGAGCCAGGCAGGGCCCTGAAAAGAGATCTGATGCAGGGGCAGGATGGGTGGTTCCTGGGTGTTCTCCAGTTTGGTCTGCAGTTTCTGTGCCAGTTGGATGGCACCAGCTCATCGCAATGACCTGCATGAGTAGGGATTTTGTGTATCCTATCACCAGCACCTACAGCCTGGCCTGGTGCTTAGCAGGTGCTCAGCAGATACTTGACTAAACTGAATGAAAGCGCTGTATCCAGGGCCTGATGCAATTAAGAATCACAGCTATCAGCAAGGCATGGTGGCTCAGGCCTGTAATCCCAGAACTTTTGGAGGCCAAAGTGGGCCCAAGTGGATCACTTGAGTCCAGGTGTTTGAGACCAGCCTTGGCAACATGGTGAGACACCATCTCTACTAAAAATAAAATGAACTGGGTGTGGTGGTGTGCACCAGTTGTCCCAGCAGTCTCTCTGCCATGAATTTGATAACAGCCTTGTTGGGGCAGGCCCACCATTCCCCCCAATTCACTTCGTGGTGACTTTACAGAGCAACCCACCAGGGTTCTTACACTCCTTTGTTAGACTGATTCACTCTAGTACCCACAGAAAGAGGCTGCCACCCCCATGGCCATTGGAATGTGACTCAACTGATATGTAAATGTATTGAAAAAAAGCTTATGGGTGTGGTGGCAGCCACTGTAGTTCTAGCTACTTGAGAAGTTGAGGTGGTAGGATGGCTTGAGCCCAGGACTTCAATGCTGCAGTGTGCAATAAGCGTGCCTGTGAATAGCCACTGCACTCCAGCCTGGGCAATATAGCAAGACCCTCATCTCTCTCTCTTTTTGAGATGGAGTCTCACTCTGTTGCCCAGGCCGGAGTGCAGTGGCCCAATCTTGGCTCACTGCAACCTCTGCCTCCTGGGTTCAAGTGATTCTCCTGTCTCAGCTTTCCTGGTAGCTGAGATTACAGGCACTTGCCACCACACCCAGATGATTTTTTTTTTTTTTTTTTGTATCTTTAGTAGAGACAGAGTTTCACCATGTTGGCCAAGCTGGTCTTGAACTCCTGACCTCAAGGCCCACCTTGGTCTCCCAAAGTGCTGGGATTACAGACGTGAGCCAGTGTGCCTGGCCCAAGACTCTCATCAAAAGAGAAGAGAAGAGAAGAGAAGAGAAGAGAAGAGAAGAGGGAGGAGAGAAGAGAAAAAGAAAAGAAAAGAAGATCTTAAAAGATAGGTCAGACTGGGATCCAGACACAATGAGTTACTGTCCTGATTCCAACAGGCCTGAGTCTTCTACAATGAGAAAATACTCACATATTATTTGGTTTTTTGTTTGTTTCTGAGACAGGGTCTTGCTCTGTCTTCCAGGCTGGAGGGCAGTGGTGCCATCACAGGTCACTGCAGCCTCAGACTCTTGGGTTCAAATGATCCTCCCTCCTCAACCTCCCAAGTAGCGAGGACTAGAGGTGTGTGCCACCATGCATTAATTAAAAAAAAAAAAAATTTAGTGTTGGGGTCTTACTGTCTTGCCCAGGCTGGTCTCAACTCCTGGCCTTGAGC
Source organism: Macaca fascicularis (assembly GCF_037993035.2). Classification (NCBI taxonomy): domain Eukaryota; kingdom Metazoa; phylum Chordata; class Mammalia; order Primates; family Cercopithecidae; genus Macaca; species Macaca fascicularis. Next base: position 144,409,820 of record NC_088381.1, on the reverse strand, counting down.
TATCCTCTGGCCTTGGCCTCCCAGAGTGCTGGGATTACAGGCATGAGTCACGTCTGGCGTTTTACTTGTATAAGTAAGAAAGACAAAACAAGGTGAGGGACTCTTCATATGTCCCACAAGTCTGGAATTGCAGGGCAAATTATGTTGTGTTTTTCCCCGGCACAAAATACACTTTTTGAGGGACACACATTTGACAGTGTACCCCACACCAGTGAGAAGCACCTAGGGTTTGGCATTCCTGTGGATTTTCTTTTGGTTTTCTGGGGCTCTGCATGGGGGAACTAAGGGGGTGGGGAACGCATGTCATCTCAACAACAGTCTTGCAGCTGTCCAGTCCCAGAACGAGAAGCCCTGAGCAAGGGAAAAGGCGCCCCACAGAAGTACTGCTCCAACAGCGCCCAGAACTGGCAGTTTCTGGGAATTCCTAGGGCTTCTGCTGGACCCGCAGGCAGGGCTGCCACCCCCCACCCCGCACCCAGGCTCCGCGAGGCCCACCACGCACCTTGGATGGTCCTCTTGAAGAAGGCTTTGCAAGCCTCACAGGAGGCGACGCCGTAGTGGTAGCCAGAGGCAATGTCCCCGCACACAAGGCACAGGCGCTTGGGGATGGCGTTGAGCATGTACTCGCACTTGATGGCCGAGTCTTCCATGATGCCGCTGGCACAGTCCTCGTAGCTCTTGCGGCATGGGGTGCCTCCCAGCCCGGCGCCTGCAAACATGGGTGGCGAGTCCAGACCGTTGGCGTGGGTGCCCAGGGCCAGGCCAAAGCCACCGCTGGCGTCGGACGAGCCACTGGGGCTGTGGTGGCTGAGGGCATCGATGCCCGAGGACGGGCTGGACGGCTCAGTCTTGATGAAGGAGCCGCAGCTGGAGCCCAGGTGCCTGTCGTCTGAGGACATCCTATTCAGCAGCCTGTGGACACAAATCGGGAAGTCAGCCCCAGCAAGATGCGGCGGGTGTGGCGGGCGGGTCCCACCCCGCAGGTAGGGTGGTTGGGAAGGGCTCTATGCTAAGGCTTTGGTGAGATAAAACAATGGTGGAGAAGGTCAACTGGTCTCCATTGGGCACAGCCGGCAGCAAGTTTCGGTCATTACCTCCAGAACCTTCTGAGGCCTCAAAGAAACTTTATTTTGATCAATAAACTTCAGTGAACCAGGTGTGGTGGCTCACACCTGTAAATCCCAGCACTTTGGGAGGCTGAGGGGGGAGGATCATCGCTTGAAGCCAGGAGTTTGAAACCAGCCTGGGCAACATAGGGAGACCCCATCTGTTAAAAAAAAAAAAAAAAAATTATCCTGGCATGATGATGTATGCCTGTAGTCCCAGCTACTCAGGAGCTGAGGAGGCAGGATTGCCCAGGAGTTTGAGGCTGCAGCGAGCTCTGATTGCACCCCTACATTCCAGCATGGGGGTGGTAGAGTAAGACCCTATCTCCAAAAAAAAAAAAACAAAAAAAAAAAAACCTTCAGATTAGGCACCCTAGTTCTTTGCAAAGTTCTGGTTTGAGGGTGACACAAGATGGAAACTATTCACCCACAATGTTTGGCCAACCTTCCTGCACAACAATAATACACAATGATTACAATGTTATTTATTTGAGATGGAGTCTCTCTCTGTTGCCCAGGCTGAAGTGCAATGGGCCAATCTCAGCTCACTGCAAGCTCCACCTCCCAGGTTCAAGCGATTGTCCCGCCTCAGCCTCCCAAGTAGCTGGATTACAGGCACCCACCATCATGCTCAGCTAATTTTTGTATTTTTAGTAGAGACAGAGTTTCACCATGTTGACCAGGCTGGTCTCGAACTCCTGACTTCAGGTGATCCACCCACCTTGGCCTCCCAAAGTGCTGGGATTACAGGTGTGAGCCACCGCACCCGGCCAATGGCTGCAATTTAACAGTCCTGGCAGTCCAGCTTTGGCCCAGAGACTCTAAGTACAGTGGCTTGGAGCTTCCCTGGGACCCCTATCTTCACTAAGATCAGAACCAGAGGCAACAGGTCACTTGGCCAATTCAAGAAGGAATCTTGTGGCAAAGGTACCAGCCAGATTGGCTGCCCTCTGGGTTTTACAGCTGGTCCAGGCTTGGTATAAGAAGTCATGTCTGGAAGGTGGCTTCCAAAACCCCCTATTTCATTTCCCTTCTTAGACCCCGAGCAGACCAGCTTCTTCCCAGCCTGCCTGTCCCCCAAGAGACACGTCTCCAGTGGAAAGCTTGAGGGAGCATTCTAACCCCAACTCTGAGCATCCGCCAACTATTTCTACCCAGGAAGCCTCCCCGCCCACCCACAGAGTCCAGGTGAATTACCAGTGTGGCAAGATCACTGTGTGGGATAACAGAATGTTTCCTGTAAACCAAGCCCTTCTGCCCCGGCCACGCTGGTGGAGGAGAAGGTGGGCAAGCGTGTGCCCCTCCCACATACCAGCTCCCAGGATGAAGGGAGAGGACCTGTCCCTCTCCCAACATGGACAAGAAAGGCAGCTGAGCTCACACCTGAGGGATTAAGGTATGTGTTCGGAGACACCCAGCTGTGGGTCACATTCCAGCCAGGATTGAGTGTGAGGGCGGCCTGGGTGGTGTTGATCTGTCCCTGTCCTCGACAGGCTGCCTCACTCCCTGAGCCTCCTCTGTGGAGGTAGAGAGGAGGCTCCTGCTTATGCCTGGAGCAGGTGAAAGGAAAGAGGGAAAGATCTTGGAGAGGAGCAAAGGATAGGGAGGTCATAGGACAGCCTGCCAATGGAAAGACAACTTATGGGTGCCAGGGAGGATCTCTCCCTCTTATCACACCCACAGAGCCCACTCGCATCTTGCAACCCATGGCCGAACAGCAATGCCACAAAATGTGTCTGTGCAACCTTATGATGGGGAGAGGCCTCCACTGTCCCTGGTCTCACTAATGATTAATACAAATTAACTCCTCCTGGCTGGGCGTGGTGGCTCATGCCTGTCATCCCAGCACTTTGGGAGGCCGAGGTGGGTGGATCACTTGAGGTCAGGAGTTCGAGACCAGCCTGGCCAACATGGTGAAACCCCACCTCTACAAAAAATACAAAAATTATCTGTGCATGGGCTGGGCACAGTGGCTCACGCCTATAATCCCAGCACTTTGGGAGGCCGAGGCGGGCGGATCACAAGGTCAGGAAATCGAGACCATCCTGGCTAACACGGTGAAACCGGGTCTCTACTAAAAATACAAAAAGTTAGCTGTAGTCCCAACTACTTGGGAGGTTGAGGCAGGAGAATAGCGTGAACCCAGGAGGTGGAGCTTGCAGTGAGCCAAAATCGCATCACTGCACTCCAGCCTGGGCAACAGAGTGAGACTCCACCTCAAAAAAAAAAAAAGAAAATTATCCGGGCATGGTGGCACCAGCCTGTAGTTTCAGCTACTCGGGAGGCTGAAGCACGAGAATCACTTGAACCCAAGAGGTGGAGGTTGCAATAAGCCGAGATCGGGCCACTGCACTCCAGTCTGGGCAACAGAGCAAGACTCTGTCTCAAAAGTTAATTAATTAATTAATTAACCCCTCCTGAGGGGCTGCCCTTGACTATGGCCGAAGTCAAGGAACTCACTTTCCCACAGACCAGAAGCTGGGAGCTATAGACACAAAGATAAAAGATAACTTGAGGCTCCTACTCTCCAGAATTTCAGAACTCCCAAAATGCAGTGTGTGAAGACAGAGACTCCTGGGTCTCCTCTGTTCCCCACGGAATGTCCCTGAGTCCTCGGAGACACCCTCCTATGAGCCCCAGTCTCCTGGCTGATAATCTCCTCCAGGCCCTTCTACATCTCTGTGATCATCTCCCTGGGCACTGCCATACAACTTCTTCCCAACCACCAGTGGAGTCCCCAGGAAAGACCATCAGCCTGGCAAGGCCATCATTTGCCTGGGCATCTGATGGGCAGGCAGGGGTGCACCTTGCTCCTCGGGCACCCTTCCGGGAGGCAGGCAGAATAGAACTGACCACGCCCTAACTTTTAGTCCCCTCCTGCTCTCCTGATGGCTGCTTTAGGTTTTGCTTTTCACAGGAAGACCCTAGGGCACTGTGAAAAACCCTGCTGAGCAAGACAGCTCCCAGACCCCAGGGACCTTCAGCCCAAACCTTCCCCAGGCTGCAGAGGGCTCCAGAGATCTCCGGAGATACACTCAACATAAACAGTGATTACAGCAGTGGTGATGTAGTGAGCCAGTGCTCTATGTCCCCTGCTTCAGATCTGTGCCTTGATGGATAAGAGGCATTTGCCCCAAGGAAAGTAAATGGAAAGCTCCCAGCCCCTCCCAGGAGAGGGCAGCCCACGGTTTTCCCAGCTGCCTCCCCGCACCGTCTCATGGCTGGACAACCCTGAAGGACACCAGAGCAGGCAGCGGTTTGCTCCCCAAGCCTTGGTTTCCTCTTCTGCTCTCCTCCTTGATTCAGAAGGGTGCAAAGCATCCTGCAGTGTCGGGGCCCCACCTCCAGGCCCTCAATGGAGAACCCCCGGGCTGAGAGAGAAGTAAAGCAGATGCTGGCCTCTATCAGGGTTGGTGCAGAAAGCCCGCTATTAACTCTTTCAGGGTTGGTGCGGGAAACCCACTATTAATTTAGAGCCTGAATCCCAACTCGGGGGCGAGGTGGTCTAGTAATTTCAGTCCTCCAGCTTTCTCATTTCCATGACTTTTTTTTTTTTTTTTTTTTTTTGATATGGAGTCTCACTGTGTCACCCAGCCTGGAGTGCAATGGTGCGTTCTTGGCTCACTGCAGCCTTCCTGGGTTCAAGCGATTCTCCTGCCTCAGCCTCCTGAGAAGCTGGGATTACAGGCGCCTGCCACCACAACCAGCTAATTTTTGTATTTTTAGTAGAGACGGGATTTCACAATGTTGGCCAGGCTGGTCTCGAACTCTTGATCTCAAGTGATCCACCCCCCTCAGCCTCCCAAAGTGCTGGGATTACAGGTGTGAGCCACCGCGCCCTGCCTCATTTCTGTAACTATTATTTTGGCCTCCTCAGCACGCCTTTTCCAGGAACTGTCAATGTGTATTTTGGGCACCTACTATGTGCCAAGTGCTAGCCAGATAATGGGAACAAGACAGGAACAGCTCACGATCTCAAGGCGCTCATATTTCCATAGGAACAACAGACACTAAACCAACATAAATGCACAGAGCGCCAGAAAGGGCCATGCGGGTGCCCTGCTGATGGGGGCACTGCTGTGGTGCCTCTGGTCTTGCTTCATTCATTTGCTCATTCTTCATATTTTCAGACTATATGAAGATCCCTAGAAGGCCACAGCTTCTTTTCTGGGTTGAAATTCTTCCAGGCTCTTTCTTCTGCCTGTTTTCCTCACTCTCAGGGGCCGCCCGGCTGCCCCCTCAGAGGCTGGGCGGTGCTGGCGGCTGCCCATCATGCCCCAGCTGCACGCGAGACACCTTCTTCCGTGCCATCTTATTTAATCCTTACAGCCTGTCCGCTCTGCCCTCCTCTCCCCACCTTACAGAAGGAAAAGGCTGGCGCTTGGAGCCTGTCCCATTCGCTTGAGTCCTGGGAGAAGGAAAAGGCTGGAGCTCAGAGCCTGTCCCATTCACTCGAGTCCCGGGAGAAGCTGCGCTCCGAACCTGATTGCAGGTCCGTGTTCCTTGCTTCACGACACTGCCTCTCTGCTACCAGGCCTGGGCAAGAGCCGCTCCAGGCAAGGACCTCAGCTTTCCAACCCCCCAAAATGCAGACAATGTCTAATTGCCATCCAGAGTTCCAAACCCTAGAATCCTGTTACTGCTCTTTCTTTTTGTTTTTTTCTTTCTTTTATTTTCTTTGAGACGGAGTCTGGCTCTGTCGCCCAGGCTGGAGTGCAGGGGTGCGATCTCGGCTCACTGCAACCTCTGCCTCCTGGGTTGAAGAAATTTTCTTGCCTCAGCCTCCCGAGAGGCTGGGATTACAGGCGCGTGCCTCCACGCCTGGCTAGTTTTTGTATTCTGTTTTTTTAGTAGAGACAGGGGTTTGCCATGCTAGCCAGACTGGTTTTGAATTCCTGACCTCAAGTGATCTCCTGCCTTTACCTCCCAAAGTGCTGGGATTACAGGATGGGCCACCACCCCCAGCCTCACTGTTATTTCTTAACCTATAAAGTGTCAGAATAGAGAACTCTCTGGAAGCAGAAGGGGAGAAAGGCACAATGCTCTCTGGGCTACCTGGTTCCTGATGTACCAGAAAGGGGAAAGAAAGTTGCTGGAGAGGCCAGACCCTCTGGGAGACCTGCCCACTCCCTCCATCTGTCCTTAGCCCCCAGGACCTCATGTGTTCATTCATTCAAATTAAAAATTTAAAGGCAGGCCGGGTGCAGTGGCTCACGCCAGGCATGGTGGCACATGCCTGTAATCCCAGCCACTGGGGAGGCTGAGGTGGGCAAATTCCTTGAACACAGGAAGCAGAGGCTGCAATGAGCCAAGACTGTGCCACTGCACTCCAGCCTGGGTGACAGAGAGAGACTCCGTCTCAAAAAAATAAAAATAAAAAATGTAAAGGCAGGACAGAGGCAAAGAAGTCCAAGAAGACAGAGAAGATGTAACCAGAGGTGTGGGAAAAGGGAAAAACAGAGCATATCACGGAAACGGGATGAGCAGAGCCATCTAGAAGGGCCATGGGCAACAGATTCCATCCTATAAGGTCAGGTGAAGTGAGAAGCGGCAAGTATCCCCGCACTTAGCAGTCAGGAAGTGGCTGAGGACATTCACCAGAGCAGGGTTACCGCATGGTGGGGACAGAAGCCGCATTGCAATGGCTGGAAGTAGTGAATGCAGACAATTCTTTCGAAAAATTGGCCATGAAGGGTAGAGGACTGGGCGGAGCAGGGGTGCCTTCATGAACACCTTCAGGCAGCACCAGCTACCTTGTCAACAAAGCATGCCCTCCTGGACTTAGGGCCTGTGGCGTGGAGAAGGAATGTTTTGTTATTATTGTCGGTATTAACTGTCAGCTTCTTTGATGAGAAGGAGGTGTGTTGAGAATGTAAGGAATTCAAGGTATTTAAAAATCAGGTATCCATACCTCCCAGTTGGCCCTGAGCAATCTTGCTCCTACTGCTGGCCCAGTGTCATTACCATCACCGTCCCCCCTTCTGTCCCTGAAGTAGATCACGAATCACATGGCTACCCTATATTAAATATTAGTGGTAAAGAGCAAAATCAACATTTAATGGCTGAAGACACAAAATCCATGTCAGCTTTTCTCAAACTGTACTTCAATCTTCACCAGAGGCAGCTGAGGGGCTTGGTGAACAGGTGGCTTCCTAGACCTGATCCCACTGACGTCATGTTTTGAAGAAGCATCTCTGCAGGCGGCGCCCAAGAAATCTGCAGGGAGGTTTGGTTTGGTTTTGGTGGTGCAGCTGTGATTCTTAAGGGTGTTGATTTTTCAGGGTGCGATTCTTAAGGGTGGGGTACCACTGGAAGAAGGGATGCCGTCGTGAGAGGATCTTGTAAGAGTTTGCAAGGAATCTGGCTGGGTGTGGTGGCTCATGCCTGTAATTCCAGCACTTTGGGAGGCCAAGGTGGGCAGATCACTTAAGGCCAGGGTTTAAAGACCAGCCTGGCTAACATGGCAAAACCCCATATCTACTACAAATACAAAAATTAGCTGGGTATGGTGGCACACACCTGTAGTCCTAGCTACCAAGAGGCTGAGGTGGGAGAATTGCTTGAACTTAGGAGTCAGAGGTTGCAGTGAGCTGAGATCGCACCACTGCACTCCAGCCTGGGAGACAGAGTAAGACTCCATCTCCAAAAAATAAATTAAAAAAAAAGTTTTCAAGGAATTTGGAGTGCAGTTAGAGAAATAGCTTATGCAGGCCAGGTGTGGTGGTTCACACCTGTAATCCCAGTACTTTGGGAGGCTAAGGCAGGCAGATCACTTGAGGTCAGGAGTTTGAGACCAGCCTGGCCAACATGGTGAAACCCCGTCTCTGCTAAAATACAAATTAACTGGGTGTGGTGGTGTGCACCTGTAATCCCACTACTCAGGAGGCTGAGGCAGGAGAATCACTTGAACCTGGGAGGCGGAGGTTGCAGTGAGCTGAGATTGTGCCACTGCACTCCAGCTTGGGTGACAGGGTGAGACCTGGTCTCAAAAAAAAAAAAAAAAAAAAAAAAGAGAAATAGTTTATTCAGTAACAGTGAGAGGGAACATTGGCTGTACAGATGGGAATTTTGTAGGTGGCAGAAGGGGGCACTGAGTGAGGCCCTCTTTACCCCCCAAGCCCACCCACACCACCTCCACTCAGCCTCTAGTGACTCTGTGAAGTAGGAGGGACAGGGAGTGAAGGCGAGGACCGGAGGGCAGGAGGACTAGGAGAAGGAGGAAAGTTTGCAATAGTAACTGTGGGACAAGGAGGGAGCAGAAATCTGGGACACAAAGGTCCTCCAGGCCCCTTAACTCTTGATGCAGGTGCGATGATGCAAGGGGTCCCATCTCCAGCAGCTGAGACCTGGGTTTCCATCCTCGGCACTACTGACATCTGGGGCTGAGTGATTCCAAGTTGTGGGGCTGACCTGGCACTGCTGGATGCTCAGGAGCACCCCCGCCCTCTACCCACTCAATGCCCATAGCACCCTGCCCCCAAATATGTGAGCCAAAACCTACAGACATTGCCAAATGTCTCCCTGGGAGCAAAACTGCTGAGAACCACTGACTTAGAAGTATGAGGGAAGAGGGTGGACAAGGGAGGGATGTCAGAAAGGGCGGGATTGGGAGAAAATGGAGAGGCGGTGATGGTGGTCTCCAGGAGGCTGAGGCTGAGGTCCAGCAGGAGGAAGTAGCAAGAAAGCTGGAAGGTTGGGAGACAGCGTCTAGGCCTGAGACTGACACTTCAGATTTTAGAGGTGGTCGTGGGGTGGTGGCCGAGCCGGTGTCCAGGAGGAGTAGCTGCAGGACGAGGCAGGAGGCAGCTGACCCTTGTGTTCTGGGGAGGAGCAGGGAGTGTCAAGTCCATCATCTGTGGCTGGCTGGGACCCAGCTCCCCACTGGATCGATGACTATTGACTCATGGTGGGGAGGGAAGAGACGCCCATCTAAGCAGCCTTTGAAAGGGCAGTAGTCCGTGGTCGAAGCCCCTCGGGGCATCATTTTCCCTTTGATTCATCTCCTAACTGGAGCTTAGCAAGCACTGTCCTGGCCTCAATTTCACCCCCATCTGATTAAACGCGGCCTCCCTCGTGCCCCAACCCAGCTCTGCCCTGGGCCTTCTCAGTAGCCAGCGTGGGACCCTGTTCCCTGCACAGCTTGATCCCTGGGGACGCTGGGCTTGCTGGGGGGCCCTTCCTGCCTCGGCTGGACATTGCTTTGTGGGACCACAAAGCAGGTTGAAGATTTTCCTAATGCAGAGATCAGGGGAATCTCAAAAGTTCTGAATGAAACTCAAATTGCAGAACTATTTTCCCTTGACATCTAGAGGAAGACAGATTTCAGGGTATCAACAAGAGATCATCATCAGTGTTTTGTTTTGTTTTGTTTTGTTTTGTTTTGTTTGAGATGGAGTCTTGCTCTGTCATCTAGGCTGAAATGCAGTAGCTCGATCTCAGCTCACTGCAACCTCCACCTCTCAGCTTTAAGCGATTCTCCTGCCTCAGCCTCCTGAGTAGCTGGAACTACAGGTGTGTGCTCCCACGCCTGGCTAATTTTTGTATTTTTAGTAAAGACGGGTCTCACTATGTTGGCCAGGCTGGTCTTGAACTCCTGACCTCAGGTGATCCACCCACCTCAGCCTCCCAAAGTGCTGGGATTACACGCATGAGCCATCATGCCCGGCCTCTCATGATTTTTTAAGCTGGAATCTCAAGGATCTATCCCACACTAGGTGGCCTGCTGCTGGTCAGAGGGCAGCAGACAGAGGAATGGACTGGCCTGATAAGCACTTAACTTGCTTTCCTCTGTGGGGTAGAGTCTACCCACCACACCCAAGAATCTGGGTCAGGCTGAAGGACGGCCCCCAGAGCCTCTTCCCTCCTGGGGCCATGCATTTAAGAGCTGGAACAAGCAGCTGGGCCACTTAATGGCTACAAGCCTGAATGCTGGTAGCAGATGTGTCAGTTCTATCCCCGATTGCTGTTGACTTTGAGTAACCAGGTCATCCTCTCTGGACCTCAGGGTCCTCATCTGTAAAATGGGCTCAATCACAGCCTGTCCTTCATAGAGTTGAGCAAGAAGCAATGAAGGCGAAATGCTTGGAACAGCGCAGTTGCGGAGCAAGCACTCGGTGGATGTTGCCTGAGGCCGTGATTCTTCTCAGAAAGTCCGGTGGGCAGGCCTGTGGTTAAGCCCAGCAAACCCCTTCCCTCATCCAAGCTCCCCAGACCTAGAATTGAGGATGATTCTGCAAGGAACTTGCCACAGACCAGGAGGGAAAGGGGCTGGCTGGGCAAATTACGAAGATAAACAAGCCTGACATGGGAATCCACTCCATAGAAGAAAAATGGTTTCTGAACACTTGAGAGATTCTTATGTACATTTCAATAATTAATTTGCTAACCAGGAGCCGTCAAGAGCTATCCATTAAAGCAGATCCTCAGACCCTCCAGCAGGCTTTGTGTCACCAATCAGCCCCTCAGGCACCTGGAACTAATATAACTAAATTTCCTTTAAAATAGTATTAAAGAATGCAGAATGCCCCTAACAGGAGGGTAGGATGGGGAGGACCGTGTGGCTAGATGCAAATTACTGTCAAGGTTCCAGTTTTCCTGTAGCACATGGATTCATGGGCACTTATTACATGGGAGGGAGGGTAGGGAAGGAAGGAAGGAAGGAGGGAAGGAAGGAAGGAAGGAAGGAAGGAAGGAAGGAAGGAAGGAAGGAAGGAAGGAAGGAAGGAAGGGGCAAGTAGGCCAATGGCTAAGTGTTACTAACCAACGATAATGATGAATCCAGTTCTGTGCACTGAGATCCATTAATTACACACACACACACACACACACACACACACACATAACTTAAACTCGGATTTTTCATCAAACTGACCTTCCCTCTGAGTAGTCTGAACTGCCTATTTTGTTTTACTTTATTTTTATTTTTATTGTTATTATTTTTTTGAGACAGAGTTTTGCGTGTGATCTCGACTCACCACAACCTCTGCCTCCCGGGTTCAAGCGATTCTCCTGTCTCAGCCTCCTGAGTAGCTGGGATTACAGGCATGTGCCACCACACCTGGATAATTTTGTATTTTAAGTAGCGATGGGGTTTCTCCCTGTTGGTCAGGCTGGTCTGGAGCTCCTGGCCTCCGGTGATCCATCCGTCTCAGCCTCCCAAAGTGCTGGGATTACAGGCATGAGCCACCACGCCAAGCTTGAACTGCCTATTTTATTAATAGATGGTGATATTTTAATTGCTCCTGTGTGATTGAATCTTGGGTATGTGTATCTTTCAACTTTCAACAATAGGTAACATTTTTCTGGCCACACACTTCAGCACAGCTGGAGTCACTGAATCCTAAGTTCTCAGAGATTTTTCTGACTACCCTGGTGACTTTCAGATAATAGAACAGTCCTAAGAAACCAATGACATGCTCAAACTTATTAACTAGAATGCCAGGCTGCTGCGGGGGAGGCTGGGGCTGATGGGGCATTAGAGACACAGCGAGTGGTGACCTGTCCTGGAGGATGAGCTAACTTAGAAAGTAGCCCTCTGATACCCTCTATGTCCATGTTGCTAACACGGCCCCTTCTTTGTGACGGTTCCATTGTATTTGGCCTCCTCGGGAATGTTTTCCTAATGCTTTCTTTCTCTTTTTCCCCTTGGGGGCCCTGTGGGACCCAGAGCTGCAGAATGACCCAGGAGCATGGTGGTGGCTTCAGCGAGAGCTTGCCTCCCTCTGCACGCTCTGGAGCCCAGGCAAAAAATCTGTAATTAAGCATCTTGTCGTTAGAAAGATTAGTCAAAACCAGGCTGATCCCCGACAACTGATTGAAATCTCATTCCGCACAAATTACGGCATGGAAAATAATGATGGGTAATTAGTGCCTTTCAATCAGGGCTTTTTATCCATGATTTTCCAGGCTGCAGGCATCACAATGAGAAGAGAGAGGCTCTACCAAGGCAGAAAGAGACAACTGGAGGCAGAGTGGCTGCCCTGGGACAGCTGGGAGGTCCCAGTTCACTGGCTAAGCCCGGCACATGTGAGCTCAGGCTCACGGAGAGTGGCCGCTGCTGGCTTTTTGAAACTTCAGCCCTCACTTGGGTCCTCTCAGTCAAGTGTCCTTATGCAGGGCCCAGTGGTACCTGGTAGCTCTCACTTTAGTCCACCTAGCCTTGGCCAGCTCTGGGCTCTGACCACCACAAAGGGGTGTGTTTGAGGGAAGGACAACATCAAAAATTCAGAATATGCCCCCAAATACACCTCTAGTCTCCTTCTTTTCTGTAGCTATTGGAGCTCTGACATCTGTGAATTTAGCTTAACTTTTCTCAAATCTGTTTTTATTTTCACTCTATATCAAAACAGTGACGTGGCATAAATATCCTACCTAATGGCCAGGCGTGGTGCTCACGCCTGTAATCCCATCGCTTTGGGAGGCCAAGGTGGGCAGATCATCTGAGGTCAGGAGTTTGAGACCAGCCTGACCAACATGGAAAAACCCCGTCTCTACGAAAAACACAAAAGTACAGGCGTGGTGGCGCATGCTTGTAATCCCGGCTACTCGAGAGACTGAGGCAGGGGAATCACTTGAACCTGGGAGGCCGAGGTTGTGGTGAGCCAAGATTGCGCCATTGCACTCCAGCCCGGGCAACAAGAGCAAAATTCTGTCTAAAAAAAACAAAAACAAAAACAAAACATATCTATGTCCCACCTACTGTCATTGAACACACTCAGTAGCCTCCAGATGGCTTTAGTCCTCACAGTAGCCATGGCGCTGGGCCAGAGAGCTTTGTGGTTAGAGCTGGACTGCTTGGGTTTGAATCCTAGCTCTGCCCCTTATGAATGGGGTTATTTAACCTCTAGATGCCTCAGTTTTCTCATCTGTAAAATAGGGATGTGATTTATAATATTCATCTCACCGGGTGGTCTTGAGAATTAGTGAGTTAATGCAGAAAAGAGCTTAGAACAATGCCTGGCATACAGGAAGTACTTAATAAATATTAAGAGTTGTTTCTAGCATCCCTGTTTGGTAATGAGGAGACAGCTTCCATTTAGATTCTTTAAAATGTTCAATCCTAAATCAAGTAAGACCGTCTTACTCCCTCTCGCCTTCTATCGTTCATCCATCCATGCGTCTTCCCACCCACCCATTTCATTATGAATTTGCATGCCTGTTACTTCCACTGACACAATCCCATTTTAGGCAAAGGGGCCCACATTCAGGCACTGCTAGAACTGACTGCCCAGCACTAGCCTCTCTCCTGAGAACTGCATCTGACCCCAACATACATTGCCTCTCTTTCTGTCTGTGCACACGCATGTACACATACACACATACACACACACACAAAGCTCCTGCAGGAATTGCCATATTCTTAGAGACATCCTATATCTACCTTCCTGGCTCAGCTTATTGACCCAGGGTGGGCTCCTGATCCAAGCTGGGCCAGTGAGTCTCTGCCACTAGATTTTTGGTGTCAGGGCTGCCTCTCCAGGGACAGAGGCAGTAAGATGGACAGCTCAAGAGCTGAGCAAGGTCATCCTTCCCTCCCATGTGCAGTGAGAGAGAAGAATATCGAAGCTGGCAGCAGAGAGAAGCAACGATTGAGGCAGAGAGTCCTGGGAGCCCCAGTTGCTGTTGGCAATTGCTCCTATGCCCCTGCAGCATCTCTGCTCAGGTGAACGAGCATGGCCTGATTCCCTGATGCTATAGTCCACTCGAGGGGGCTTCTCGCATTTAACCAAAACAATAGCTCACACATTGTCTCTTTCATTCATTCACTCATTCAACTACTATTGTCTTAAAATTTTTTTTTTTTTTTTTTTTTTGTAGAGACAGAGTCTCCCCATGTTGCCCAGACTGGTCTTGAACTCCTGGGCTTAGGAAATCCTCCCACCTCAGCCTCCCAAATTGCTGGGATTACAGGTGTGAGCCAGCATGCCTGGCCTCAACTATTGTTCTTTGAATATCTACTGCATGCTTGACACTTTTGCAGCCCTGGGGATACAGGTGAGCAAGGTGATTGGGTCCCTGCCCTCAAGGAGAGACAATACCATAGTTCATTGACTCAGAGCTGTACCATTTTTTCACTTTTTACCATCTTGGCAATCAGAATTCACCGGAAATCTATGGCATGTCTTAGTTTAATTGAATTAGTGGTTCCAGAAATCATGGTGTCCCTTGCAATAGACGATGTCATAAATTCAATGACATATGATAAACAGTGTAGCTGAGACTGCCATGAGTTCAACAAAAGTTAATTCATTTTCTTGCTAGACACCAGGAGGACTACATTTCTAGTGTCACCCTGGCCATTGGCTATGGCCATGTGACTGGGTCTTGGCCAATGGGATGTGGGCAAAGTGATATAAGCCACTCCCTTATCGGGCCCATAAAAATCTCCCATAGACTCTTGCCCTCCTCCCCAACTCCACTCCCTCCCCTCCTCTCTCCAATTCCTCTCTCTTCCCCCATCTTCAGGCCAGGGGGTTCCAAGACCCTGGGGGAGAGCAGAGCCACAAATTAGCAGGAGCCCGGGTCCCTGAACACCTTGTGAAAGGTCACCTGCCAAACACCCTCACCTGTGGGCAAGACCAACTTCTGCCGTGTTAAGCAACTGAAACACTCAGCTTATGTGAAATAATGCCAAGTGTCATCCCCCCTAACGTGATAAGTAAACAGCCAAATGGTATCAATGCAGTTAGTGCTGAGTGCTATGAGAAACAGCAGGGAGGGCTGGGTGTGGTGGCTCACACGTGTAATCCCAGCCCTTTGGGAGGCTGAGGCTCCCCAAATTAGCTGGGCGTGGTGGTGGGCACGTGTAATCCCAGCTACTTGGGAGGCTGAGGCAGGAGAATCACTCGAACCCAGGTGGTGGAGGTTGCAGTGAGCTGAGGCAGAGGTTGCAGAGATCACACCACTGTACTCCAGCCCGGCCGACAGAGTGAGACTCTGTCTCAAAAAACAAACGAACAAAAAACCAGCAGGGAGGACACAGCATAGTGGGTCGGGGGACTATCCAGAGAGAGCTGCCAGAGAGGGCTTCTCTGAGGCAGTGACATTTAAGCGGGGGCCTGAAGGAGAGAGGGAGGGTCCACACAGGGAAAGCTCTATGTTGGAGGGACAGCAGGGAAATCCGTTGCTGGAAGGGAGGAGGAGAGGGAGGAAGGCGGGGAGGAGGGAGGGGCAGGCAGAACCCCCACACAGCCAGGGGCACTCAGGCAGGCCAGGACAGAAGGGTATCCAGCCCACCCTCATCCAATGTTTGAGTCCCTGTCCCTGAATCCCAGACATGTGACCACCTGCCTTGTAAAGACCCTAGTGATAGAGATCACTAGTTCAGGAGGCAAATATTTACGTCTTGCTCAGAATGCTAAAAAAATAATAAAAATAAAAATAAAAGGGTTTTTTTTTTGTGAAAAGTAAAAGTGTTTCTTCCCTCTGAGTTTCCAGTTGCAGTTTATACAACCCCACCCCTCAGGACCTACAGAACAAGTCTAAGCCCTTCCATGAGACAGCCCTCCAGACTGCGGAAGGCAGCTCCTGCTCCCTGCGGATCCTCCCCTCTCCTCACCGGGGTCAACATCCCCTGCACTTCTAAGAAGAACCCGCCTGCTCTGTCTTCTCTTCTTAAAGAACAGCAGCAGGCCAGGCGCAGTGGCTCATACCTGTAATGGGATTTACAGGTGTGAGCCTCAGGGAGGCTGAGGCGGGAAGATCACTTGAGGTCAGGAGTTCGAGACCAGCACCACCAACATGGTGAAACCCCATCTCTACTAAAAATATAAAAACTAGCCGGGCATGGTGGTACACGCCTGAAATCCCAGCTGCTTCAGAGGCAGAGGCAGGAGAATCACTTGAACCTGGGAGGTGGAGGTTGCAGTAAGCCGAGATTGCACCACTGCATTCCAGTCTGGGCAACAGAGTGACACTCCGTCTCAAACAAACAAAAACAAACAAACAAAAAAGAGCATTAGAACTGAGCACAGTTCTCCAAGTGAATTGTGCACAGCACAGGGCAGAACATTACCGACACCTCCCTCATCCTGGACACTATACTTCTGCTTATACAACCCAGGATGCAATCGGTGCTTGGCTCATGTTGCTGACCTCCACTCTGATCACACATCTGAGTCTCTTTTGTGCGTGTTGTGACTGGGCCGCACTGCTGCCCCCTGTGCATTCCCAAAGGACAGTGTGCAGACCCATACAACGAAGGGGACAAAACTTCTATCCACTCCCTGGTCATGGTCATGGCCCTTTCTACATGGCCGTGTGTATACCAGGACAGGATCAGGGTCTGAGAAAGGGGGTCAGCCAGTGCCCCACAAGCAGACCCCACATAGGAAGCTTAGGGCTCCCAGTAGCCATTCTTCCTCCTGACTCAATTTTTCAGTCTTTGTGCAAATGGGCAGCCTGGGCAGATGGCAAAGAGGTATCTTAACTCAGGTGGACAGATAGGGACTGGCCACTGCAGCCAACTGAGATCCCTGTTCTGATCTCTGTAATGACAAGAGTGCTCACATATGGAGGGCTTGCTCTCTATGCTCAGTTATTAAATCACTGATTTCTTGCAACAACTAGTTGAGGTACTATCATTTCCTCCATTTTGCAGATGTGCAAACTGAGGCCCAGAGGGGTTAAATATCTTGGCAGGGACCACACAGCCAGAAAGTGCTGTCGTGAGTTACATCACGAAGGGGAGTAAGTCACAACACTCCTCTGCTCAAGACACCAGGCGCTCTAGTGAAGCAGGAGTCCTTTCCACAGCTCAGAAGGCCTCTGGGTCTGCCCCCCAACCTCTGTCATGCTATCTCCTGCCCGCTCTCCCCTGAGGTCACTCCATCCCAGCCATACTGGCCTCCTGACTGGTTCTTGACTACACCAATCACTTTCCCTCCTCAGGGTCTTTGCTCCCCATGTATGATGGCAGAGGCTGTCTGTTTTCTTTCCTGCCCTACTCCAGTGTCTAGAATAGTAGTAGACACATAGAAGGTGCAGAATAAATATTTGTTGAATAAGTAAGGAAGGTTAGGTGGGATCTAAGGACCCCAGTCAAACAACCATTACCGTTTCCAGAGGCCTGCACTCCCTCAGGATGTGACAGTCACAGGCCTGAGACACACGACAGGATCAAGGTCTGAGAAAGGGAGTCCGCCAGCGCCCCAGGAGCAGAACCCACAGAGCCCCTGGGGTCCAGTGAAGCCCACGAAGGTTCCTAAAGGATCCACCTTGCCATCAGTTTTGATCGAATTCTGACCATCCTGGTTTAAAGAGTTTATGAAAGGATGATGCGGTGGCTCATGTCTGTAATCTCAACAATTTGGGAAGCCAAGGTGAGCAGATCACTTGAGGTCAAGAGTTCGAGACCAGCCTGGCCAACATGGTGAAACCTCGTCTCTACTAAAAATACAAAAACTAGCCAGGTGTGGTGGCGTCCACCTGTAATCCCAGCTACTCAGGAGGCTGATGCATGAGAATCACTTGAGCGTGGGAGGCGGAGGATGCAGTGAGCCGAGATTGTGCCACTGCACTCCAGCCTGGGTGACAGAGAGAGACTCTGTCTCAAAAACAAAACAAAACAAAACAAGTTTATGAAAGATGTGTGCATTTTTCTTACTTTCTGGTTTTGGTTGCTTTTTTGTAAGTACCCCAAGCCACTTAATGTGTTGGCCAGCAACGTAGAGAGGCTAGAGTCTGAGAGCCAGTCATTGAGACATCTGCCTTCAAAATGCTAAAAACTAAATGTTAACACAAAATCAGTGTAATGTGTAAAGAAACTGTGGGAAGTGGGGCTGGAAAGGGGTTGCTTGACTTCAGAGCCAGAATCCCACTGTGTAAAGAAAAATGTTTCACCGCCCCCTGCCCTTGAGAGAGGGAACTGACAGGGCCTGGACATGAAGGCTCTGGGCCCAGCTCACCTGGGTCAGAATCCTGGCCTGTCACTGACTCGCTGTGCAACCATTGCCTGACCTCTCTAGGACTTGGTTTCCTCATCTGCAAAATGGGTAAGATAGACATATCTACCTCATAGAATTATTCTGAGGAGTAAATGACCCAATGATGTGAAGCATTGACGGCTCCTGTACATTGTAAGTGCTCGAAAATATGTGCTATTATCTCAGCTCTCTTGGGTACACGTCCTGGCAGCCACAGCAAGGGTGGTGCCTGCCCACATGGTTCTCAGTCATCTCCTCTGTAAACTGAGTATAAGAGGGAAATATCAGCCAGGCGCTGTGGCTCATGCCTGTAATTCCAGCACTTTGGGAGGCCGAGGCAGGCAGATCATGAGGTCAGGAGATTGAGACCATTGTGACCAACATGGTGGAACCCTGTCTCTACTAAAATGCAAAAAAAAAAAAATTAGCTGGGTGTGGTGGCAGGCACCTGTAGTCCCAGCTACACGGGAGGCTGTGGCAGGATAATTGCTTGAACCTGGGAGGCGGAGGTTGCAGTGACCCGACATTGCGCCACTGCACTCCAGCCTGGCAACAAAGCGAGACTCCATCTCAAAAAAAAAAAAAAAAAAGAAGAAATGTGGCAAGGGCTGTGTGTGCCCACACTCTGGAAAGGAGAAGCAGAGGTAGGGGTCACTCCCAGGCTCCTTGGCCTTCTAATCCAGGCATTTGCGGGAGGGGACTGTAGCCACCAGGACTGCCCTTGGCAAGACTGTCACTTATCACACTAGCTTCTCCAGACAGGGCATTTTGACTATTGATCTGATAAATAAACAGCCTGCTGGCTCGATCAAAATGTTATTTTGCATTTCAATTACTGCTCACTGATGCAACCTTCATCCTGCGAGATGCTGTTGGCAATGGCAGAGCCCTGCCACTGGCTGGAGAGGTAGAGCCACCCCCTACCAGTGCCCAACCACACCCTCCCTCCCTGGGAAGTGAGGGGTCCTTGGGGAAGACAGCAGCTCTCAGGGAGGGGAGGGAGGAGAGTGACAGGGGGACTGGAGGGGCAGCTGTGGCAGGCAGGAAGGCTGCAGGTGAGCCAGACTGGGACACACCTAACCTAGCCTGTGCCCTCCAGGGACCTCAGTGCCCCTGCTGCTTTGTGGAGTGGCCTTGGGCATGTCATTACACTTCACTGCATCTTAGCTGCTGCATCAGTAAACTGGATCCAAGAAAAACTCTCCTACTCCACTGGCTTATTGTAAGGACACATGGAGTAAACAGATGTGTGAGCTCTTTGGAAGAAAAAGAGAGACACGAATGCTGCTATATTATATAACCGAATAATAATACTACATTTCCTTTCTTTTTTTTTTTTTTGAGACGGAGTCTCGCTCTGTCGCCCAGGCTGGAGTGCAGTGGCGCGATCTCGGCTCACTGCAAGCTCCGCCTCCCGGGTTCACGCCATTCTCCTGCCTCAGCCTCCCGAGTAGCTGGGACTACAGGCGCCCACAACCGCGCCCGGCTGATTTTTTTTTTGTGTGTTTTTAGTAGAGACGGGGTTTCACCATGGTCTCGATCTCCTGACCTTGTGATCCGCCCGCCTCGGCCTCCCAAAGTGCTGGGATTACAGGCGTGAGCCACCGCGCCCGGCCCATTTCCTTTCTTTTTAAGCACTTGCTATGTGCAAAGAGATTTACACACATAAGCTTATTTACTCCTCAAAGTAACTCTGGAATTTTCATCCTGATTTATACATGGGAAAATCAATCGAGGCACTAGACATTGTCAGGTGGGCCCCACACCTTCCATGGCACGTGGAAAGGCAAAGATGTGCCCTCTTAGCCATCCTGATGCCAATGTATGGGATTTTAACCACTCTGGGGTTACCCATCTCTGGAGAGGTGACTCCAGACAGGCCTCCTTCTTCCCTATCCTGGCCGGCCTAGCCTTTAAAGGTGGGCAGAAGAGAGGTGGGCTCTGTGCTCCTCTGGCTGGATCCAGGCTGGGAAGAGGGGCAAGGCTGCTGACAGCTGGCCGGCCAAGCAGACTCTTTCCTGGACTGCTTGAGTACTGGGACCAGTGTTCCAAGGCCAGCATCGGGCCCCAAGGAACCAGAGGGTGACGGGTGAGTGCTTTGGGTGCTCAGTGAGACACTGCAGGGGTCTGAATACCTGGGCACACCTCACTGCATGGGACAGGCAGAAGAAATATCATTTAGAGCCAGAGGAATCAGCAGGGCCATGTCATCCATGTGCACCGGTGGGGTGTGTGTGGGTGGTCTGCAGGCTCTGAATTTGGAAACTTCGACGTGGATGAAATGGGAACCCCCAATATAAAGGGCATGGTGGCCACCGGTTTCAGGGGACCCCTTTTTGAAAAGGACAGTCCATCCCTCCAACCTCTGTGGGCTTTGGTCAAATTGAAGGTAATTTTTGGCCATTTGGCTCAAGTGCCAAAATTGCTTTGTCTTTTGTCCTCACAGTGCACTGACCTAAAAGTGCTGCCTTCTCTTTCTCTCTCTCTCTCTCTGTGTATGTGTGTGTGTGTGTGTCTGTCTCTCTATCTCTCTCTCATACACACACACACACACACACACACACACACACACACACACTCTCACACCCTCTAGGAGAAGACCTATTAGCTCATGCACTTAGAACTGTGGCCTCCCAACTCTCCCATTCATGTCGGAACTGCAACTTTGTAGTTTACATTTCAAGTTTTAAAATATAATAAATAGCACAAGTGCCTTCTGAGTTCTTACTATGTTTGGTAGAAAGAGCCCAGTGACTAACTGATGTGGTGTCTGCTCTGAGGCTGTGTGTCCTAGAGAGAGCCACTTGCCCTGTCTGGCTTCAGTCATTCTATGTCCCTTTCTGGAAAACAGAGAGCCCTCACCATCTGCCAGAGGGGCCTGAAGATGCATGAAACAGGAGGTAAGACAGTTGGCTCTCTGGCAGGAAGCTGGACCACTGGTCCTGAGATTTACCTGGGAAGCTGCCTGCTAGTCATGAACCTTTTGCTCATTTGCTCATGGTGGTTTCATAGGTAACTCAAGGGTTAAAAATGAGATTACCTAGAGAAAAAAAACTACATGACAAAATTAAACACTCGCTGTAATACAACGGCCTGAGACCAATATGGTGTGTAAAGACTGAGAATCCATAACTCTCTAGCCTCTTGCCCCATGAGTCAGATCCCTAGCCAAACCCCAGTCCTCCTGCCCCATGAGATAGACCCTCTCCTTCCCAGGATCCAGGGCTCTGGGCTTTCCTGCCCACATCCACCCCAGAGCTGCCTGCCCCCTCTACCCCTCTGTAGGCAACTCAGGCCAGCCTACACTGGAAAGAGCACAGGGACTCTCGGCCCACGTGCAAGTCTTGACTTTGTCCTTCCTTCCTCCATGCCCTTCAGCAGGTTCTTGACCTTCTGTGAGCCTCCAGTAACCCATTTTACTACCATAACTCATGGAGTTATTGTGAGGATCAATATAGAATACGATCTTCAAAGGCTTTGCAAAGTGCTTCCTGCAAAGTTGTCACAACCTCCCTGCCATCCTCACTCTGGCATTTCACAGCCCCAGCTCCTGCAAGAGGAAGTGAATGTCTTCAGGGTAATCAGTCTCACCAGGGGCTCAACCAGCAATGAAACCGAAAAGAAACCCCAAGTTCATGAGCACTTCCATGTCTCACCCCAGTTAACCCTCATCAGGCTCGGCGGTGAATATTCTCACCCCCAGGATAAGAATGAAGCATGGAAGATTTCCTTGTTCAATGTCACTTAGTGGGTAGGGAGCAAAGCCAGGACTGAACCCAGCACCGTGTCCCCCACCCTTGATTCCTGAGTTCTAAGCTCGACCTCAACATTTTGCAGACTCAGCCGGGTGCGGTGGCTCACTCTTGTAATCCCAGCAGTTTGGGAGACCGAGGCAGGAAGATCACCTGAGGTCAGGAGTTCGAGATCAGCCTGGCCAACATGGTGAAACCCCATCTCTACTAAAAATGTAAAAATTAGCTAGGTGCAGTGGCACATGCCCGTAGTCCCAGGTACTCAGGAGGCTGACACAGGAGTATCATTTGAGCCTGAAAGACGAAGGTTGTAGTGAGCCGCGATCGCTCCATTGCACTCCAGGCAGGTGACAGAGCAAAACCTCGTCTCAAAAAAAAACAGACTCTCAGCATCACGATTCCAAATAAAAATAGATAGTTGAAAAATGGAAAAGCGAAATACCTGGCCAGCACTTCTAAAAACTCTCAAGGTTAGGCTGGGCACAGTGGCTCACGCCTGTAATCCCAGCAGTTTGGAGGCCGAGGCAGGCAGTTCACTTGAGGCCAGGAGTTTGAGACCAGCCTGGCCAACATGGTGAAACCCTGTCTCTACTAAAAAATAAAAAAGTAGCTGGGTGTGGTGGCAGGCACCTGTAATCCCAGCTACTAGGGAGGCTGAGGCACGAGAATCGCTTGAACCCGGGAAGCGGGAGGTTGCAGTGAGCTGAGATCCCTCCACTGCACTCCAGCCTGGGCGACAGAGCAACACTCCGTCTCAAAACAAACAAACAACCAAACAAAAACCGTGAAGGTTTATGAAAATCATGGAAAGTCTGAGAAACTATCACAGATGAGGGGAGACTACACAGACATGACAATTAAATGCAGTATGGGATTCTGCATGGGATCCTGGAAGAGAAAAAGGATATTAGTGGAAAAACAAATGAAATCTGAATAAAGTATGGAAGTTACTTCATAGTAATGTACCAAGGTTGGTTTCTTAGTTGCGACAGTTCTATGGTGGTAATATATGAAGCTAACAAAAGGGAAAACCAGACAAGGGACATATAGGAGCCCTCTGCACTATCTTGGCAATTTTTCTGTAAAGCTAAAGAATGATTTCATTAAAAAGTTTGTTTGTTTGTTTGTTTGTTTGTTTATTTTGCTTTTGAGACGGAGTTTCACTTTGTCGCCCAGGCTGGAGTGCAGTGGTGCAATCTCGGCTCACTGCAAGCTCCGCCTCCTGGGTTCACACCATTCTGCCTCAGCCTCCCAAGTAGCTGGGACTACAGTAAAAAGTTTCTTTAAAAGCGGCAAAAGGACAGGCACAGTGGCTCACGCCTGTAATCTCAGCATTTTGGGAGGCTGAGGCAGGTGGATCACCTGAGGTCGCTGGTTCAAGACCAGCCTGACCAACATGGTGAAACCCCATCTTTACTAAAAATACAAAATTAGCCAGGCGTGGTGGCGGGCGTCTGTAATCCCAGCTACTCGGGAGGCTGAGGCAGGAGAATCACTTGAACTTGGGAGGCGGAGGTTGCAATGAGCCGAGATCATGCCTCTGCACTCCAGCCTGGGTGACAGAGCCAGACTCCATCTCAAAAAAAAAAAAAAAAAAAAAAAACGTAGAAAAATGTGTAAAAGCCCTATCTGGCTCTGCCTCTTGGAGGAGAGGGGAGGCACTCACTTGGCCCACCGCCCACCTGTTCTCACGAGGCACCTGCTTCTCCAGTGGCTCCTCTCTCATGGCCAGGGACTACCTGTGTGATGCCTCGGGCCTCTGGGAAGGCTTGTTCTTTCTGCCTCTGCACCTTTGCACCACAGATCCACCACCTGCCATGCCTTCAGCTCTTGTCACTAGAAGTCACACTATAGTTTTACCTGTCAAGAGCCAAAAAGATGAGCAAACACTTCCAAACACTTATCTCGCTGCTACAGAATTATCCCAACATAGTCAAAAGTCACATGCTTGAAATATGCTTGAAATGTGTGTTTGCTGCACACACACACACACACATATGCGCGCACACAGACACACACAGACGCTGCAGGAAACAACGTTGATGTTGATGAATAACACCACATCCACTGGGTTGAATTGTAGAATAATGGGAACTAGAAGACACCAGAGAAACACACTAGGAACAAAAGCCAGTCTCTTCCACGGCCTGCAAAGCCTGTGACCTGACCCCAGCCACCTTTCCAACTTCACATCCCACCTTCCCACATTCCACCCATGCTGGTCTCCTACTCTTCCCCAAGTGTGCCAAGGGCATCACCATCCCAGGGCCTTTGCACTGACTGCTCCCCCTACCTGGAGTACCCAGATAGCCACATAGCTCACCCCATCATTTGTCAGGTCTCTGCTGAGATGTCACGTTTTCAGGGAAGACACCCTGACCCCCATCAGGTACTCTACATCTTTTTTTTTTTCTTCTTCTTCTTCTTTTTTTTTTTTTTTGAGATGGAGTCTCACTCTGTTGGCCAGCTTGGATTGTTGTGGCGTGATCTTGGTTCACTGTAACCTCCGCCTCCTGGGTTCAAGCTATTCTCCTGCCTCAGCCTCCTGAGTAGCTGGGATTACAGGTGCCCACCACCATGCCCGGCTAATTTTGTATACTCTACATCTTATCCTGGTCTACTTTCTTCACAGCCATGCTTAATATCTGACATCCTATTATCTGTTTTATTGCTTCTCTGTTTGTCATCTGTCCACCTAAGGTAAGGTCCCTGAAGGCAGGGTCTTGGACTAATTGTTTTATCTCAGAACCAAGACACATCGTAGGTGCTCGGTAAATATATGAGTCAATGAACAAAACCCAGAGATGGGCCGGGAAAGGTGGCTCACACCTGAAATCCCAGCACTTTGGGAGGCTGAAGTGGGTGGATCATCTGAAGTCAGGAGTTTGAGACCAGACTGGCCAACATGGTGAAACCCAGTCTCTACTAAAAATACAAAATTAGCCGGGCATGGTTGTGGGCACCTGTAATCCTAGCTACTCAGGAGGCTGGGGCAGGAGAATTGCTTGAACCCAGGAGGTGGAGGCTGCAGTGAGCCGCAATCACACCACTGCACTCCATTCTGGGCGACAAGAGTGAAACTCCATCTCAAAAAAAGAGAAAAAAATAAACCAAAAAAACAGAGATGGGGGGAAAGAATGCTATAAGTAAAAAAAATAGAGGCTGGGTGCAGTGGTTCATGCCTGTAATCCCAGCACTTTGGGAGGCAAAGGCGGTCTGAACTGGAGTTTGAGACTGACCTGGCCAACATGGCGAAAACCCATCTCTACAAAAATGCAAAATTAGCTGGGTGTGGTGGTGGGCGCCTATAGCCCAGCTACTCCAAGGGCTGAGGCAGGAGGATCCCTTGATCCCAGGAGCCAGGAGGTTGTAGTGAGCTGTGATCACACCACTGCACTCCAGCATGTGTGACAGAGCAAAGACCCTCAAAAAAAAAAAAAAGTTGGGGGGCGGGGGAATGGTACATTGCTCTAATTATGTAATGTAAAAAGGGTATGTATGGAAGATCATGTTCCAAAATGGAAATAGAAGTGACATTTGGGAAATTAGCTGATTATTTTACCTTCCTCAAATTATTTAATACTGTAATATGGTGCGAAACTGTAAAGAGGATAAGTTTTGACATTGTTCAAAGTCTACGTCTCCCTTGCTTGCTGTGTGACTGTAGGCAAGCCACTTAGCCTCTCTGAGCTTTGGATGTTTTGTCTACAAAAGTGATGTCATATCCCTTTACTTAGAGGGTTGCTGTGAGGATTCGAAAGACAATGAAAAGAAAGTGCTTGTCAGGTGCTGTGGCTCATGCCTGTAATCCCGGCACTTTGGGTGGCCAAAACGGGAGCATCATTTGAGCCCAAGAGTTTGAGACCAGCCTGGGCAACACAGTGAGACCCCTATCTCTATTGATTTACTAATTTTTTATTTATTTTTGAGACAGAGTCTCACTCTTTTGCCCAGTCTAGAGTGCAATAGCACTATCTCAGCTCACTGAAACTTCCGCCTTCCGGGTTGAAGCGATTCTTCTGTCTTAGCCTCCTGAGTAGCTGGGATTACAGGTGCAAACCACCACACCCAGCTAATGTTTGTATTTTTAGTAGAGACGGGGTTTTACCATGTTGGCCAGGCTGGTCTCAAACTCCTAACCTCGTGATCTGCCCGTCTCGGTCTCCCGAAGTGATAGGATTAGAGGAATGAGCCACCGTGCCTGGCCATCCTACCTCTATTTAATATGAAAAGTTTTAAAACAATTTAAGTGCTTACCACTGTACTCAGCATAGAGAGGTGGCTTCTACAAAGTTCACTCTTCACACCCCTAAAGTTTGTACAAGGTATTTTATTTTAGACTGAATCCAAATGTCACCGCTCTACAACTGTTCTGAGTTAGGCACTCCCCTCTGAAACTCCACTGAGCTTGGAACACACTAAGTTATAGATGCCAGAGTTAGCATCTTGCCAGTCCCCAACTCCACGCCACTAGCTCCTAGAAGGCAGGGCTCTTGACTTGCTCACATCTGGGTCCCCACAGCACCCTGATAAGTGCTGGCCCAGAGGTAGCTCTGATACTGAATGGATGGGCAACTCACAAACCAAGGCTGGGGCACTCAGAGGTAGAGTTTTCATAGAATTTAAAGGTGGGGGGATTCAGAGGCTCATTTACTTCAACAACCTTTTTACAGATGAGGCCCTGAGAGGGCCAGGGACTTGCCTCAGGTCACTAGGCCTGGGAGGGCCAGGCTCCCAGCCCACAGAGCCACCACAGGCCACTGCACCTCCAGGCCATGGGCAGTCCACCTGGTGCCTCTCTGGGAAAAGGCGCCTGAGGAGGAGAGGGTTACAGAGTATCTCCTTCCAATCAGCGATTGTGCTAATCAATCAACTCAATCAACTCAATTAAATCTAGAATTTTTTTTTTTTAAGGAACAAACAAAAACAGCAGCAGAAAGTAATGACTAATAATCAAGTAAAATTGGATTATTTCTGTGCTGACTGGTTGGGGGAGTGGGAATCTGAGACAGGTCACTGGAGCAAGCGAAGAAAGTAAAGAGGAAGAGAGTGCAAGCTCAGCAACGAGCAGGGGACTGAGCTGGGGAGGAACCGCAGGGGCAGAACTCGGCCTTCCGAAATGAAAACCATGAAAACCGTCACCAGACGCAGAAGGTACTGCACCCAGGCACCGCTCTAAGTGCAGACCACAGATTAACTCACCTCCTGTTCACAGCAACCCTAAGGGTCAGAACTGTTATGATCTTGATTTATAGATAAAAAAAACTTGGGAGCAAAATAATTTGGTTAAGGTCACAACTGGGGTGGAGCCAGGATTTGTTTGAACCCCTGTGGGTTTTTGTGCTTCAGGGCATGCAGTATGCAGGGGCGGGGGACAGTGCAGGGGCGGGGACGGTGCAGGGGCGGGGACGGTGCAGGGCCGGGGGACGGTGCAGGGGCGGGGGACGGTGCAGGGGCGGGGACGGTGCAGGGACGGGGACGGTGCAGGCGCCGCCTCTGCTGCATGTGTCTGGGGATGGAACACGGCTGCACATGAAAAATTGTTACTATTCACTTACTTATTTCATTTACTACACATCTACTGAGTCAAACACAACAGGGATCCTGCCCCTCAGCTCAGTAGCTCGTGGAGATACAAATAAGTGATCAATGACCATAAAGTCACTGGACAAGGAAGGATCCCAAAGCAACACGATAGGGTCACACACACATATTCATGGGACCCTGCGAGTGCCGAGAAGGAGTGTCTAACCCTTCTTAGGGGAAGGGAGTCAGGGAAGGCTTCCTGGAGGAGGAGTCTAGGCTATGTCTTGAAGGACAAGTAGGTGTCTGCCAGGCCAAGAAGGGGAGAGGGTGGGAAATGGCATTCTGGGCACTGGAACCAGTGTATGCAAATCACAGAGAGAGAGAACAGCAGCATACAACCAAGGAACTGGAGTTGGCGTGGGGAGTCTGGGACACAGGTGTGTGGCCAGGGCAGGGGCGCAGGAGGAAGGTAGGTCTGTCAGGAGACCAGGATGGACAGGTGGGCAGGGGCCAGCTAGGAGATTCAACACCAGGGGTTTCAACATCACCCTTTGAGGGGCAGGCTCATCACACCGATAGCACTGTGGTGCAGCTTTGCCTCACCTGACCGCCCGCACCCAGCTCTTTGCAAACTGCCTGCACAGTCCTCCCCTGCGATGCTGGGTCTGGGTGGGGTGGTCACCATTCACTTTCCACATCAAGGAAACCCAAGGCTCCAAAAGGTAAAATGACCAGTCATTCAGCTGGCTTAGAACTCGAGCCTTCTTTTTTTATTTTTCTAAAGGCACAAGCCACCATGCCTAGTTAATGTAATGTAATTTAATTTTTTGTAGAGATAGGGTCTCCCTGTGTTGCCCATACTGGTGTTGAACTCCTGGGCTCAAACGATCCTCCTGCCCTGGCCTCCTGAGTCATTTGGATTACAGGCCTGAGCCACTGCAACTCGGGCCTTCTGCTTCATAGTCCTGTCCTTATTTCCCCCACCCACCTTTCTTTGCAATACAAATGCATTAGCAAAGCTAGCTATTTAAAGGAACCCTGCAGCTAATCCTTATGTAAACGGAAAATCTTTCAGCAAAGCTAATAATCACTCCATAATCCAGCAGTTATATAATTCTGGATTTTATAGTACAGCATCCAAAGCTGAGGTATTCTGGTCCCTACAAAACCTTTGTCGGGGGGGATGGGGTTGGCATAAAGATCTGGTGAAAAGGGGTGGCTTGCAAGGAGGAGGATGGAGGCTCCCAGGTCAACAGCCTGGTGGAGGAGCCAAGACCTTGCAGCTTCCAGCCAGGGTTGGGTGGGAGGGAGTATAGGGTACTAGGCGGTGAGGGAGAGGGAGGGGGTAAAGAAAGGTGCTCAGCCCACTGGTCCCCACAAGACTGAAACCACATCAGCCAGATTGTTCCATATCTTCCAAATACCAAGAAACAAGAGAGGGAACTACTTCCACTCCTCAGAAGGGGAAACTGAGGTACTGAAGAACAGGAAGCCACTCCATCTACTCCTGTACCCCAGGAGCATGCCCCAAACCCTGCGAACAGCTTGGGCTGCAACTGATGCCTCTGTTCTCAGTCAGTCTTCCCGATTTGATTGTTCGTCCCCTGAGGGCAGAGTCCGAGGTCTGTTCTTCTTTGTGACAGCACATAGCAGAATACCAAGTAAATAGCAGGTTCTCAATAAATGTGAGTGGGAATCCAAACTGGCTCACTTTACAGAAATTAGATTCACAACAAGGATAAAGAAGAATCAAGATCTTGATTTAAAACTGGTAAAGAGACAGGAATAAAATGGGAAATCGTATTTATGGAGCATCTCTTGTACACCTGACACTATGCTAACTGTATTTAAAATGATACTAGCTTATTACGTAGATTATGTTTAAAAATATTAAATATTAAATAATAGTGTGATGATAACAGAACAATACTATTCTTATCGTTGAGGCAAGTTGCACAGAGCAGATGAGCAAGGTATGGAAGCTTCTCTAGCTAGTGACACTCATAATCGCTAATGTTTACTGAGAGATTACCATGTACCAGGTACCATGCCATGGTATCATTCCACCCTCCAAAGAACCCTCCGGAGTTGATACGGTGATTATCTGTTAGGAAACTGGGTGCTGACTCTAGGTTATAATGCCACACAATTTGTAGCACGTGCTGCCACCAGCATCCTCCTCTCTGTAACACACACAGTGCCTAGTAGGAAGTGGGCAGAACTCAAGATCCAGATAAAGCAGGCAAGGATTCACTCAACACTCTCCACCCCTCACTCTCATAAAGGGGTACTGAGCTGAAGGAGACCCTAGTAAAGATGCCCTTGCAAGTTTGCCTCCTGGTTTTTCGTTTTGTTTTGTTTTGGAGATGGAGTCTTGCTTTGTTGTCCAGGTTGGAGTTCAGTGGTGCAATCTCAGCTTACTGCATCCTCCACCTCCCAGGTTCAAGTGGTTTTCCTGCCTCAGCCTCCCGAGTAGCTGGGGTTACAGGTGCCTGCCACCACACCCACCTAATTTTTGTATTTTTAGTAGAGACAGGGTTTCACTACGTTGGTCAGGCTGGTCTTGAACTCCTGACCTCAGGTGATCTGCCCACCTCGGCCTCCCAAAGTGCTGGGATTACAGGTGTGAGCTACCACGCCCGGCCTTGCATCCTGTTTTTAGGATGCTTGGGTATAAGTGGACAAAACGATAGCATATGGATGGACCCAAGGAAAAAAGAGTGGGCCGGGCGCCGTGGCTCACGCCTATAATCCCAGCACTTTGGGAGGCCAAGGCAGGCAGATCACTTGAGATCAGGAGTTTGAGACCAGCCTGGTCAACATGGCAAAACCCCGTCTCTACTAAAAATACAAAAATTAGCCGGGCTTGGTGGCATGTGTCTGTAATCCCAGCTACTCAGGAGGCTGAGGCACAAGAATCACTTGAACCCAGGAGGGGGAGGTTGCAGTGAGCCAAGATTGTGCCACTGCCCTCCAGCCTGGGTGATAGAGCGAGACTCCTTCTCAAAAAAAAGGAAAGGAAAGGAAGGAAGGAAGGAAGGAAGGAAGGAAGGAAGGAGTTGGAGAAGTGGAAACTCAAATATTTGCTGTGTTTAGCTCTGAACAGCCCCCTCTCTTTCTGGGAAAGGCATATAGGAGAGCATATGATTTCACAGAAAGACCCCAGGATATAAAGCCGGACCGCCAGCTCATTCACAATTTGGATCCTGGCCCTGCCACTCACCAGTGGGCACTTCACCAACCTGTGCCTCCATTCTCTATCAGTAAAATGGGAACACCAGGTTTCCTCTGCAGGTTTCTTGGAGAGATTAAGAAAGCTGTGTATGAGTGCACATGGGCAATTTTTGAAAATATTGTAAGGTTCACAGAAAATTTGGTAACTGTGGCTACTTTTAGGGATTCTATCTAGGGGACTAAGGATTAGAGGAGGAAAAATACCCCACCAGTCACTGCCTGCACTCTCATAGTGTTTGACTTTTTTTGTTACACGTGTGAATGTATTACTTTTTTTAAAAGACTGAAAAAATGAAACAAAATGTACATATAACAGCTCAATAAATGGTAAGCAATACACCAAGTCTTTTTTTTTTTTTTTTTTTTTTTTTGAGACCTGTCTTGCTCTGTCGCCCAGGCTGGAGTGCAGTGGCATGAACTCGGCCCACTGCAACCTCCACCTTTTGGTTCAAGTGATTCTCCTGCCTCAGCCTCCCGAGTAGCTGGGATTACAGGCATGGGCCACCATGCCCGGCTAATTTTTGTATTTTTAATAGAGATGGAGTTTCACCACATTGGCCAGGGTGGTCTCAAACTGCTGACCTCAGGTGATCCACCCACCTCAGCCTCTCAAAGTGCTGGCATTACAGGACTGAGCCACCAGGCCCACCCTGGTCCTCTTAAAAGTTTGCTTCATTCTCCCAGATGGCGTAAAACCATGAGACATCCACACCCTTGGCAATCGCATGTACAGTTTATACTCCAGGACCTGCACAGAAAACCCTTCCCTTCTTCATTTCCTCAGTCTTCCCACCATCTCCCATCCCCATCCCCCAAAAACCTTCTCCCCAAAGGAGCCCCCTCAGCTTGTTTGGCTAATGTATTCGCAAACCAAATTAGGGGGGCCCTGGCTCCCAGGGAGGTCCCCAAGCCAGTTGCTAGATGCAGGGAATTAGATACCATCTCATGCTCAAATCCGATTAGGTCCCATCCCCGCCCCCATCCCACATGCAAAAGCCTACTTTCTAATCAATTTTACAAAGGGCCCTCTGCAGATATACACTAATGGTATTGAGCTGAGATCTTTAAACCAAGCCTGCAAGAAGTCTGCAGAGATAAAATGTACACACTATATTAAGGAGGAAGCCGGTCGCCACGGCATCCTTCTCCTCAAATAGTGTGATTTGGGGGTGCAGGCAGAGTGTTCACTACAGTCAAATAACATCCTTTCTCCAGCCTCGACTGCTCTTTCTCCTTTCAAGCTTAACCCACCCTCCAGCTCCTTCCCATTTAGGTTGCTTGTTATTTTAACTCTCACCCGCAAGAGGCCCAAAATGAGATCCAGTAACTGGTATATACTTTCTCTCATCCTAGGTCCTCTAGGCAGCCTCCCCAAAGGTAACCATTGTTACCAAGTTTCTTTTTTTTTTTTTTTTTTGAGACGGAGTCCCACTCTGTGGCCCAGGCTGGAGTGCAGTGGCCAGATCTCAGCTCACTGCAAGCTCCGCCTCCCGGGTTCACGCCATTCTCCTGCCTCAGCCTCCCGAGTAGCTGGGACTACAGGCGCCCACCACCTCGCCTGGCTAGTTTTTTGTATTTTTTAGTAGAGACGGGGTTTCACCGGGTTAGCCAGGACGGTCTCGATCTCCTGACCTCGTGATCCGCCCGTCTCGGCCTCCCAAAGTGCTGGGATTACAGGCTTGAGCCACCGCGCCCGGCCCTGTTACCAAGTTTTCTGTGAATCTTGTAACCTTTTCGCAGACATTCCATGTGCACTCATGCACAGCTTTCTTAATCTCTCCAAGTAACTTTCAGGGGAAGCCCAGGTGTTCCCATTTTACAGATGGCGAAGTGGAGGCTCAGGTTGGGTTAAGTGCCCATTGGTGAGTGGATTAACACCTGACTCTGCCACTCACTACCTGCATGGCCTTCAGCTCAGACTCTTTGGGCCTCAGGCTGTGCAACTGTAAAATGAGGGTGACAACAATAGGCCCTATCTCAAAGGTTAAAGAGGTGATATCTGTAATACATTCAGAACAATGCCTGGTTGAAATGAAGCGCTCAATGGAAGTGAGCTCTTACTTCTCTACACTGCCACGTTAAGCCTCACATATTTTATAACATTCACACCTTTCACGTAGAATGCCTTTTCCTTTCCCTTCATGCAGGAGCTTTCCCCAGCCAGTTTCTCACTCTCCCCTCCTAGCTCTTCTAGCACCTTGCTCGTTCAACCAAGATTTACCGAGTGCCTGCTGCATGCCAGCTCTGTGCATTTGGGGCTGCCACGTTTTTTTTTTTTTTTTTTTTTTTTTTTTTTTGAGACAGGGTCTCACTTTGTCACCCAGGCTGGAGTGCAGTGGTGCGATCTTGGTTCACTGCAGCCTTGACCTCCCAGGCTCAAGCAATCGCCCCACCACCTTAGCCTCTGGAGGAGCTGGGACCAGAGGCATGCACCCCCATGCACCTGCACCTGGCTAATTTTTAACACTTTTTTGCAGAGACAGGGTCTTGCCATGTTGCTTAGGCTGGTCTTGAACTCCCGGGCTCAAGTGACCCTTTTGCCTCGGCCTTCCAAGATGTTGGGATTACAGGTGTGAGCCACTGAGCCCGGCCTGGGGCATCATTTAACAGTTAACTTCTTTAAGGACAGATGGGAACTCTTTTCCTTCTTTGTGTCTTCGTAGAAGGTGCTGAATAATTTCTGTAGAATGAACATAAGCATGAATCAATGAGTGGGGCCAGATAGCCTGAGGTGACCGTGAACTTGGTTGTGTGCACTGTTTTGGGGCCAAGACCTGAAGTCCTCTCAAACCCGCCTGTTGACTCAGGGGCCCGAGACCGTACTGCAGATAGAAATAACTGCAGCCGGACACTGTGTCCTCGAAGACTGGCCAGTGCGTATGTGAGCTGAGGTCTGTGTGCTGCTGTTGTCTGTGCAAGGACTGGGCTGCTGGGACCCTGCAATCCTGTGTCAACAGTCACCCACCAGCTGGTTTGGCTGTAAGAATTCACGGGCTGCCTGGCACAAGCATATTAGGCTGAGAGGCTCTGTCCAGCTTTCAGGAAGCAAGCAAGCTAATTGCCCTCCTCCAAGTGGGTCTCACTGGCTTCGGCTGCTCAGCCTCCCAGTGCCAGCACCTCTGTGCCCCTTTCCAAGGTCACCAGGCAGTAATGTAGTCTTTCTGCTCCCCTAGAAGCACCCAGACCACTCCTACAAGACAGCATGGTCTGCATCAGGGCTCAGCCACCAGGGTTTTGGACTGAGTGTGAATCGGCCATGCGGCCCTGCTGGCTCGACTGGACCCAACTTATTCTCTGAGCAGCCTGTGTGACCTGCAGCTCCCAGATCACTGGATCACCTCTGGCCCATTTCCAAATGGGAAAGCTAGAGTAAGATCATACTTAGATACCAGACTCTGGTTCCTAAACCAGAGTCAAGGTCAGAGGATTTAGCCTGGCGGCTCTGCTCGATGCAGGCTCTTCGGCCCTCAGACACAGAGAGGGGCAACCCCCGACTCTGGAACCACGGACTCCAGGGTCACATTGCATTGTGGCTGTACCTTTGTGTCCTGCTCAGCAAAAATGACTAAAAAGTGACAACTAGTTGTCAGCAAAGGCTCCTCCCAGCACAGGCTGATGACCAGCAGCATCAGTATCACCCAGAGTTTGTTAAATTCAGATCCCTGGTCTCCGCCCCCAACCAACTGACTCAGAATCTCTGAGGATGAGCTTCCGCTTGCATTTTTAGGACTCCTAGAAAGAGAAAATGTGCTGTGATTCCTGGGGCCAATGGCACATCGGCTTATCCTTTGAAGAGTGCATCTTCTCTCACCTGATTCTCCCGACAGCCACTGGAGGCAGGGAGGGCCAAGATTCATTCATTCATTTGCTGTGCCAACAACCACACATTTATTGTGGAGCCTTTAGGTGCTAGACACTGGGGAACAAAACACATTCCTTGCCCTCAGGAAGCGGATCAAGACAGAGCACGCACAAGTAAACAAACTAATCAATAACAGAGTACTCTCCCTGCCCATTTAGTCTGTTTATTTGTCTACATGGCATTAATGACTTCTTGGCACTACATGTTTTATTAGACAAAGATGGGGCACTGTTTTTTTTTGTTTAGTTTTTTTTTTTTTTTTTTTTTTGAGACGAAGTCTTGCTCTTGTTGCTCAGGCTGGAGTGCAATGGCTTGATCTTGGCTCACTGCAACCTCTGCCTCTGGGTTCAAGTGATTCTCCTTCTTCAGCCTCCCAAGTAGCTGGGATTACAGGCACCTGCCATCATGCCTGGCTAGTTTTTTGTATTTTTAGTAGAGACGGGGTTTCACTATGTTGGCCAGGCTGGTCTCTAACTCCTGATCTTGTGATCCACCTGCCTCAGTCTCCCAAAGTGCTGGGATTACAGGTGTGAGCCACCGCGCCCAGCCGGGACACTGTTTTAACCAATGTGACATTTGATTAGAATCTTTAATGGAGAGAGGAAGGGAGCTAATGGGTGTCTGGAGAGTTAGGGGAAGAGATCCCCAGGCAATGGGGATTAAATGAACTAAATATCAGAAAACCATTGAGAACCAAGCTCTAACTGCCAGCCCCAACCCCACCTACCACCCTCAAGAGACCCTCGGAGACATCTCCAGTCAATGCTTCATTTTTCTCCAGCGTCCTCCCCTGCCCCTTCCTTACTCTGTAATTTCTCAGGGCCGGAGCAGGGGCGGTTTGTCCACTCAGCCCTGTAGGCACAGAGCCTCTGGCCTTTGAATTTTTCCAAAGACCTTCAACATGCTTGAAATATGCAAATACATTTTTAATCCCCAAATATGAAAAGGAAAAATGCAAGATCAAAATGTTTAAATGTGTAATTAAATGTCCACAAAGCACAACCTAATGTCAACTTGCTTCATTAATGGTATATTCGTAAGCATGTCATTATTTTGGAAAATAATTTGTAGATTAGATTTTCTTTCCCTTTCTTTGAGACAGGGTCTCACTCTGTCACCCAGGCTGGAGTGAAGTGGCACAATCATAGCTCACTGTAACCTGAAACTCCTGGGTCTCAAACTCCTTGGCTCAAGTGACTCTTTCCTCAGCCTCCTTAGTAGCTAAGATTACAGATGCATGCCACCACATCTTTTTTTTTTTTTTTTTTTTTTTTTGACAGAGTCTCACTCTGTTGCCAGGCTGGAGTGCAGTGGCGTGAACTCAGGGAGGCTCGGCAGGGAGAAGGACTAAATCCTAAGGGTAGCTTGGCTACACAGGCCACATGCAAATCCCGAACTTTGTCCATTTTCCCTTTGTCTTTTCCTTTGTCTATTTTCCTAATGCCTCACCCTGGGTTCACCAAAAAGTCCCCTGGTAGCATTCTCCCTCTTCTGATCATGCTCATGGACTTAAATGCCCAAGACAAACCTCCCACACTACTTCCCAAGGTAACTTACAAGGAAACACTCCCATTATCAGTTCATCCACCCTCTAGGTTCCCGGCCTTCTTCAGTTCTGGGAACCAGCTGGGCGCAGTGGCTCACACCTGTAACCCCAGCAGTTTGGGAGGTTGAAGCAGGAGGATCGCTAGAGGGCAGGAGTTGGAGACCAGCCTGGCCACAACAGCAAGAACCTGTCTCTACAAAAAAAAAAAAAAAATCGCCGGGTGTAGTGGTGCAGTGGTGCATGCCTATAGCCCCAGCTACCTGGGAGGCTGAGGTGGGATGATTGCCTCAGCTGAGGAGTTTCAAGGCTGCAGTGAGCTATGATCACGCCACTGCACTCCAGCCTCAGTGACAGAGAGAGGCCCTATCTCAAAAACAAACAAAAACAAACAAACAAACAAACCCAGAAACAAAATCTGCGAGCCCATCCTTCTCACTGCCAAAGAGCTTCTGAGGTCTCAGGCTTAAAGTTCATGTCTATGTGAATACACACAAAAGGGCAAAAACTCAGGAAATTGCTTTAGAAAACAATGCAAAGAGAGTGTCAACATCCAGCTGGGTCTGTCCCCTTCTGAGGGGTTTCCTGGGTCCCTCTGTCCCTGTCCCTTCATACTGAGCTCTCCTCTATAAGAGGAATGACCATTAGAGATAGTTTACTGCCCACAACAAAACACTCATCTGATTACCGTGCCCTATTTATCATCTCTGAGTTAGGGACCTCAGTGGCCAAAAAAACAGCTAATATCCTTGCTTCCAAATGATTTTGTTGCTTTTAGGAAAAAAGTCAAAACTATCATTAAGTGTATTTTCAAAAAGCTGGGCTGGAACTGTTGCCAGAGACGATTCTAAGCACTGGGAAGGGGAGGGAGAAAAGGAGGCAGAAACAATAAAGGAAGAGAAGAAGGTGGAGGAAGAGGTGAAGGCCGTTGCAACACTGACGGCCATTTCTCGAGGGGCTCTGCGGAAGGTGTAAATTCTAGGATGTTAACTAAGAGATCACAGCCCATGGTCTGGTCATTCATTCACTCACAATATTTATTAGATACCTCAAAGTTCTGGACACCGTTTTGGCAGGGAAAAGGAAGTCCCTGACCTCAGGAAACTTTTATTCTGGTGGGAAGACAGATAATTCATTATATTATATTATATTATATTATATTATATTATATAAATAATTTAAAAGTATTTTGTGATACAGGAATACATTTATGTGTGGTATGTATCTACACACACACATATGCAGACACACTGTTCATGGGCACCTCTGTGGCCAGGTCCCTGATGAGTACTGGTTGCTAAAGACACACGCGCATACACACACACACACACACACACACACACACACACACACACGAGACTCTTCCTTTCTGAAACACCCTCATGCAAAATAGGATACAGCAACCTTGTTCGTGCAGCAGGTAGACAGAAAGCACGCCAGCTATTTGAGAGCGCACAGACTTGTCCAAGTCACACCAATGATTGGAGCACAAGAAGGTCCTGCTCCCAGCCGGGCTCAGTGGCTCACACCTGTAATCCCAGCACTTTGGGAGGCCAAGGTGGGTGGATCACCTGAGGTCAGGAGTTCGGGACCAGCTTGGCCAATGTGGTGAAACCCCATCTCTACTAAAACTACAAAAATTAGCTGGGCGTGGTGGCTGGTGTCTGTAATCCCAGCTACTGAGGAGGCTGAGGCAGCAGAATGACTTGAACCCGGGAGGCGGAGGTTGCAGTGAGCCGAAATAGTGCCATTGCACTCCAGCATGGGCGACAAGATCAAAACTCTGTCTAAAAAAAAAAAAGATGGTCCTGCTCCCAATCAGCAGGGTCTTACCACCTGTCACCACCTCTACTTCTCTGGCATTCTCAGGGACCACCTCTAGGGCACCGGGGCTTCCTACAGCAAGGAAATGTGGAACTGAGCAGGGTCTGTCTGTCACCAGCAAGGGAGATGATGGCTCAGAACACCTTGAGCTATGCTCTGCCTTTCCCTCTACGACATGACCACGTCTTACCATCATACAAAGTCTATGTTCCCTAATAGTATTACACTTCCTCCCATTCCCTCATCTCTTCATTTTCCTTTTTGACATCAAAAGGCATCCTGTCAGTTAAGGGCTTTCAGATAAACTGTTCGATTTTAAACCACATGCCTGGTAATGCCTCTGTTTTGTTTGCTCCTGAACGTTTCCCAGCCACACAGTAGGAATCAGGCTGGTAGAGCGGTTAAGTGCATTGTTCTAGAGTGAGACAGAACTAGGTCCAAAGCCTGATTTCCCACTTGCGAGAAAGTCACATAACTCTGTGCATATTTCTTTATCTGTAAAATGAGACACTAGCTCCTAATGCAAAAAATGGTTGAAAAGATTAGATGAGATCATGCACCCAGAGCACTTAGCACTCAGCCAGTACTGAGTAAACACCCTCTAAGTACAGTTGAATTACGAATTCTGGCTGGGTATGGTGGCTCACACCTGTAATTCCAGCACTTTGGGAGGCCAAGGCAAAAAGATTGCTTGAGCCCAGGAGTTTGAGAGCTGCCTGGCCAACATGGGGAGACCCTGTCTCTACAAAAAACACAAAAATTAGCCAGGTGTGGTGGTGTAAGCCTGTGGTCACATCACTGGACTCTAGCCTTCCAGCCTAGGTGACAGAGCAAGACCCTGTCTCAGGAAAAAATAAAACAGAAAAAGAAGAATTCCCAGAGCTGAATGGAATATCATGCCTGTAGTCCCAGCTACTTAGGAGGCTGAAGCAGGAGGGTAGCTTGAGGCCAGGAGTTCGAGGCCAGCCTGGGCAATATAGCAAGACCCCCATTTCAAAAAAAGAAAAGAAAAGAAAAGAAAGAAAGAATTCCCAGAAAGTTCTCTCTTGAGTCCTTTTACTTTGGAATGCAGCTTGGCCATGACAGTGCCTGGAAGCCTCAAAATACACCACAGCCCCAGTCATGGACAGGCCGCCTTCTTGCAGCTGGCACAGTAGTGTCTTACTAATGTTACATCTCCAGAGCAGTGTTTCCCAATGGATAGTCCCCAGAGTCATGGGATTCAACAGGTATCATAGCCCTTCCCTTCTTCTCTCCTCCCCAGCCCCACAAAGGACCATGGCCAAATAAATAAGGAAAATACTTGGGTGAACAAGTCAAATAGGTTTCTTGACTGCATTCTCAGAACATTTAATACACTAAAATGCCCTGGAAGGCCAAAGACAGGGCCATGGTATACAAGAGTCTCCCAAACTCATGTGACTGCTATGATGGTTAATTCTGAGTGTCAACTTGGCTAGGCCATGGGGTCTCCAGATATTTGGCCAAACATTATTCTAGGTATTTCCAGAGGGTGTTTTTGGATGAGATTAGCATTGAAATCAGCAAATTAAGTAAAGCAGATTGCCCTATGCAATCATCCAATCAGCTAAAGGCCTGAATAAAACCAAAAGGCTAACCCTCTCCCAAGAGAAAGAAAATCCTTCCTGCCCAGTAGCCTTCAAACTGGGACATCAGCCTTCTCCTGCCTTTGGACTCCAACTGAAATATTGGCTCTTCCTGGGTCTCAAGCCTGCCTGCTTTTGGACTAGAATTACACTGTCAGCTCTCCTGGATCTCCAGCTTGCTGACTTACCCTGCAGATTTTGGGACTTGTCAGCTTCCATAATCATGTCAGCTAATTCCTTATAATAAATCTCTTTATATACATAAATAAAGGGTAGACACACACACAGTCATCCATTGCTTAATAATGAAATGCATTGTTAGGACATTTCATCATTGTGTGAACATCATAGAGTGTACTTACACAAGCCTAGATGGCATAGCCTACTACACCCCTAGGCTGTATGGTAAAGCCTATTGCTCCTAGGTTGCAAAGCTGTACAGCACGTTACTGTACTAAATACTGTAGGTAATTGTAATACAATGGTATGTGTATTATCTACACAAAGAAAAGGTACAGTAAAAAATACAATGTTATAGTCTTATGAGACCCCATCATACATGCAGCCCATCATTAACCAAAATGTCATTATGTGGCACATGACTACATATCGTATTGGTTCTGTTTCTTTGGCGAACTCCCCAGGAAGCTGTTTCCCCGAGAGCATCTTGCAGTACTCAAGTTCCACGAATGCTCAAAGAATGCTGTAGCTGAAGGTCAGAATCTAAGAAGGCTGGAGGCCTCCATGCCCCACCCACTGCCCAGAAATTGGGGCCACCACCAGCTGGCTGACACTGGGGTGCTCCCTGAAGTAATGTATCCCCATGGTCCCCATTCATCATGGTCTCTTTAATCTGAAGTCTTCCAGGCTATAAAGACCAGCCAGCAACGGGGATTTGGAAGGCTCACTCTTTCTTGAATGACAACTCCCAGTCTGTTTTGAGGCTTCCTCTTTTTTTCCCTTTTCCTATGACACAGGATGTTTAATGCCTTTTCTCCTCTCAACCCTCCCATGTAAAGATTGGACAGTGTAGGGCTCAGTAGTGGCCTGGGCCTGAGCTGTGATCACACCCAGGGCAAAACGGTAAAAGGAGCCCTTCTTCTCACACATGTGTCTGGCAACTCCCTGCAAGAGGCCAGAGCTCAGAGCACAATCAGGGAGAGCAAGACGACTGTGTTCTCAGTGCTGCTCAAACCAGGGAAGAAATCTTGTATCTCTGGACCTTAGAACCAGCTGCCCTCTGCACAGTGCAGAAGAGCAGAGCACCACGGGGAAGAGGAGAATTCCTGGACTGAATGGAGCCCCATCCATAGAAGCCTGCCTGTTGGAGGATGGCGGATAGAAACAGTTGTTCCCGTGTCTTCACTTTCTGTCCCCAGGTTCCCTACAGAGACTTAAGGCCCAGCTTGAGGACACCTAGTTTCCAGTTTCTGGGTTCTAGGCCAGTGGTTCCCATCTTCCAACCACACGAGATAATTCCCACTCCTGTTCACTACCACCCAAACTGGGACCAATACAAGGTTGACTCTATATGTCAAGTAAGAACATAAATCATGGGAAAAGGCAACCTAGGACAATGATCACATTATAAAAGAAAAACCATTTTCACATCCCTAATGAGGAAGACCCTAACCTGAGAATCAGGAACAGACTTCAATGGAAGCGGTTCCTTTTGGAAGGCTCCCGACTATTGTTATTTCTCTCATTTTGCTCAAATCCGCAACAGTCTTCAAATTGAAGTCCATCTGCCACTATTCAGAGTTCTCTGCCCTGTGCTCTTTCTCCCCGAATTATGTTCTCAGCTAGCTATTTTCTTATTCAAAACTTCTAAATCACTACCTTTCCCAGAATGGCTTCTCTAGAAGTTTTCCCAGAAGGAAAATGTCAAGGGACAGCAGTACAAGAAGTACCCAGCTGAAGGGCTCCCACTGCCAGGCTAATTCTCAAGAGCAGATGAGGTACCAGGAGCAGGAGGCGGGTGCATGTCTTTCTTCCCTTCTGCCCCCAGCTAGACTCTTGAAAGCGCTGGCTCATTCGGCCCTCCCAGCCAAAGCAGCGTGTTCTGTTGGGTAATTTACAGGTTTGGCTGGTAAGATGAGAAAGGTATAGGCATCTTGCTG
The DNA here is from genome assembly GCF_037993035.2 of Macaca fascicularis. Lineage (NCBI taxonomy): Eukaryota > Metazoa > Chordata > Mammalia > Primates > Cercopithecidae > Macaca > Macaca fascicularis. Next base: position 144,368,324 of record NC_088381.1, on the reverse strand, counting down.
GGCCATTATTTATTCTGCATGGATCAGGGACTGAGCCTGACCTGAGACGGCCACAATTACCCCAGTTCCGCTGGACACCTATGTGACCTCCCACCGAGTTTGCTCCTCCAAACGGCAGCAGCTGGTCAGGAGCAGCAGGGTGTGACTGCGAAGTCAGGAGACCATTTGTGACCAACCGATATTTATACACCCCGGTGAGCACTGTCCCCTTCCTCATGGTCACCTTGGGCATCTCTTCCCAGTTCCCAGTATGCTGGCTTTGGTCAAAGCATTTTTGGAGCTCCTCTGGGAGCTGCCTTTCAGGCCAGATTATCTGAGAAATAGAGTCACATCCTCACTTTCTTTGTAATCAAAAATCGCTTTGCTCAGCTCTGTCACCCAGCTAATTCCCTAGTCTTGTCTCCAAATGACCTCGGCTGCGTTAAACATTAAATCCACCCCCAATGGAAGAAGACTTGCCATCAGCGAGCATATTCAAAGGGGATGATGTGGGTTCTGAGGGCATAATGAGGAGGAATGAGCGGCAGGGACATTGCTAGGAAGCCTCCTGGGGTGCACATCCAACCTGTGTTGGCTGCTTGATTTCACCTAGCCTAGCATTGACCCAGGGAGTTGGGGTTCTCTTATCCTCATTAGGCAGATGAGAACACAGAGGCTCAGAGGCTAAGGGGCTTGTCTAAAGATCACAGAGCAATACCAAGAAACCTTTGGACTCTGTCACAGGGAGCTTCCTGATGGATTGTCAAAAGCATAGGACTTCTTTAAATAGAGATACGTATGCACTGGTTAAAACACACAGCTCACTAGCAAGCCATCCCAGTCTCCCCTTCACACAACCATAGGGACCTTCCCTCCCAGACCATCCAGATCTGCTGTTTGGACCCATCTGCAAAAGAGGCAGGCTGCAGCCAGGGGACAGGTGGTAGCTTCAGTCCCCAACTTACTGAGTCCAGCAAGACACTTGGGTCTCAGGGTCTCCATCAGGAAAATGAGGATTAAAAAAAATCCCTAAACCACCTATGCAACTGCATCCTTTCTGTCACCTCCTACAGTCCCCTCAACAGACAGAGACTGAACCGAATCAAATGCAGGATGGTGGTGGTGAGTTGGAACTTAGGAGGCAGGCAGACCTAGGCTGGAGTCAGACTCCACCATGTACTAGCTCAGCAACCTGGGCAAGGCACACAGCCTCAGTTTCAACACCTGTAAAAGGAGGAGCAGAAGAGCTTCTACCTCAGAGGGTTGTCACAAGTAGTCAATCAGCATGTGTATCTGGGACCTGGAATGGTTGATCCTGAATGCAATGCCCAATGCCAGTCAGCCTCTTACCCCATGTGTATGCTCCCTTGACTGCCTAGAGAGGCAGTCCTCTCCTCTGACCCCTTCCCCCACAGCCTTACCCTCCTCCCACCCTCCGCACCCTGCCAAGAAAGGGCACTGTCTCCCTACTCTAGGGAAATACAAGTGAAAGGTGACAATGTGGTAAGCAGCAAAGCAGAGACCACCTCATTTCCAGGCTGCCTTTGAACTCTGATGGGGGAAGCAATAACAAAAAGTGGACTCAGTTTCCAACAGAGTGAGAGATTGAAATATGGGGGAACTATTTGTCTTCCACAGGTGTGTCCAGCACAGTGGACTCTGGAGGTGGGTCTAGGTTTAAATGGCAGCTTTGCCTTGTGTTAGATCTGTGACTCTGGGGGTGCTCCTCAACCTTTCTGAGCTCCCATTTTGTCACCTGGAATACGAGGAAAACGCACGTGCCTACTTTGCAAGACAGTTGTGAGATTCAAAAGTACTAACTGGGTAACACACGACACACTGTGCCTGGCATATAGGAAATAGTTCGATGCGTGCCAGTTAGCAGGGCTATTGAACGAATTTTCCAACAAAGCACAAGCTGGTGTAGGAGGCACTGCCCCATGTTTGAAAGGCTAGACATAAAAAAGTGAGAGGATATCCAGCGAGGCCCTGCATGTGCTCATTCTCTGTTCCCCATTGATATGAAACAAAAGGGTTTATTCAAAAGGGGAAAGCGTGCAACAGAGACTGCAAGCCCCTGGCTGCTGTTGTATCTTCTATAACCTTCCAAACAGGTCAGCTTTGCATGCACATACCTCCTGCCACAGGCAACTTTCTGCTCAGGAGGTAGTGCATTTCTGAGTACCAAACCTCCAGTTAATCAGAAGTCCCCCTTTTTGCCCCAAACTATTATTCTTTTAAATGTTTTATTATTTTTGAAAAATAGAGACAAGGTCTCACTACATTGCCCAGGCTGGTCTCGAACTCCTGGTCTCAAGCAATCCTCCAGCCTTGGCCTCCCAAAGTGCTGGGACGAGAAGCATAAGCCTCCATGCCTGGCCTGCCCCAAATTATTTTTTCCCAATTTTTGTCCAAATTTTGTCCAATAAATCTATTTTGGAATTACTTTAAAGCCAGCAAGCCCAGCCTTCGTAAAGAAAATATGAATCTGTGACTGAAGCTGAGATTCCCAGGGTAAGGTCAAACTCCACACATTACTGACACCCTGGATGGGGTACCTGGCACTTTGGCTGCTTTGCATGGGCAGCATCAGAGGGCAGAGAAAGAAAGTCAGAGCTGGTCATGCCGGTAGGTTCTGCTGCCCAGACTGGCCCTGGGGGACTGGCCTGCTGGGTGCCGTTGACTGGAGTCTTGGCTGCTAGGGGGTCCTGGGTCACCTCTACAAGCCCCCTCCTGAGGCATCTGTAAGATGGGGTGCTCAGGCCCCACAGGCAGCCTCCGGAGGTATAAGCCCTATCTGTGACCTGAATCCAAAGGCCCAGCCAAAGGAATAACAATTAGAAATATCACCAGATACACTCTCTTTGAAGTGTCCCAACCTGGGGAATTGGTGTCAGAAGACACACAGAAAAGCCAGATGGTATTTTCCAGGGTCATGGTCCACCATGCAGTGAAGCCCAGGAACCCTTTCATGTCCTTTCCCGAGTCAGTCCGTGCCCGGGCGGCTGGCGTGGGAGGAGAGACCGCAGAGACACAAGATGAATGGCTTCCTGGGCAGGTGAGCAGCCACCCACTCGGGCAGTCACGATCCTCCAGCGACTCCCTTGGCCTGGCTCCATGAGGCGTGAAGTGGAGAGAGAATCCGGTGGTGAGGCCAACCCTTGCCAATGCAGGCCGAGCCCGGCTGCTGCATCTGCCGCCAGCGCTGGCTCCGGGAGTTGAGCCTCCGGGCTAAGCCTCTGTCTGGGTTTGTCCTGCTGCAGGCAGAGGCACAGGCTTGGTAGGACGTGCACCACAGGGGGCCAGGGCAGTTGGTGGGCAGGCAGCTGGAGCAGGGACAGAACCCAGCTTCTAGAGGGCTGTCTGTGCAGAGAGCCGACTTCCAAGTTTTCTTAAGGACCCCTTGTATTTCAATGTTTTTCTTAGGAAGGTTTATTAGTTGCTGGCTTGTTTGCTCACACTTGGTTCCCTTAACTTACACATTAAAATTGTTTTCATTATAGAATACGTACGTACAATCAAAAGAATCAAAGTTAAAAGCAAAAATCTCTCCCAATACCAGGATTCTTAAGCCCATTCCCTACAGCTGATTCAAAGGACAGGTTTTCTTTAATATCTCTTTCCACAAGTTTCAAAATCATATACCCAGCATTTGGAGCTTAAAAAGCCATGCATGTGATTTTACTCTATCTACTGTCCAGCTACTTGTTTTTTATTTTTACTCAACTCTATGTTGCCTGTATTTTCATCTCAGTCCACATGAACCTATGAAGGCTTTTTTTTTGATACGGAGTCTCGCTCTGTCACCAGGCTGGAACGCTGTGGTGTGATCTTGGCTCACTGCAACCTCCGCCTCCCAGGTTCAAGGGATTCTCCTGCCTCAGCCTCCTGTGTAGCCGGGACTACAGGCACGCACCACCACGCCCAGCTAATTTTTGTATTTTTAATAGAGATGGAGTTTCACCATGTTGGCCAGGATGGTCTCGAACTCTTGACCTCGTGGTCCACTTGCCTCAGCCTCCCAAAGTGCTGAGATTACATGTGCCAGCCACTATGCCCGGTTGAAGGCCTCTTTTTAATGCCAAAGCATTTCTCGATCACGCCCCCCACCCCAAGTACCAAGTATCATAATCTTGGACTTTCAGTCTTCATTAGGTGGAAAAATATATCATAACTCCTAATTTAGCAATACTTTAAAATGAATTTATAATTTTCTTTTGAATGACCATAGCCATGTTTACAGAGAATGCGTGGGGTATCTCTGGCTTTGTGAGGCTGACAGTACCCTGCATAAAAGCATTTTGCAAGCATTATTTTATTAAATCCTTCTGCAACCCTGTAAGAGAAGGATTCTTATTCCTGCTTTTCAGATGAGGCCAGCCTGCGCAGGGAGGTTAGGTGACTTGCCCCAGGGTACACAGCAAGGGAGAGTTGTCAGCTGAATTCACACCTGTCTGACATCAAAGGTCCTGCTTGCTCTGCCGCACCACACAGGGGCTGTCTATTCCTTCGTGTTCCTCTAGTGTGGGCCGTGAGTCAGGAGGGACTCCTTCCTCCACACACCCTGCTGCAGTCCCTGGGGAGCCAGCGGTGTTCAGATCCATGGTAATATTGCCAGACCTTCAAGTGACCTCGGAGCCGGGATGGCCAGTTAGGCACTGACCTAGGACACAGGCTGGAGTAGCTGGGATGCTGCCTGGCAGCAGGGCAATACATTCCTATTTCTGTACCGAACGTGGAATGAGGCCCCCGGAAGGCCAGCGTGAGCCAGACAGTGCACACGGCTTAATTCTCATGTAGCTCTTACCTCTCCATCTCCTCCTCCCACGGGGCAAGGGGCTGACTGTCCGAAATGGAGAGCTCCTACTAAGGTCACCGAGGGCAGAGAACAGCCTAAAGGGATGGCCCAGGGAGAGAAGTGAGGGACCCACGGGCCCACATCGGGAGATGACGGCAGCAAAACCTGTGAAGGAGGCCACCTCGCCCAGACGGCCAGCTCATCTTCCCTCCTACCAGTTTCCCTCTATCAAAATTCTTTTTATCTTTTAATTTTCTCACATGGGAATGGTTTGTGTCAGTCTGTCCAGCCCTCCTCTGGCTCTGCGTGGCTCCTGCAGTTTCCTCGCCCTGCCCGGCCTGAGGTGGGTATGCAGTGACACTGGCACAGTCACAGTCACATCAGTGATCTGTACTGCCTGGCCGGAGGCTCACCATTTAGGTACTCAGAGCCCGAAGGTCAAAGAGGCCCTTAATGCAGCTGACAGCAAATGATTTGCATCCACAAGATGCAAGACAGCTCTGGGTAAAGGTAAAGAGGCCAAGCCCTGGGTTTCCTTCTGCACCTAAGCTGCAGAACTGCACCCAAGCCCCTCATCAGCTCAAGCTCTCAGGTTTTTCATCTGTAAAATGAGGGCGCTGAAGCCAAGGAGCCTCCCTCCCAGTCCCCACAGGCTGTGTCCTCTTTGGGGAGGAGAGTACTAGCCACATGAGGTGCTCAAGGGATACCAGGGATACCCTTCAGTACAAAAGGCCCAGAAAGAGAGAAGGAGGCAAAACATATGAGTAGCCACAAGATGCACTTTGCACAGCGCCTGGCTCATAGTGGGCAGTCAGAAGATGTTAGCAAATATTACTATCGTCTTGAGCATCAGCAAAGAGAAAAATACAGGGAAACTGGCCTAGGATGACAGAGGCAGGGATACAGGGCTAGAAAGAAGGATGGGGAAAAAGAAAAGAGCCTAGCATCAAAGAGAAGCTAGTTTTGCCTGGAGTGGCCAAGTCTACCTGTTACAGGCACAATCTCTGATCTCATCCACGTGACCAGGAACTGGAAGTACTAAAACTAGAATCCAAAGTGTTCTAGGCTGGGCACGGCGGCTCATGCCTGTAACACCAGCACTTCGGGAGGCTGAGGAGGGCATATTACCTGAGGTCAGACCAGCCTGGGCAGTATGGTGAAACTCTACTAAGAATAAAAAATAAAACAACAACAACAACAACAACAAAAATTAGCCAGGCGTATTGGTACATGCCTGTAATCCCACCTACTTGGGAGGCTGAGGCGGCAGAATCGCTTGAACCTGGGAGGCAGAGTTTGCAGTGAGCTGAGATCGTGCCACTGCACTCCAGCCTGGGTGACAGAATGAGACTCTGTCTCAAAAAAAAAAAAAAAAAAAAAAAAAAAGAATCCAACGTGTTCTTACTGAGAAGACTGCAGCCGTGGAGTCCCTTGCCTCAGCCATCCTGGGGATCCCAGGTCCTCTTGCTCTCATAAAAATGCCTCTGATTCAAGTCTTGCAGGCATCTGCTGGACATGGGCAACTGCTTGGAAACGCTTGCAGTTGCCGGCACCTGGCCACACTCTTCACCTGGGCACAGACCAGGGGACCTCTCTCCTGGCTGCCAGGGGCCTCTATGTTCCGTGACTGCTCTGATCCCAGGTAATGCTTTTTCTTTGCAGTAAATGTATTTCATGCAAAGTCTTGATGTCATAAAATGTAAAATTTTTAACATAAAATATACTTATAGACCAAAAAAAGAGATCCATTGCCTGACCATATGTGACTATTTTTATTACTATCGTTGCCATGCAAAAGTAGCTGGCATAGAGGAAAGACTTAGGAGGCTGCAGGGCATGGAGAGGAGTGTTGTGAGCAAGGTGGTGGCCAAGACTGCACGTAGGGGCGTCTACTGGAGCTTCGGTGGGGGCACTTCCCCAGGCAATAGGTCTCTAGGGGAGGGCCCATCAGGTTTCTGACTGTGGCCTCATGTCAAGCCTACAGGGTCTCCTGCGAGCACTCTGCTGGCCAGGCATGGAGCTGCGTGGTCAAAGAATACACAAGGGAGATAAACCCACAAACCCAAGCCCACGTGTGTTAGATCCTGGCTACAGCACCTTACAGACCAAAGCAGGCCTCCCTCTTTGCTATGCCCCAAAGGCTTTGCACAGGAAACTGGCCTCCGGTGCCTCCCCACCCCACATGCCCACAAGAGGCCTTCCCAGGGCTGGCCACAGGCCCTGGGTTCCAGCTCACACATACGGACCACCCCCAAGTGGCTCTTCTCTGTGAAGGCCAGTGGCCGTGAAGGGCTACTGACCCAGGGAGCAGCAAGGAGGTGGGCCCGCCGTTCCCTCTTCCTCATTCTTTCTTGGCAAATGGAAGCACTTCTCTCGGCACGGCATGAACAGATCCCAACACTGGCTCTTCCAGGTGTCCTGACCCTCTCCACAGCCTTACTGGGGCTCTTCCAGGTGTCCTGACCCTCTCCACAGCCTCCACTGAGGCCCTGGTGGCAGCCCCCAAGCCACATGCCTGTCTCAGGGCCTGCACTCCCCTTTCCTGAGCCCAGGGTCAACTGAACAGTTCAACCTGAGACCACATTAATGTGTTGGGAGAAACATCAGGAGGTTGGCCTGGAAAGACAGAGATCTGTGATAGAAACAGTGGGTTTTCTGGGCCCCTGGAATTCTGAGCTATTTCAGGCAGACAGACTTGAATGTGCATCCTGGCTCTTGAAGTGGATCCACTGCATCACCTTGGGCAGTCACTCAACTCCTCTAGACCTCTGTAAAGGGGGAACAGGACTCCCTACTTAGGTATTACTGTAAAGATCAAAGACATCAAATGCTAAAACAGCAGCTTCCTTCCCCTCTATGTTGATAAATTCTAGCACTCCCCAAAATCTACTCACAGAGGCTCCTAGAGCCCAGGGACCCTGTGGCACTGTTTCTCGGATATGCCCCTGCCTGCCAGGGCCGCTGGCTCACTCCCCCACACACCACTCTGCACTCTGACTCAGGAACACAGTGCCCCAGCGTCTCTGCTTCTGTGGACATCCCAAAATATCAGCAGCCAGAGCAGGGCCCGGAGGCCCCTCCCTGCCCTGGGGCCTGCTGAGAGCCACAGGGACCCGCTAAGTACTGCAGTTACTCAGAACAGAAAGCCTTCGAAGAGCTATCAGGCTCTACAGGAAGGCTGCAGGGATAGTGCCGGCAGAAAGAAACAGAGTTCTTCAGAGAGTCCAGACACAGGTTAGGTAGGAAGTTGCTCCCAATTAATGAGTTGGAGCCTGGCGAGGTGGTTCCTCAGCCCCCTCTAGGCCCTCAACCCCTTGGATACTCACCCCCATGCCTCAGCCATGTGTGCCTTGTTGTGAATTAGAATAACCAGGTTCAGAGCCCACCCACCTCCTCAACCAGGCACTCTTGGACAGTGAACAACCTATACAACTGAACAGGTAACCCACCAGTGGTTCTCCCCAAAGCACAGATTTTCTCAAAATGTATCTAAACTTCTACCTCATGTTTACTGAAGTCTCCTCCATGACTGACCCTGTGCTGCAGACGAATCAGAACCAAATGGGCCCTTGAGGAGCTCAGGGTAAAGTGAAAGACTCCCATAGTGAGGTGGGAAAAAGGGCTTCAACTCTCAAGGCTGCTTTCTCCTTGGGAAGGCCACTCCAAAGGGCATTTGTCTACAGACCAGGGATTCAAAGAACAGGAGACCCCAGCAATGAGCTGCAGCTTCTGGCCCGTACAGCATGCAGATGTATGTATTGCCAGGGGTCTGTGGGCTTGTAATGCACTTACCATTGGAAAAAGGGCTGGGCTGGGAACTGTGTGTATCTGAGTCACTGAGCTGCCCCTTCTGATGGCAAAGGTCTGAACCTGAAGCAATTTCCAGGTAACAGAGAGATTAAGTGCAAATCCTCACTCCAGGGGCCTGTGTTGGCTGGGACACAGGGAACCTTCCATGGAGGAGTCTAGAAAAGCCCAAATCCCGTCTGGCTCTTTCCTGGCCTCTGCTGTCCTGGAGGCTGCAGACCAAATCTTCTCACCTTCCCACTTTGCTGTAGCATCCCAAGAAACCACAATGCGGCCAATGTAACCTCAAGTGTGTGCTCCAACTCGGGATTGGCCAGGAATATTTTCTCCACTCGCAAAGCCAGAGGAGCCCTTGCCTTCATGGGCATGACCACACAGCCCAGCATTTCCAGAGAGGGCAGCTGCCTCCTCGCAGGGTCCTGGGACCCCGCTGCAGCCACACACAGAGGCTCCCTTCATGCTGCAGCTTGGCTGTTCTCGGTATCTGCTCCATTCCTCTCCTGACCTCACCTGTGCCTGCCTCACCTGTTCAACCATGTTGTGCCTCTGTGGCCTCATTTGCTCACAGGGCCTGGGGCACAATCCTCTCACGCCTGGAGGCTTAAGCATATCTCTCCATCGGGGTCTTTCCCCTTGGAAAATTCATGGTTTTCACTTCCTGCACTTAGCTCCTCAACTTAAATCCCACACACAGGAGTCCTGTAAGGAAAAGACATGAACCTTACGCTCTAGAGATAAAACTTCCATTCCCCTACCTGGCACATCATCTGTTTCCATAGAATTTGGATAGGGGCATGACTGGAGCAATGAGAAGAAATACTAAAAAGAGCTAATATTTATTGAGCACCTACTGTGTACCAATTTCTGCTATAAGTAGCTTATGTTTATCAATTTTTTTGTGTGTGTGTGAGACTGAGCCTCACTCTATTGCCCAGGCGGGAGTGCAGCGGTGCAATCTTGACTCACTGCAATCTCTACCTCCTGGGTTCAAGTAATCCTTCTGCCTCAGCCTCCCAAGAAGGTGGGATTACAGGCACCCACCACCACATCTGGCTAATTTTTGTATTTTTAGTAGAGATGGGGTTTCACCATGTTGGCCAGGCTGGTCTCAAACTCCTGACCTCAGATGATCCATCCATCTCTGCCTCCCAAAGTGCTGAAATTATAGGTGTGAGCCACCACACCCAGCCATGTTTATCAACTTTTAATATTTACAGCAATCCAACGTGGAAGATCACAACAGAAGAAGAATCTGAGACACAGAGAGATTGAGTCATTTATCTGGGGTCACAGAGCTGGGATGTGACAGAGCCAATGCAGTGGTGTGGTAATAAATGTTTAACAACTAGCTGGGGGAAGGCAGATCTGTAGCATTTGCCAATTTCTGTGGTGTAAATACTCCCATCAAGGCTGTTTGCAAACTACCAGTGTGTCATCAGAGAATGCAGGCTTGGGAAGAGACAGGCAGCAGCTCAGCATCACATGGTTTTTTCACTGTACATTAGGTGTAAATTGACTGCAAGAACGTAAAGTGAAATGTACTAAGATACGAGGAAGTGAGGAGTGGTATCTATTACCTTTGTTTTTAATACAAAGCATTTAACTATAAGTTTATACCATTTAATTTTTAATAACGATTGTGTTTGACCATCAGCCCACAAAACTGCTGAACATTTAACAATGAGCTCTTCTGAGCTGGTTTGAGCTGGTTCCAGCACACCATTGGGACCAGGATTTCAACTCAGTCTGGAGCTAGGGTTTTTCCTCCTAACCACGACACTAGACTGCCTCCCAGAAGGATATAATGCTTCCCTAGCCAGAGCTGCCTCCATGGCTCAACCAGGGCAAAAGATGTGGCAGAACCAGTGCTCTCCTGGTTACCTCTTCCCAGGCCCTTTATTCTCTCTCTTTTCCCCCAAGGGCTCCCCTTTAACTGCTTCCAATCCCCTCAGGTTAGCTCGACCAACATTTATTAAACACCTACTCTGTGTCACCAGGGACATAGAGATAAGCCTGGACTCTAGGACCTCATGATCTAGGAGGAAAAAATAAGCAAATATTCAAATCCAACAGATTGTAACCCAGTCAGGGGCATGACACAGAGAACAGCTGCAAGGAGAGAGACTAATTCCCCCAGGGAGAAGTCAGGGATGGCTTCACACAGAGGGAGATACCTAAGCAGGGTTTTAAAGGATAAATAGAAGTTTGCTAAGCAGACCAGAGTAGGGGGAAGCAATATAAGAAGGGCCAGATCTGAGGTGTATACATAGGTAAAAGTTTTCCAGATGTAGGAGGGGACTCAACAATGAAGAGCGGGAGGGAAGAACTGAAGATATGCTCCATATCTTGGCTTGGGGGGGGTCCCTGCCTCAAGAGACATGAGGAGAAGTAGGTTTGGAGTGTGATGCTGTGCACGTGCTGCTGTGTGGTGCCTGTGGGATTTTGCACGTGCTGCTGTGTGGTGCCTGCAGGAATCCAAGACAGGCACCAAGGTAGGGCACTGAGACTCAGACTTGGGAGCCGTTGGAGAATGGGCAATAAGAGAATGGTGGGAAGGCATGGAACAGGAGAAAATGCAAGCTGAGAAGAGGGAAGTCGGCTTCAAAATATGTTTATGATAGACTCCAGGAGAGGCGTGGACGGGATCAGATCACTGGGTGGCCTCCAGAGGCTGGGCATGGGCCCTTGGAGGATGATGTCAGTAAGACCAAAAGTTCCTTTCTACAGCTTTCTCCTGTGCCTAGGACAAGGATGGAAGCTGAGCTGGGGGATGAGAGGTCCGACTCTGTGCAGCGATTCTTCCACCTTGTTTTTTTTAGAACCAAGACATGGGTCTTGGTCTTTTCCCCCTCCACCCCCACCTCAAACTTTGCCCAAGTGTTAGATCCACACAGTGTTAGATGGGGCATTCTGAAGGCAGGAATTAGGAAGCTGAAATTCTAGATGCAATGAGTGACACATAATATGGGGGTGAGGAGTGCAGGCACACAGCCAGACTGCCTCTGTGCAAATCCCAGCTTTGTCAGTTGTGTGACCTTGGGCAAATGACTTAATGTCTCTGCACCTCAGTTTCTTTACCTGTGAAATGGGGGATGGTAATAATACCTACTTCCTAGGATTGTTGTGAGGAAGTGATGATTTCATACACGAAATATTCTAAGGCAAAGCCTGACACACAGTAAATACTCAATAAATGTCAATTACTACAACTATTACTATTACAATCACCCATCTCTGGCCTTACACTTTGTATTTAGCTCTCCTATCCACCCTCAGGCACTTTTCTTACATCAAATCCTAAAATGATCCCGCAGAGAATTAGGTGGCTTGGAGAAGAGCATCTGAACACCAGTATCCGGCTCTGAAAATCACACTGGCTGCACGGCTTCTGCATATCCAGCAGCTGGAGGGCATTCTTCAGACCGAATGAGATCTGAGCACTTTCCAGTCCATCTGGAGGTCAGGCAAGCCACGGAGGCAGCGAGTGTGTTGTGCGTAGGTGTGCATGTGTGCATGCTGGGGCTTGGGAGGAATACCACACTACAAGGCAGCTGCAGTGCTAAATTGCATGGAGCAGGGCTCGGAAAGATGAGAACCACAGCTGCTTTCTAAAGCCAGGGTCCTGAGCTCACTCCTGCGCTTCTGAAGGCTCACCCCCTGGGATTCTCCCTGCAACTTCCCACCAAGGGAGGGCTCTGTTACAGAACTGTCACCCATGGGGTGCAGTGCCAGTCAGTGCCTGTAGGGGGCTCTAGAGCTCTTCCATTCCCCGTACCTTGGGCCGTGAGGGCACCAGGCTTAAAACAATGGTGATGTTTACCAGGACTGTGCGACTGTGCTGTTCCGAGAATTGAATGAGGGGAAGCTGGGGTCCGCTGGTACCCTGTTGGCGAGCCCCGGTTCATCCATGCTCGCAACTAGCTCTGCTTCAGGTTTGGAGTCCTAATCCTCCCTGCTCCACCACCTAACACTGACTTGGGCTGCTTCCCCTCAGCCTCCTGGGAGACCCTCCCAAGGGTCAGCCTCCGGTCCTTGTGTGGGGAGGTAGAGAGAGCTGCTGCTTTGGCCTCCAAGGTGAGGTAAGGGTAACTTCCAGTTTCTGGGGTCTCGGGTTCTGGTAGTCCAGCACCCCAACCAGTTTGTCAGGCAAACATCAGGCACAGACAGGTTCCCAAAAAGACTTGACTTACCCTGTTCCTCCCTAAGGCAAAATTCAATAGCCCTGGGTGCTGTTAGGAGACCTCATTCAGCAGATTTATTTACTTCATTGTAACTCTATCAATATATCTGGATGACGGAACTTACCCACTGCCTTATCTAAGGGCACGGCCAGCCTAACACGTTCATATTGGTAACATGTTAAAGATGGTCATTTGGAGGCAGAGACAGGCAGATCACCTGAAGTCAGGAGTTTGAGACCAGCCTGGCCAACATGGTGAAGTCCCGTCTGTACTAAAAATACAAAAAAATTAGCCAGGTGTGGTGGTGCACACTTGTAGTCCCAGCTACTCAGGAGGCTGAGGCAGAAGAATCGCTTGAACCCGGGAGGCAGAGGTTGCAGTGAGCCGAGATCATGTCACTGCACTCCAGCCTGGGTGACAGAGTGAGACTCTGTCTCAAAAATAAATAAATAAATAAATAAATAAATAAAATAAAAATAAAAAAATTAAAAACTGAACATAGAATCAATCTTTGGGGCTTGGTCAAAAGCAGAAAAAAAAATAAGGGCAATGTGTTTCTTATCAGACTAATTTAAGAAGAACAGTTATGGGTAGGTAGCATTGCCAGATTTAAAAAGTATTGCATGGGATTTACTTACACGAAAAAAGATACCAGCGTTTATCTGAAATTCATATTTAACTAGGTATCCTGTATTTTAATGGACAGCCCTACTGAAAATACAGGGATTCATTCAGAGGAAAATTTCCTATTCATCCTCTCCACCCCAAATTGTAATTCCTTCTTTAATCCCCTTGTGTTATATGTTGACACGCAAGTCATATTGATCACATTAAACAAAGTAGTCAGTTCAAGCACCCAGTCTCACTGCTAGGGAAGACTATAATTGTGAGATTATGTCAAATGAATGAAAAGTAATGTCCCAAAGATAACATCAAAAAATTAGTAACACTGGACATTTCATGCATACGTACTATGTGCCTGGTGCTTGTCCTCTGACTAAATCTTCAAAACAACCCTGGGAAGTAGATACTATTAGTGGAAACTGAAAAGAGAATCTACACATCTAATTTCTGTAGTTCTGGGAAAAGCATGTAAATTTCTGGCCAATTGCTTCCTGAGAAAGAAAGGGGAGGGAAACCAAGAAGGACTCCATCCCATCAACAAATGGCCTTATTCATAATGCAAAGCCAGGTTGGTTGCTATTTGGTTATATGCCACTTACACAGGAAACTGTCTTAATTACAGTGAATTATCACTGGCTTGGAGTACGGGATGGTGGGAGAGCAGTGGGTGGGAACCCTGTAACAGTCAGCAGTAAGTTGGCCTTACAACTGAGGAAGATGCGTTATACTCGGGATAATCAATAGCTCATTTGCCGTGTATAAAGGCACCCCTCAAGCCACCCCCAAACTCTCGGTGACAGTGACACACAGATTCCAAATGTTCTCTGTAAGAAAAAAACACCCTTTCTCCTAATCCTTCTTAAACTCAACAAGACTGATTGGTTTTTATTATTCATGAATTAATTTTTTACTCAGGGTCCAACAAGGGAATTGAAGCTATAAAATTTCTCACCCATTGAGGGGGAAAGCAGATCTCCACCTGAGCAGCACAGCCAGAGTCTTGCTTGCATTCCTTGGGGGTGGAATGTTTTGTTTGTTAAATCAGTTAATAATCAATTAATAATCCAAAGCTTTGGGGTTTGGTTGGTTTTTTTTCCTGAGGAAAAGAATTGAGTAAGAACATGAGTAAGAACACTAAGGTGGAAAAAAAATACAGACAGCTAGGGGACCCTGGAATATTAGGTGAAGCAGAGCTGCTTCCTCATTCCACGATACATATACAAAAAAGGAAATGAGAGAGGAAATAAAAGCATTGTCAGATTCGAAAGTAATGCACAGATAAGCATGGTCTGTAGGTGAGCAGGCTTCAGGTCTGGGAGTCGCCACGAAGCATCACAAGAAGGGTCACGGAAATTCAGAGAGGTCAGTTCCCTGACGACCTCCCTCTAATCACCTCCAGAGTGCAGGTTGAGGTACTCAGGAGCAGGGACAACGGCCTCATAGAAGCCAAATGGCCAAGAAGGCGATCAAGGGTGGAGAGGTGACTTTGCCTCTCTCTTCACACAGTTCTTCTCCCAGATACTCATATGCGCCAAGTCATAACCCCCCTTGTCCGCTCTGTGCCTTTGGTCTGCAAACCTCTCATGAGAACGCAGCCAGGGGAACCAAGAAGCAAGGGGAAACTGGGAGGCAGAGCATGGCACGGGGCACAGAAGCTGGCGGTAGTGGGGTCAAACTTGGCACAGCATCACTAACAAGAAACATTTCTCCCGTCTTCGTTCAAAGGCAAAGTACCCAGCATTTCTCAGGGGGGCCGGGGGTTAACACCGTATTCTCCTCTACTGGCCTGTTCATATTCAGAGACCAGAGAGTTTTTGCTCATGGGTGAATTCAGACATGCAAACCTGCAGCCTTTGCATGCTTATGTTTGCACGAAGATATTTATGTTTGGGAGCAAGAAACGGCCACCCTCATCCAGCTACTATGAGAAAAATGGTTATGAGAATTGCTTTGCGATTTTTGGGGAGAAAAAGGTACAAGCTGTGATTACTGTAATCATAATTATTATAACCATCACATTAAAATTGCTACTATTTCTGTAAAAGCAGCGTTCTTTCTGCCAAAGCTTGTTAGCTTGACTGCTTAGGTAGACAATGTCAACACACCCAAGAGACAAATGACAAAGAGTGAAGCTAAAAGGAAGAGGATAAATACTGCACTCTGCATGCTGAACTCCTGTTTCACCATCAAAAGGAAATGTTTTTTGCTGATTGATTAGGAAGACAAAAACAAAAGCATACAACAGCTCATTTACTGTGCATCACCAAGATCCCAAACTCGGGTTCCAAGCGTAGGCGGTGACATGAGGAGAGGGATTTAAAAATTGATTTTGAATAAAATTTAGTGCTTCTTCATATCCTCACCCATACCTGCAGCCCCTATCACCACGCTCCTCAGGTAACAAACAGACCACCTGAAATTTGCTTTTAAACAGCAGGTCTATACCCTTCTTGTTTTTTCCACCAAAACGTGAGCCAGCCAGTGACCATGGATAAAGGTATTGATGGCAGAATCAGAACAGAGGGGCCAATTATAGGCATTCTGCTTTGGGACTTTACCCAACTAATCATGCTCCGCACCTCTGAACAGCTCAGCCAGCCCCCCACCCACACACACACTCACACTCAGGCAGACCACACACCTATACTCCTTCCTCCAAAACAGTCGAGGAGGGATAAAAGGACAAGAGCAAACTACAGCAAGTTGGAATAAAAATAGAGGGGAAACATGAAGACAAAGGAAAATGCTAAATTGTAAAACAAGAGAGAAATCTCATCTAAAAGATCACCCTTCTTCACCCCGTCCATCCTCTCCTATAGCATTTCCTTACACCTGTATTTCCTTGTTCTTCGCCCTTCAGAAACCAAGAACACATGAAAAGGCCAGTGATGCTCAAAAACCCTTTATCAGGCGTCATTTTTAAAGCATAAGCCAGACGAAAATGCCAAAAACATAAATACAATAAAAATTTCAAAATGAATAAACAAAAAGAATAAAACAAAAAAAACACTAATTTATGAACTCAAGTCAATTCAAGCCATTAAAAATAAAAGAGCCAAATTAAAGCCACATTCGGTATTTGGGGTTTTTAAACTCATCGTTTCCTTGATAGAAAAGATTGAATTCAGTTGGACACTTCACATTCGGACAATTTAAATGCAGGAAGTTAGTAAACACCGATGGTCAGGCATGAGGCTGGCTGCCACTATAATTGGTAGGAGAGGTCTCTGATATGATTTTCAATAAAAATTGATCACATTTGAAATCAGAAGATAAAAACAAAGGCTTGTTGGAGTTTGTTTAACTGCCTTTTGACCTCTGAATGAAATGACTTTGAGAAATAAAATAACATTTTCCAGAAAACCATTCCCTGAAAAGGTTTAGTCCTGGGGACTCTGAATGACAATATTGAACAGAATATTTTAAAGTCCTAAGGAACAAAAGAAAGACATTTTTTTAAAAAAAGAAACTTTTAGACCAAAATGTGTATAGGTTTAAAAGCACAGCAAAATGAAGACAAAAAAATTCTATCTCTAAGTCCCAGGAAAACTTTTGTTTTAGATTTATACAATTTTAACTCAAACTCAGACAATTCTGAATTTAAAACATTTAGCCAATAATTTATTTCCACCTAGTCCGACTCCATAGTAAACGTCCCATGGGCTGATTAACCAGTATGATTTTCCTTGATTTAAGAAAACAGTTGACTCTTTAAGCTACAGCCTGTCAATGGCTGGAGAGAAGGGGAAGTCGGGAACCTGGAACAGAATGGCCCAAATGCTCCTTTGAGTGTGGCCATCTGCTATCCTGGAGAAGGGCAGGACTCCCTTCTCTCCCTCTCTGGGGTCTGCCCCAGCCCTACCCAGGCCAGAAAATTGCAGAGAGGCTCTTAAGACTGAAATCCTCTGGGCAAACCAGAGGGACAGCCACCTAGCAGGTGCCCCTGTAGTCCCCTTTGCACCATGGATGAACCAATCCCAAGGCACGGCAGCCCCTGCTGGAATGTGGTCACAGCCAGACCTCAGCCCAGGCAAGAGGTATAGCAGGCAGCAGGAACATGTTTAAATAGCAGAGCCCCCTGTCCACTATCACCCCATCTAAAAGGGGACTACCCACCGGAACACACTCACACATGTGCACACACAGGTTTCCCATGGTGGAAAGTCTCTTAGGGGTGGACACGGCTTTTGATGTTTCGAGGTTCAGAAACATCCTCTACAACAGGGGCTTTATTGGCAGCACAGAAGGACTTGACACTCTGTTAAGCAATGACTTATAAAGAAAGGTCCTGTTAGGACCCTTGATGATTTTAATCCTGATCAGTACAGAAGGGCACCCTAGAGAGGCAAATACAAGCACACTCATAGGAAGGAGGGAAAAGACCATGCAGCTCCATGTTCCCCACTTGTCTGGTATTTTGATGTCTTTTTGTTAGATGGTTAACTGGGGAGATCTCTGTTCCTAGAAACAAATTGAGCCTGTGCTCTCCTACGACCAGCTTCCCTCACAACTCTGAGTGGGACCACCGAAGCAGTTCAGCTCTGTGGAACACCTGCTCAGAGTCCAGGAGCCAGTGAACAGTCACCTCCCCAAAGCTGGCTCTGAGAAGAAGCTGATGAGGTGGGTGAGTACAAGCTACTGCCCGCTGAGCCCAGAAGCACCAGATGGAAGTCACAATTAGTCCCTTTAGAGCCACAGAAATGACCAGCATGCACTCGAAGTCCTTCCATCACATCCTTCCCATGTGGCCAGGAACGCGAGGGAAGAAATGGCCCAGCACAGCCTGCTGCCCAGGGTGACGGTGTCTCAAGAGGCGAGGGTCACCAGCCCAGTGCCCTAGGGAAGAAAAAACACTACGGACCAACTACGGACCTCTCCCAGTCATTGCCCTGACAACCCCTCCGAGGAAGTTGTGTGGTCCGAGGACAGCCCTGCCATTATCAGAGAAGGTCAGCAGCCTCACCAGTGGCAGGAAGCAGGCTGGCCCGGTGAGGGTTAATCTGCCGGGCCAGCCATTACAGGGGTCACCGTGATGTGCAGAGAAGTTGAGCCTCCCAGTCCCCCAGAGCTGGTCTGCTAATTACATTTGCAATTATAAACACCACAACCTCCCTGCACAGGGACGAAGCCACACCAGCCGACGGGGCTATCAGGATATAATCCCACCCCACCCATGCCACGGGACACCAGGGCCACCCAAAGCCTATGGGCCCCTCCTCCGAGGGAAGACCATGTCTGTGACTGTCCCCAGAGGTCTAAGGCTGCTGGGGCTGAGGAAGGGCAAACTCACCAGAGACAGAGCCCAATCAGGGGTCACCAGTGCATACATGCTAAAAAGGTCTTTGATTTATCTCTAGAAATCAACGAAAGGCTTCAAGGGCAAACAGGCAGGATGTTCAGGAAGATTCCGGACCAGATTTGGCTAGTTACAGCCCATTCTCAGCTTGTACCCTCCTGGCTTCCTGGGGTCCTTCCTTAGACGCTGCACTGGCAGCACCTCTAGGGGCTGTAGTGTCACTGGAGGACCCCAGAAGTTGAGCATTCGAGTCAAGCTGGGGCTCCCCACCCCAGTAACATTCAGTCAAGAGCCACCAGACTCTATGACAGAAGCTCCCAGGGGAGCTGTGCAGCGTCCTCGCTAATTCTGGGCAGAGCTCCTGCTCAGCAGGAAGAGCATTTCGAGGGTGTCACTTAAGAGAGAAATGGACAGAGACCTGACCATGGCCTGTAGGTGTTGGGGGACACCAGAATGGAGGCAATCAAGGTGTGGTGTGGGCTTTACTTTGAAGGAGGACATTATGGTCTAAATATCTGCCATCTCTTCCCTTAAATTTGGAACCAGAAAGAATTTTAATCATTTTGAAGAAGTCACTTAAAGGACCTGGGAAGACAAGTTCTAGAGAAGGGCGCTGCAGAGCCAGGCCAAAAGCATCCTGTTTCTTGCTTGTCTACCGTCTTCGAATTCTGTCTCCTTTTGAATCCTACTCATTCACGGTCAACTCCACCACCCACCCCCAATGCACACACTCCCTCAATGTCTCTCTGTCACACGCATCCTTCCTCTGGCCCATCAGAGGTAGGCAGATCTTTGCTCAAAAGAAAAAAGGCATTCAGCAGAGGGCCGAGGAAGGGTATAAACTTTCTCAATGAGTTTAGATTATCTTGAAAAACCACTTGGCAAAATGTCCAATTATCAGGAATGTTAATGGAGCGCATGCAGGACAAAGTTATAAGGGCCCCCGAGCTAGGGCCGGGGGTGGTCTGAGAAAGCAGAATGTGACATGAAATCTCTGTCACCGCCACCTCCTTCGAAGTGCTTTCCCCGAAAGTCCCCTCTGCCCCTCCTCTCCCAGACTAAATGGAATATTTATTGATTACTCCAAATCAATAGAATAAAAAGGTTCCTGTTTGGTGGCCAGGTTATTTCTTTGTGTTTTTTTGTTTTGTTTTGTTTGTTTTAAGAAACAGATCTTTTTCATATATCCTCGTTATCAGCAAAATAAAGGATTGTTTCTAAAATGAAAAGGGTTGGGGGAAGTAACAAACTCCAAGAGGAAATTTCCAGTGATGTCAGGATCTCACTGAGCTGGAAAGAGCCTTACCCGGGACCGGGGCCCTCCAACATTGACCTAATGTCTCCTCCCAGTTTATTGCCTTCAGGCCTGAACACCTCCCACCTCCTATCACCCATCCTCTTCCACGGCAGCGCACACTTCCAGAAGGGTGACAGGCACATAAAGGTTTATTTCCTAGAGCCCCTCCCTTAGAAAACTGAGACTAATGTCCTCACTCTGATTTATTTTTAAATGTACCATTAAAAATTAATTTCCCCCTTTGTTTTTCTCCGGGTCACTGACTCTGAATTACCATGTGGCATTTTTCCTACGTGTGAACTCACATATTTTACCTTCAGGACAATTTGTTCTTTGTTTCTTTAACAACAGCGAAGTGGTCATCGAATGGTGGGGAAGACAGCCCCCTGGCTCTCTGGGCTGTGTGCGGTGGGTCTCCAGTTGGTCCAGTCATGGACCCATTTGTACACAGGCACACACAGGCGAGCACGCTGCCTCCCACTCTGGGTGATCATATATGTACATAAAATATTGATTAGAAAGGGTAATGGAGTCACCTACAGGATTAGCTACAGGAAAATGAAAATGAAGGAGAGCAAGGTAGGAAGGTATGTATGTTTCTGTGTGTGTGTGTGTTCATTTCTCACCTGGGAAAGTGAGAATGACACTACAGCATTAACAAATGCTCTCTGTGTGTTAGAAGCAAAGGGAGGACCAGAGTTCCTCCTCCCTCAACTCTAGTCCCTATGCCCTTGGGTTTTCTCAAGTCCGGGAATGTCAACCAATCCACAGGGGTCAAAACTGTGAGCAGAGCGTACCCGAACCCACTCACTGTATGTTCCCTTAGAAACGCCGGCACTGTGATGAATGGCTTTGTCCTACTATCCTTCTACCAAACCAAAGAATCCAGTCCCCCGCTCTGTTACTTTGCTACCTATGGCTCTAAAGCTATGTCACAAAGCTGTGGGGTAGAGGTCAGAAAGATGTCCCCCCAGACACCAGCCCCAGACCTCCACAAGCTCGTCCTTGAAATGATGCCCCTCTGCACCATAGCACATGCGGACCCTCCCCAGGCGGCACATATATGTATGAGGCCAGCTCACCAATGCCTGGGCTGCCGCCCAGTGGGTCCTGGGCTTTGAGAAATGACATCTCACAGGGGTGCTCAGTTCCTGGGTGGAGACGGCAGGTGTATTTTTGGCTTTTCCTGCGCCCCATGGAGTGAGAAGCTAATTCTTTGCGAAGAAACCAGGAAGGGTTGGGGATCTAAACCCCTGTCAAGCTTAGTTTATAAATGATTTCCATCTCAAACCTTTCCCAGACCCCCAGGACCTCGGCTTCCTCACTTCCTTCTGCTGCTTCCCTTACATTGCCTTTTTGCCCATATTTCTCCGCAAACTCCAGTCAGGGCTGCCGTCAACTCGATGAATTACCCAGCTGTTAAAGCCTCCATCTCACTCCTTGCTTTCCTGGTAAGCACAATCAAAGAATGGACTTCCTTCATACGAATTTTCATATTTATTGACTATGACTTGAGCCAGGGACAAACACATAAGTATTTTGTGCTCAACTAAAGAAGTCACCTCTGGAGAGAGGGAGCCTCAATAATTTAAATATCCAATATTTGTCATACTTGATCATTTTATGTAAGGAAATACTCCACAAGCACCAAAACTGTCCACAACCTCACTAACCTCAGGTTCTCCCACCCCATCCCCACCCCAGCTGGAATCTAACCTTTAAAAGGAGTGAAAGCCACTTTTCAAGCTGATGGAAATCGGAATCCATTATTATTAAGGATTCCTCTCCCAGACCAGCGCCTTCTGCGGACATTCTGGGGGCATGTAAAGGGCCCTCTGCCCGAGGGTGGAGTGGGAAAAATCCCCAAATTAGAAGAAGGAACAGTCTGGTCAACAACACAAGCCCTGCTGTGGACAGCTGCCCTCTCTCTCAAGCGGGGTGCACCGTGGTGGAGGTGGTCCGTGCAGCCAGGAGAGGGGTTAGGTACTTCCTGGGACCCCACATTATCCAGAGTATATATTTTAGAGATGTAGTCGTGGTTCTTTGGGGGAAGGGGAGAGCGAGTGGTACACACGTGAAAGCACGGTGGAACTGGAGAAACGCTGACTTAGAGAGTTTAGTTTGCCTCAGAAAAAAAGAGGAAGACAAGCACAAAGTTAAGCAGAAAAGCTGTCCGTGAGAACCTAGAGTTTTATTAATTATTATTATTATTATTAAGCCTTCCGAGGGACCACTTTCCACATGCACACACCCTGCCTCCGGGACACCCGCGGGGGGCGCCGTGGGGTGCGCAGTGCCCAAGAGGAGACCGGGGCAGGTACCCGAGCAGGTGAGGCGGCGGCGACGGTGGACGGGGCCGGGAGGGAAACCGTAGGTGGACAGAGTGGGACCCCCGAGAGCCCGGACAGGACACGCGGGTTGACCACCCGCTGCTTGGGCGATCAATTCACTTTCCTACTCTGCGCTCTTGGCGCGCTGCCCCGGGGTTGCGGACCGGCGGTTCCTGAGAGTCGCTTCTCGCAGCCCCGGCAGCCGTCCGCGCCTACGCGGTTCGGATAACCCCAAGCTCTGGCACCGCGAGCGCAAAGCCGCCTCGGAGCAGGGAAATCGTGCCCGTCTGTTCCGCTGGGCGCAGCCTCCCCCAAAGCCGCGAGCGAACTTTGCCTACTACGCAGCGCTGGGTCCGCATCCCCCTGGCGCCCTGGATCCGCCGCGCCACGTGCGCACCCTCCGGGCGCCCCACCGGGACCGCAAGGCGAGAGCGGCACTGGCCGCCTGCAGTTTCCAAACCGCCGCGGCATGTTCGATTTTCTCTCTCTTGCCGGGATCATTTTTGGTCTCCAGGATGGAAATAATAAAACAAAGCACCCGCGGGAAGGCTTCCCCCGACGGGACAGGACATCCTTGCAACCACATCCCTGCACCTGTTCTGGGCTTCTTCTTCCCTTCTTGCTCCATTCCACAAAAACTCAAATATTTTCTCACCCCGGAGCAAGATCAGAGAGGAGAGAGAAAAGGAGAAAGTGCATGAGAAAGCGCCACTCTTGCCCGAAAGTGGATTTGTAAAAGGGGGTGCGGGAAAAAGTTAGAGGCGGGTTTATGCCCTAGAAAGAAACCCAGAAGTGTGCGGCTTTTCCCCTCCTTCGTCCCCCAAGTGCCCCCCCGAAGTCCCTTCCACTTTTACACAAGAATGTGCAGAAAAGGAACGGCCATCCCCAGGACAGAGACTGCCGGACGGGCAGAAGGACAGACAGACCGAGAAGCAGGGCACCTACTGGTTGTGGTAGCCGAGGGGGTCCGGGATGCAGAGTTCGGACACGTCCATCAGTCCCGTTTTAGCATTCCCAGTTGGTAGAGAAAGGCGGCGGGGAAATCACGCGGAAGAGCGAGTGAAGGGCACGGGCAAGGTGCGAGCCCGGGCAGGGCACAGTGAGCGCGAGAACGCAGAGTGGGAGGACGCGGCCCCGGCCGGGGAGAGGGAGGCAGAGACCCGTGCGCGCAGAGCCGGGCGCTCCCACTCATCCGCACGCTCCGGAGCGAGCGGGCAGAGGGGATGAGAAGCCGTGGAGGAGGCTGGGGCACCAGAGACTTGGAGCCCACTAACCCTACTGTAGCTTTAAGGCTGGGAGACTGATGTATGATTTGGCTCCTATTGGCTATCTCTCAGGGGCTGGACTTAAAGTGACAGAATCAAGCTGGGGTGGGGGGAGGGGGGTGAGCCAGAGAGACTTCAATGGAATAAGACGCTCAGCGCGCAAGGTCCCCACCTCCTGAGCAGTAGGAGTAGTGGGTGTTAGAGCCCCAAGGTCTGCCTTCTCGCAGTTCAAGGCGAGGGGCGGGGCGGGGGGAGGGAATGTTCAACTGCCAGGTGGGTCTCAGGGTGGGGGGAGATTTGCTGCTTACATACCCCCCAGCCACCCCATCCCATCTTTTAACTGGCAGGTCTTAGCAAACTCACCTCTCAGCCTTTCTGGAATGGATTTGTTTTCCAAATTAAAAATGAGTCACATTTCTCCACCCACGCACCAAAGAGAAGAGGCAGCCTCAAACCCTGCGCTGTGTGTGCAAAAGTGCAAAGGGTCAGGCCAGCAGGTGAGGCACAGCAAGAAGGCAGGAGAGAAACAGATTCCCTTCCCAGTTCTTATCACCTGGGCCAGTCAGTTCTGCGCCACTCTCATACGGCTAGATGCAGGGTGCGCATCTATAAAACGTTCTCTCGATGTATGAAGTGACGCTGTAGTCATTGGCAGCTCTCTGAAATGTACCCAGGACACAGACATGAGCAAATAAATTCCTGTCTGCTTAGGAAGATACAGTCGTGGTGAAAATGATCAACTTACCCGCCACATCCACTCCAAGGCACAAGTACACACTTTGAAATACACACCTGAATCCCCAGCTACAAATGCACCTGCATCCCCGTCAGCTGCTCCCTCAGTGAACCTGAATATTATGGGATGCCACTGTACCAAAATGAGCTGTAAGTTATGCCCCAGCCCTGCTTCTGGGGTTTTTCATCTTTTGAGATGCACCAGCCACAGGGATAATAATCAATTTGATGATTCAAATGAGTGTGGGGAGAGGAGCAGGTATAGAATTATTTAAAAGGGGGGAAAAGCCCTTAGGAGAGACTATCACCTTATTCTCCTATATTCTGCAGAAGACAATGAGCAGTAGGGGGGAGACATAATTTTATCATCAAAATAATGTCTAAATGGAGTGTAACTGCAGGCAATGTTCAAGCACTTCAGGAATAAAAGCAGGGAGGGTTGTGAGAAACCCCAGGAGGGGCCAGCCGCCTGGGCCGGGGCTGGGAGAGTGGGCAGAAGGATCGCAGATGATTTTTGACTTGGATAAATGTGCTTGTGCAGGTTGGGAAACAGAGCTGAGATTTTTCATAAGTGCTGAAGTGGAGGGACGAGTGGGATTCTCTGGGCACAAGGCTCAGGAAGGCGTCTCACAGGGAGATGGATGAAGATGTCTCCTTTGTCAGTAGCCCCTCAGCAGCCTCCGATTTTTAAAAATCACATAGGTGCTTCATCAGAGACAGAAAGAGGGGTACAGAGATGCTTCCCTTGAGCCTGGCTTCTACCTGACCATCATCTCTCACCAAGTCCTCAGTGGCTGGTTTCTCTGCAACCTTTCTGCCCCGCTGAAATCCATTCTCCAGGCACACAGCAACCAGGGAGCGCTTTGTAAAATGCACATCCCATGTCCTGTTGCTGCAGTTAGGAAACAGGCCCCAGTCCTTGACCTCCAAGGAAGGCATCCTATGACAGGTTCCTACAGGTCCCTGTGTTCCTCTCCACGGTCCCTGCTGCCCTCCCTCTGGGCCCCAGTCTTTACACCTGCCACCAAGAAGGCTCCACCTTCCATATCGTGCTAGAACCTTCTGTGGTTCGCTTTGCTTTGGGTAGTTCATCACAGTTTACTATTGTCTGTGTACTGGCATGAGTGGCCTTTCCCTCCTCCACCCTTCCCTCACTAGACTGTAAGCTCCATGGGAGTAGGGACCATGTCTCTTTTTGTTCACCAGAGAATCCCCAGCATCTAAAGGTGCCTGGTACATCACAGTTGCTTGACGAAGATTTTGCTGAATGAATGGCTAACCTGTAGGAGTTTGGAGTGGGGTGCCACAGCCTGCTGAGTGACAGGCCACTGCCCAGGAAGAAGGTGAGGCACTGATGGGTTTGGGGGCCCCTTGGCTCCTTACTCTGTGTGGGTGCACCGTTTTTAACTGGAAACAAAACACACTTGGTAAAAATAAAGTCCTCTCCACAGCCTGAAAAGAAAGACCACGTCACAGCCCAAAGCAATGGATTCAAAGCCGCTGGGAGCACATGAGGAGAAATTGGGGTCTGCATTGGTTAAAACACTAGGCTAATGCTTGCATACAATATCTCTGCCTCTAAGGTCCAGGCATGAAGGTGATCCGGGCCTCATTTCTGGGCACTAGCTGATTGTCCTCCAGGCGGAAGTGAGCTCCTGGAGACCTAGGCCTTCTCAGCCTTCCTCTGCCTGAGCCTTCTCTCACAGAGCCCTGGGGCAAGCTCTTTCTCATTTCCTTCCTGACTCTGCAAGAGGAGAGATGAGGGTCAGCCGCTGGGACACCCCAGTGGCATGATCCAACTCGGCAGGCCCAGGCTCCTCCTGTGATTCTCCCGACAAACCTGCCTGGGTCCCACACTGTGCTTGGGGCCCACATTTTCCCTGCTTTGCCCTCAGCTCACTCACAGAGGATGGATTCCTCCCCAAAGCTGGGGTCAGGCTCCATGCCTCTGACTGGAGAGGCAGCAGTGTGGGACAGTAAAGAACTCTGGGATCCGGTCCTGACTCCTCCGTGTGACCTTGCCAAAGTCATCTCTTCTCCAGAAAACAGGCTGTGCAGGGGTGGAGTGGGGTGGGCAGCGTTCTTGGCTTTCTTCAAGCCTAAAATGCAGTCAACCAATCATGATTTAGTTTACTGCTCACCTAGAGCAGGGGCTGTTTGTAATCCACGCCCAGCAAGAGCTCTAAGCCATCCCTTCACTACCTTCCACCCCAATACTTATACCCCCAGGTGGGCAAGTCAGCCAAAAGGAAAGTGGACAAAAGCTATTAGATGCAGTAAGTGTGGAGGATGTAAGATGACAGCAGCTCATGTTGTTTTTGTGACAAATGCCTTTAAATTGATATTCATTACATTCATAGCACCTTACAGCTAGGAGGGACTCAGAAAACCATTTAGAACCATCATCAGATTTGACAAAGGAAATTTGTAAATTTCCCTGTGTGGTTAAGTGACCTGCCCAAGGTCACACAGAGAATATCTGGCAAAGCATGCCATCTGTGGTCACTGAGTTTCTACTTATTCAATTCCTAAATCTTAAAAGACAAGTCCCTTTGCTTTCCTTTCTTTCTTTCTCTTTGAGACAAGGTCCAGCTCTGTTGCCCAGGCTAGAGTGCAGGGGCGTGATCTCAGCACATTGCAACCTCTGCTTCCTGGGCTCAAGCCATCTTCTTACCTCAGCCTCCCCAGCAGGTGGGACTACAGGCACCCACCAGCACGCCTGGCTAGTTTTTGCATTTTTTAGTAGAGACAGAGTTTCACCATGTTGCCCAGGCTGGTCTAGAACTCCTGGCCTCTTGTGATCTGCCTGCATCAGCCTCCCAAAGTGCTGGAATTATAGACATGAGCCACCATGCCCTGCCACTCTGCTTTTCCTACTCCCTCCTTCCCTGAGTTTGAGCTCTTTCCTAAGAAATATGAAGACAAATGAGAACTGTCCAATACAACACACTCCACACACTCTTCGCCTGGTGGACAGAGGGAACCTAGGCTTCTGTGTCCTCACCGTCCTCCCAGTGGTTTCCTGGGAGGTAAAAAGGAAGCACTGGTTGGTGGATGCCAATGTCATAGGCTGCTGTCCTACAGTGAGCAATGCTCCAGGTGGCAGATAATTAGGAAAAATATTCACATACAGCCTAGCCCACTCTGTCCCCCATGCCTCTATTTCCCTGGGTACAAAAAGCACTGAGTATGTCAGAGATCTAGACAAACACAGGTCTCCACTGACCACCAACCCTTTCCCACCCCAGCATGCCTAAGTCCTCAGGGTATGCCATCCTACTCTAGGGACTAGATCTCAGGGAGTGACTAGAGCAGTCTAGCAGTCTCATCATGATACATGCAGGCTAACCCAGCATAGCAACTCTTGCCAGAGGTCGGGAGAAAATCTCCATTCTTAACAGAACCCAGTCTTTGTAGTGTCTTCCCTCTCTAGAGGCAGTCTCCCTGGACACCAGCCATTTTTGCACAAATGAGGCAGCAGCAAGCAGTGTCTCTCAGGTCCTCAAATCCCCTCCCTGCCCTATGCTCCCCTAAGACCAACAACAGGAGGATACTTCTTCCACCTTTCAAGCCAGGCAACTTAGCAGAATCTGGTGGAGCCAGCTTGGTCCCCAGGAGAGCAGAGGGCTTGACGGCTTCCTCACTAAAAGACAAGACCCAACAGGCATTTTTGGATAATTTGCCACATGCTCTCTAAATCCAGTGAGTGTGGGAATGCTAACTGCATGTTTATGCCATCCCCATCCCTCACCCATCCCCGTTTTCCTGAAATCAAGTTTCCAGGTGGGAATGATGCCTTCAGAAACACCCACAGTGTGTAGCCACTTCTTACCACCAGCCCAGGAAGGGGAGGATGCCTCCGTGGAATGGTCTGAGTTGCAAGCCAAGCTCATTTCTGTTCCACCCCAGGGTGAGGGCTGGGGCAGGTGTGTCCAGGAAGAGCTTCCATTGCCAGTCCACAATGACTAAGGTGGGCCTGGCCTAGACGGCGAGCCTAACCTGCGCATCTCTGAGGACAATGCCCGTGGGCTCCCGGCCAGGGGAAATGTCCCTGACCAAATGTCTCTGCGGACCTGTTGTCTTCTCACATGCTTGAATTTGGGGGTGTGGAGTTATATCCCTGAGTGATGGTCAGCAGACTGCTAGCCCATTGGCTGGCACTGGTCCCAAGGATCATAATTAACTGATAACGCTAATACAATGTGAGTTTGTGCTCTCATAATAGTCTCCTGCTGACAGATAAATGCTGCGGAAACATGATGGCTTTTCCTGAAGCCGTAATGGGCCATTACTGGGGCAAGAAGGCTCATGTCCTATTAGCACTGCTGCCATGACACCAAGGATAAAATATGAAGGGGGCATCTTAAGCGGATAAACGCTTGGGTGCCCTCCCACCACCAGCGTCATCCATTTCGTTATCTGAAATCCCTACCAGGGATCTTGGAATAACTTCCAGATATTTCAAAGCTCCATTATTTTTTCTTTTTTCTGAGCCTCAAGATCCATTCTCACCAACACAGCTGACTAATATATTAAAGTTCTCTCTTTACCATAGATTCCTTCTTCCCATACGCCCTATGCAAGATGGCAGCTGCAATGAGCAGGCAGGTTGGAGGATGAGGAAAGTGAGATTTGTCTCTCCATAGAAACAAAAATCTTCTTTTCCTCCCAACTACCAGGAGAATAGGAGCACATTATGACTGTAATAGCTTTATCCCCTGCCAGATTTCTAAGGGAGAAAAAGACGAGTAGGAGAAGCACAAAGAGAAAATGAAGGAGGAGGAGAAGGGAGACCAGAGGGAGAGAAAGAATACCATACCTCGATAGTACCTGGTAGCAAAGAGGCATTGAACGACTAGCTATTGGCTGAATGAATGATCTGTCTCATTAAATATTTTCCATTACAGTGGATTGTGGGGTTTTGTCTTACGACAAAGAAACTTGACCTTATTTTTGTTCACATCACATATTACATTATCATCTAGTTTCTTGTGACTTTGGCAACAATTTTTTTTTCTTTTTTTTTTTTTTGAGACAGAGTTTCACTCTTGTCGCCCAGACTGGAGTATAGTGGCGCGATCTCAGTTCACTGCAACCTCCGAGTTCAAGTAATTCTCCTGCCTCAGCCACCTAAGTATCTGGGATTATAGGCGCCCACCACTGTACCTGGCTAACTGTTGTGTTTTTTCTTAGCAGGGATGGGGTTTTGCCATATTGCCCAGGCTGGTCTCGAACTCCTGACCTCAGGTAATCCATCCTTCTCAGCCTCCCAAAGTGCTGGGATTACAGGTGTGACCCACCACGCCCAGTTTTGGCAACAATTTGAGCATAATTTGAGAATACATAGTTGATTACAAACAGTAATGTAAGCAATTTGTTTCTAGGCTCTCATCACTGGTAGAAGAAAAAGTTCTCTGGCTGATGATAGTTTTAACTGCAGAAATCCCATGGTCAGCAACGACCACAGAAAGAATAAATAATTTCTTTGCAGACTCACACATTATGCCTCCATTTGCTTGTCTATTCTAAAAGAAAACTATTTTAGAGAAACCATAAAATATGGGAAACTTTTGGAAAATTAATTCTAAAGCAGCACACACACTTGTATTGTTGTTAAGTACAAACAAAGAAACATGTTGACAGAGCCTGTTTCCCTAGTATGAATGACAGAAAATTAAGCACTGGGGACATTCAAAGGTGTTTTTATTTCCTAATGGCTCAATTAAGGTAGAACTTCATTGTACCCAATTATTTTTTGGAAAAAAATGCATTTTATTTTTTCTCTAGTAAAATGTTTGTGGAGAGAAAAAAAAAAACCCAGCAAATGCTTCCAGGTTTTAGGAAAAATCAAACGTCAAGGCCGGGCGTGGTGGCTCCTGCTTGTAATCCCAGCATTTTGGGAGGCCGAAACAGGTGGATCACCTGAGTTCAGGAGTTTGAGACCAGCCTGGGCAACATGGCAAGATCCCATCTTTACAGAAAATACAAAAACTGGCCACACGCCGTGGTAGGCGCCTGTAGTCCCAGCTACTAGGGAGGCTGAGGCAGGAGAATTGCTTGAGCCTCGGAGGCAAAGGTTGCAGTGAGCCAAGATCATGCCACTGCCCTCCAGCCTGGGCAACAAAGCTAGATCTTGTCTCAAACAAACAAACAAACAAACAAACTCAAAGTAAAGAAAAATCAAAGATCAGTGTTTTCTAAAGTGTAGACCTATATAAAACATGGTTAAGATGACAGCCTTTTTTTTTTTTTTTTTTTTTTTTTTGAGATGTTGCCAGGCCGGAGTACAGTGGCACCATCTCGGCTCACTGCAACCTCTAACTCCCTGGTTCAAGCGATTCTCCTGCCTCAGCCTCCCAAGTAGCTGGGATTACAGGCATGCACCACTGTGCCCAGCTAGTTTTTGTATTTTAGGTAGAGACAGGACTTCACCATGTTGGCCAGGCTGGTCTCAAACTCCTGACCTCAGGTGATCTGCCCACCTCAGCCTCCCAGAGTGCTGGGATTACAAGCGTGAGCCACCATGTACAGCCAAGATGACAGCTTTTAACTGTGTTTTTACATGAGAACAGTGCTGGCTGACCATTACCTTCACAGACATATACTGTAATGAAAGCAGTCCCATTGGTGAACTCCCTGCCTCTCCGAATGATGTAATTATGAATGGGACAGTACAATTCTTCATGAAGGCTCGAGCTTCATAGCACGGCCATCCGTAACATCTTTATTCTTCATAAACAATTGGGAATACCAAGCTTCAACAGAATTCTTGACTTAGGAGGGTTTGCCTTTCCAAGAAGGACAAGACTAAGCAGGAAGGGAAACTACAGAGGAATCAGAGAGTTTAGAAAAATGGGTAAAAGGCAGTCACTGCTACAAGATTTAATATGGATAAACACCAGTAATACACTTGTCAGCAATGACCCTCAACTGAGCCACAGACTGTAGGATCGCTGGTTGGAGAGCAGTGATGCAGAGAGACACCTGGGGTCAGAACAGATAGCACATTAAACACGGGCATCCAGCTTCATGGCATGATAAACACTGCTTTGGGGTAATTCTACCAAGCCCAGCAGAGCAGGGAGCAGCAATAATTCCTCTTTACTCTCCCTTCCTGAAGACACAGAGGGACTTTTACACTCAGCTCTGAGGCACTTGCTTTGAAAGCATACTGGGGCCGGGCTTGGTGGCTCATGCCTGTAATCCCAGCACTTTGGGAGGCTGAGGCGGGCAGATCACAAGGTCAGGAGATTGAGACCATCCTGGTTAACATGGTGAAACCCTGTCTGTACTAAAAATACAAAAAAAAAAAAAATTAGACAGGCATGGTGGCACGCACCTGTAGTCCCAGCTACTCAGGAGGCTGAGGCAGGAGAATCGCTTGAACCCAGGAGGCGGGGGCTTCAGTGAGCCGAGATCGCACCACTGTACTCAGGCCTGGGTGACAGAGCGAGACTCTGTCTCAAAAAAAAAAAAAAAAAAAAAGCAAACTGGAAGGGTGATGTGGAAAGGACTTAAGAAAGGTGGAGGGGGTCAAAGGCCTTCTGCAGGGTGTCTGAGCACCACAAGGAGGGGGAGAAACGTGGGACAAGGAGGGATGGGTTGTCCCTGCCCATGGAAGAGCAAATATTTAGGTGTCGACCCTGTACCACACACAAGCTGTTGGCTCAGTTTCCCTGGACTGCCTTCCTTTTTTGTCTCTCTTAATCAGCTTCCCTCTCAGGGTGAAATCTCACCTCCACTCCCAGTGCCTAAGATCTGGCTTGCTGAGAAGCCACATGATGGCACCCAGAAGTTCAGGAGGGCAGCTCCCCAAATTTCTCCCTCTTTCTCCCTCTCTGTGCACTGCTTCGTGGGGTGAATTTTTTTTTTTTTCCAAGACAGGATCGCC
Organism: Macaca fascicularis; assembly: GCF_037993035.2. Lineage (NCBI taxonomy): Eukaryota > Metazoa > Chordata > Mammalia > Primates > Cercopithecidae > Macaca > Macaca fascicularis. The sequence goes on along the minus strand of NC_088381.1, from coordinate 144,336,121 downwards.
CCCTGTCGCCCAGGCTGGAGTGCAGTAGCATGATCACGGCTCACTGCAGCCTTGACTTCCCAGGCTCAAGGGATCCTCCTGCCTCAGCCTCCTGGAGAGCTGGGACTACAGGTGTGTGCCACCACACCCAGCTAATTTTTTAAAATTTTTTGTGGAGACGGGGTCTCATTATGTTGCCCAGGGTAGTCTTGAACTCCTGTGCTCAAGTGATCCTACCACCTTGGCCTCCCCAAAGTACTGGGATTACAGGCATGAGCCTCTACTGTGCCCAGCCATTTTTTTTTTTTCTTAATAAGCCTTCCAGAAAAGGCATGCAACCTGCTAAGTCTCTGAGGCTGAATACAGTGGTGGCCAGCACAGCACACATCATCACGTCTCACTGCCTGGCATCTCTCCTCGCCTCACTTCCCTTTTGCCACCACCTCCATTCCCTGGGCTTGCATCTCCCAAATGAAGTACCAGTAACTTAATTCTTGCCCCAGGGCTCTGTTTTCTAGACAACAAGGGCTAAGTCAAACAGCCAGTCAGCAAATCGCTTAGGGCCACTGACTTTCTTTCCATTTAATTATTGTATTATTTACTACCCGCCTCCTTGGTTAGGGAGGGGGCGCGCAGTGAGTACAGTGATTGATGGATGACCATCGGTAGTCAGCACCCAGTTTCAGACTCACTGTTTTGCAGAGGCCTACACAGGCCCGGCCCTGCACCATCCGCCCACCCGCCTACTTCAACACTCTAGTTCTGGGTCAGCTGCCAGGATGTTCAGGTCAATGGTGTCAACTAAAGCCAAGCAGTAGAACCATCTGGCCCAGTATCCCTTCTCCACTGGCTTGCTCTCCTCCCACCACATGTGGGAGGCCAAGTACATATTGTACTCTTTCTTTGCCCTGGTTTTCCCCACACGGAGTCTGCTACTTCCTTGGGCGACCATCTCTCCTCCACGTGCACACACATCCAACAATAGCTCTAAGTTGCTTTTGTCTTCAAGCAACGGGAGAGTCAAGTGACAGTAGCTTAAAGGGTAAGAGTCTATTATATCACACAGCAAATTTTCCAGAGGCAGGTAATTTCATTTTTTTCTTCTGCGTCCTTAACATATTGGTTTTCACCTTCAACTTATTCTCCCATTGTTGAAGGAGTTTTTGTGGGCCTGAGCATCCTACTTCCTCACCCAGCTGTATCCAAATCCAGGAAAGAGGTGAATGTATTTGTGTGTTCGTGTTGAGGGGAATGTCACTCCTTATTTCTCTAGTTTGTTTTTTGTTTATTTCTGTGTTTTGATTTGAATTTAATCTGAAGGAAAACAGGAGCTTCTCTTCCCCACCCCAGCAACTTATCTTCACTTTCTATTGGCCAGAATCCAGTCACGTGTTCACCCCAAACCAGTCACTGTATCAAAGGAGAAATGGCCCACCATGACTGGTTTAACATAGGATCACTCCCTGAAGGTAGGGGAGAGGGTTGCCTTTCCTGAGAACACTGGTATTTAATAACAAGCAAATCCACTTCTGTTGTAAGCGGAAGCAGGAATGGCTCTTGAATTGGAAACCAATAGTCTGCTACTCCTTGAGGTGTACCGTGTGCAGGGTGGTGGAAGGAGACCGCCATGTCAGCAAGCAATAAGAGCGGCATTTTCTGTCCAGAATGGAAAAGCAATACTTAAACTAAAAGTCAGAATGTTTTTAATTATCATCTTGCTCCAGCTAGTCAAAACGATGTCAACGATAAAACACTCCTCCCCAAGAAAACCTTTCGTTGGTCTAAGTTCTGAACAATTTTTGCAGTTGCTGTTGACTTTTAATAATATATGTAAGCTTCAAATTAGCAAGTTTTTGTTACCTATTATTTAATAGAAATGGCATTCCACCTGGAAGTTATAAAGTCAGACACACACACACTACACAAATGTTTCCAGAGCAAATTCCTAATGGTTCAGAATGGTTCAAGCTCACTTAGGCACACTTTGTGTCTCAGCCCCTGAAGTACTACATACCCCTGTGTCCAAACAATAGATTCAGAATAAACAGTGATTCATTTTGGGGGCTTCTTTGGTTGTTTATTTGTTTGTTTTGGAGACAGGGTCTTGCTCTGTCACCCAGACTGTTGTGCAGTGGTGTAACACATCTCACTGGAGCCTCAACCTCCTGGGCTCAAGCGATCTTCACCTCAGCCTCCCATGTAGCTGGGACCACAGGTATGCGCCACCACATCCAATTAATATTTTTATTTTTTGTAGAGACAGGGGTCTCGCTTTGTTGCCAAGGCTGGCCTTGAACTCCTGGACTCAAGTAATCCACCCACCTAGGCCTCCCACAGTGCTGGGATGACAGGCGTCAGCCATCATGCCAGCCTTAGCACAGTGATTCTAAAAACGAAGAACTCAAGTTACTTCACTCTGGTTATTCCGTGACCACTTGGAATTTTTGTTTGCATTTAAAATTGAGAATAATGGAACACAGCCTGAACTATGAGACGTAATTCTTGGTAGGATCAGATATTAGTTCCTACATGACAAATTTCAATGAACTTAAATAATACCTTTAAAATAGAAATGTATTCTTCATTTTGAACAGCTTATGGTTTGTTTTTAAATTAATGGACAGATCAGGAAAGTTAATGACTATTATTACTACATGATTGTTACCAAGAATAATTTTGTTGTGTAGAGAAGGGCAGTTGCTCAAAATGATCGAATCTTGATGTCACATGCTTGAGGTCCCTCCCAGCCACGCCCTGCTACTCTCCTTTTCCCCAGTTATTCTTTGTCTCTTCCTGCACCCTAGTTGGGTTGGTGATTCTGAGAAACAGAAAAAGGCAACTGTCCACATGTCCTTAGGGCCTTTTTTTTTTTTGAGGCAAGATCTTGCTCTGTTGCCCAGGTTGGAGTGCAGTGGTGTAATCTCACCTCACTGCAAGCTCTGCCTCCCAGGGTCAAGCAATTTTCCCACCTCAGCCTCCCAAGTAGCTAGGATTACAGGCATACACCACCACACCTCGCTAATTTCTGCATTTTTTTTTTAGTAGAGATGGAGTTTCACAGTGTTGGCCAGGCTGGTCTTGAACTCCTGATTTCAGGTGATCCACCCGTCTCGGCCTCCCAAAGTGCTGGGATTGCAGGTGTGAGCCACTGCACCCAGCCCCTTAGGACATTTTTAAGAGAATACATCCCCAAACAGATCAGTAATAACCATCACCAAACCCCTGAAAGGGTCCAGAAACCCCTCAGCATCCTCATCATTTGCCTGTCTACTCTACCTTTCTCTAATCGAATCATTCTGCCTTTTATCAAATACCAGCAATAAAGACAGAAACTGTATTTCTTATTCAATCATGTGGTTGGTTCCTCTCTTTTGGACAATCACTGTAAAAACGATAGCATTTTCACTTTTGGCCCCGTCTTCACTGCACCTGTGGAGTAAGCCAACTAGAGCATCAATCTCAGACTCAATGACCAGGGGCAGCAGGAATCAGAGAGGAAGCTGGCAGTTGCTGCACACCTACTCTGTGCTGGGCACCTGGCTGTGTTCTGCCACTTGGTTTCATTGCAGGGAAGTCAAGCCCACCTCTCATCTGAGCTGGGCATCATCACTCTCCTTTTGTTTACTGAGGAGAAAACTGAAGCTCTGGAGGTAAGATGCTCAAGGCCAGAAAACGGTCTGGGATTAGAACCCAAGTCTAGCTCGTCCCAAACCTGTACTCTCTGTCCGTTCTACTACGTCACTTCAACAGAGTCCATCCCAGTGCAGCATGCTGTCACTAAGGAAAGGGCGTTTGTGAGCAGGCCTGGAAACCTAAGCACAGTAGATAACTGGAGAAATACGTGCATAGGTCCAACCAACTGATGGATAAGAGGACTTTAGGAACAATGCCTTTTGGGAGGCCAGTGTGGGCCAGCCCTCTCCCCACTGTCCATGTATTTAGCAAGACGTGTCTATTCCTAATAGAAAAGTTCTTTCCAATTGAAATGAGGTGTGCTCTCAGTGCTGAATGGAGAAAATGAGAAAAGGAATATAACATTGGGGCAGAAACCAATTGATTTTATGGAATGATGCCAAAGGGTCCATTTTAACTTTCTATGACTTGGAGAAGATGAAGGGCAGCCGGAAGAAGAAGGAGGAGGTGACGAAAAGGAAGATCGTCCGCTGCCAAGAAAAATTTCCCCATGAGGGCCAATTTGCTTGGTTGGAGCAAGTCCAAATGGGCAGCAGTTCTGAAGCTGGCTAGGTGCACTTGAAGGATTTCTGCAAACACACCCAAGAAATTAGGAGGTCCCCTTTGGAGGTAAAATAAATTCCTTAGCAAAATAAAGAGGGCTTGTTACACCATATTCCTTCCCCTTCCAGTTTGAAAGGCCATAATGAGACCAAATAGGTGGTTTTATTTCCTGTTTCTTCCAACATCAACCAATGCACATTTCCTCTCATTCCTTGGATTCTCAACCCAGCCATTCAACCAAGGAGATGCACTTCTTGCTCCCACCATCAAAGGATAGGGTACAGGATGGGTCTTTATGCAGACTTAGTTCCTCAACAACTCCGCAAATGACCAGCCACTTGGCTGCTGTGGGAGAGTGACTCACCTACAAACAGAAATGTTTTTGCCTAACGGGTCTCAAAAGCATCATCTTAAAGCAATGACTTTCAAACGTTAAAAAAAGAGCTCCGAGTAGTCATTCTTCAGTTGAAACTGCACATGGAAACCTGCTATAGAAAGCAGCAAAAAGCCTAGCTGCTCTAGGGTAGGCAAGCAGGAAGAAGGGATCACCCCATTCTCACTCAGTCCTTCACCCCCACCCCCAGGAAGCCCAGGAAACATCTTTATGGCACCCCAGGTCTCCCTGGAGCATGTGTTGGAAATCAAAACAGTATCTCTAAAATCAGTTGTTCTCTAAAGGAATCAAATAAATAAAGAAGTGTCATGACCACAAATTAGACCCATGCCTAGAATAACATCCCCTTTAGAGGCTCCAGTGCTGTGTCAAAGGAGGCCATAGTTAAAAGTTAGCAACTGCCCAAACACTCCTGCTTCCTGTTCAGTGTCCTTTGCTACCAGGATGAGGCTGGTGGGTCTTGCAGCAACTTTGCAAGCCAGGACCAAACTCGTCCTCATGAATAGGGTGGCTTGGTAGAACTCAAACAGCATCATGATACACTGGTGGATTTCAAATCAGGTATGAAGCCGGTTGCTAGGGATGTTGCTAGGGATGTTGATATTGGTAAAGAAGATCTCTGGCTTTGGAGTATGGCAGACCCAAGCTCGAATCCTTGCTATGCCCTTCATTAGCAATATGACCCTGGGACAATTTGTGACCTCGCTGTCCATGTTTCCACAGTCTCTAAAATGGCTTGCTGTAGGGTAGTGTGTGTAAAGAAAGCACTTTACACAGTGCCTAGCACATAGCAGACATTCAATAGACACTGGTTACACCCACCCTTTCCCAAGTGGAAGTTCTGACCTTAACTCTGGAGAAGGGGAGCCTGTCACTCACAGTCATCTTCTTCCCTGTAACACGTCCAGCACCCACACTGTGTTCAGATTTGGTAAGGCTCAGCCCCTCGGGGCAGAACACAACTGAGGCATTAACCTGTGACTGACCTTGTAACTGCGACAGTTCATACGGCTCCTATTCCCAAGCTTCCCTCTCTGGCCCATCTCATCTCCAGAGCCTGGAGGACCAAACGTATCTTCCCAGATGTGACTGCAGCACAGCACCTGAGAGCCCAGTCACGCTCTGCCCACCTTCCCTGGAGTTCCCCAACCACACAACCCAATGCCTGGTCCATCGTGGCAAGCCATAGAGTCCCCGACAACGTCAGGGCTAAGGCCACATAGGACCATCCATGAGGGATGCCTGTGGGTTGGTTTTGAGTCTTCACTGTGATGCAGACATGGAGTTTCACAGTCCAAAAGAACACCCCACTGTTACTTGAGTCCTTCAACAAGTGTAAAAAGAACAGCCATTCCTCCAGCCTCTGAGACTTACTTCAACCTTGGAAATCTTCCCTTCTCCTACATATTTTTCAGTAACACCAGGTGTTTCCCAGATAACTCTCGGAAGTATGTATACTACTTCAATTTCTTAATCTTGGAGGAAGAGTCATCAATATGTAATAATCCAAACACTAGCTTTTTCTGCTCCAAAGGAAACATTGGAGGTAATTGAGAGACAGTGGCTATTTAATCTCTCACAACTGAGCTCACTTCACCTCACTGCTGTGGCAGAAGGGGAGTTGACTACCTTGGGGTCTCCCTCATGCCCCAGCCTCCCATCACAAGGGGCATCTCAAGGCAGCCACCTTGAATGGCATCAACAATCCAGGTGGATAAGCACATGAGTCATAGACCCCACCTGCCAGGCCACTGGGCAGCCAAGTCACATGGATGTGCTGCGATCATCTCCAACGTAGAATGGTCTCAATATAAGGAACACAGGGGCAGCTTCTCAAATGTATTCTTTCATGATTCTACCACCAGTAACGTGAGAAAGCTCCCGGCCCAACACCTGCAGGAGGCACCAGGTAGAAGTAGTACCTCCAACCAGGGTGGAAGCCATGTGTAAGGTGCATGTGGATCATATGTCTTGCCATTTCAAAGCCCTGCCTGAATATTGTCTCGTGGATCTTGTTAACTCACAGTCAGGGGCAGAATAATCCCTCCTCTCTATCTGGTGAGGGGGGAAATGAATAAGGTCAATCTATGTCATTGAAGCTAAGGATGGAACAACCCAGAAAGGTAGACAGGTGTGTGCAGACTTGGAGCAGTAGGGCAGAGCAACAGGCCTCTTTTTCTATCATCTGTTAAGTCTTGTTACATTCAATGCTAGCTAATGGAGGGAGCCCTGTGATAAAGCAGTCTGCAAGGCAATGGACTTGGGGTTATATCTGTCCCAGCAAATATAACAACACATGCTTAAAGAGAGAAGGAGCCTCTCTCCTACATTGCCATCTCTGCTCAGGGGAAAGGAAGGAGGAGTCTGATTGGCCAGTGTCCAGGGTATTCTCAGGGTCATGTTCTACTGGCGGTAGGGCCACTAGGTGTTGAAGGTTTGCATACTTGCCCAGTGCTCTCTCTTGCCCACTTGATATCACGGCTTCTAGCCTGCTACAGCAAAGTTGGCCTCTTCATATGCGCTCTCTCTCTGTCTCTCTCTCTCTCTCTCTCTCTCTCTGTCTCCCTCTCCTTCCAGTTCACCTGTCTACAACTAACCAGATCTCTGGTCTGCTCCAGGAGACCCAAGTATCTTGGAGTTCATGGAGAGGGAGGAAATCCAGTGGTGCCACTAGGAACCCTAGAAAGGTGCTGTACCAGGACGTGCCTGCACAGGATGGGATTGGCAGCCTCCACACACCAGGCTGGACTCAGAGCAGAGCAATGTGACAGTGCACTAGGGACACAGGCAGCCAGCAGGGCACTCTCCACCTGCCATGCTCACTCCGAGAGGGAGGAAGAGAAGTCCCTGGCACAGGGATGATTGCATTGAGAGGCATCAGAGCACTTGGGCAATTGAAAACTAGACCCTGGCAACCTGACTTTAGCCTTATTTATTTTCTTTTTTCTATTATGCCCCTTTAGAGAAGTCAGAAAATAAGGAGAAGTGGAGTCCTGATGGTCCTGGATCCAGCCATACCTGAAGACAGGATCTGCCCAGACATAACAGATACATGAGTCTTCGGGGCTTCTGCTGTGTGAGTTGCTTTTCTTTCACTCCCAAGAGTCCCAGCAAATATGAGTCACGTCGCCTTGCCTCCTGTGTGTTTTCCTTCAATCGATTTCCTCTTCCTCCCTTTTCATGCCTACCTTCTCAGAAGCCTGCCTCCTGCACCAACCCTTCCCAGAAGCCCTGCCTTTCCCTGGCCTGCCCATTCCAACAGCCCTGGGATTCTGCCTCCTCCCTGCAGGCCACTTCCTCAGGTGGTTCCAAGAGGAGGTTACTATGAACCCATCGGAGTTTGTCTGGGAAAAAGCACTGGCTCTGGACCTGGGCTTCAACCCTGACTCCTGCATGTATAGGCTGTGGGCTTCTCGGGGAGCTACTCTACTCAACTCTCTGGGCAATGGGGATACTGATAGGACCGACTTCATAGGGTACTTCTGAGAATGAAATGAGACAAGGCAGATAAAAGCTCTCAGCATAGTGCCTGGCATAGAGTAATTGCTCAATAAATGTTTTTATTGTTTTTTCACCCTTATAAAAGGCACTCACTTGTGTTTAAAGATATAATGCCAATAGTTCTAATTTGTGCATTTCCTCACCCTTGAATGGGTTTCCCTCTATGTCCCTTTCATACCTGACAACAGCAATACCAGCTTCAGCTAGAGTTTTTGGAAGGCATCAATAGGGTCAGTTAAAATCAATTCATTCTGCACAGATCATAGTGCCAGATGATCATAGGAACTGACATCCTCTGGATGATGGAATTATTATTATCAAAACTTAACACCAGCTTCGGTTTTGCAGAAGGAAGAACATGCGGTGATGTTTCTCAGCAATGGTCTTCCCTTACCACCATACTGGGTATCCTAGAGGGTTATTTCAGGGCAGTGGTTCTCAATGTGGGTTCCACAAAGCCAGCAGCGCCAGTATCACCTGGGAACATATTAAAAATGCATATTCTCGGGTCCCCCCACAGACTTGCTGGGTGGCGACCAGCAATCTGTGTATTCACAAGCACTCAAGTCATCCAGAAGATTCTCAAGCAAGGGAGCCACTAATTTAGAGGTTTTGCAAATTCTACGAATTTTAAGCTCTTAAGTCTGTCTTCTTACTATCCATGTCTTCAGCTTCAAACAATCTCAGAAAACAGGGCTTTTAAAAATAGTCATTACTAATTTTTAATAACAAACCTTTTTAGAAGGGAAAAGCCATAGATGGTGCAGACTGCAGTTCACAGTGTGTCTTAGTGAACACAAGGTGGTCACCATGTCTTACTTTTTTTTTTTTTTTTATCTTATTTTGCTTTTATTTGTCAACTTTTCATTGAAGTACAATATACATACAGAAGTGTTCGCATATTCTAAGTGTACAGTTAACTGAATTTTCATTAAATGAACGCATCTATGTACCCAGCACGCAGATGAGAAAATCAAACCTTGCAGCACCCCAGCTCATGCTTCCTTCTAATCCCACCCCTGCCCCATCCATTGCAATTTTTTCTTTTTCTTTTTTTTCTTTTTCTTTCTTTCTCTTTTTTTTTTTTTGTTTGTTTGTTTGTTTTTTGAGACAGAGTCTTGCTCTGCATCCCAGGCTGGAGTGCAGTGGCGCAATCTTGGCTCACTGCAACCTCCACCTCCCAGGTTCAAGCGATTCTCCTGCCTCAGCCCGCCACCATGCCCAGCTAATTTTTGTATTTTTAGTAGAGACGGGGTTTCGCCATGTTGGCCAGGCTAGTCTGGAACTCCTGACCTCATGTGATCTGCCCACCTCAGCCTCCCAAAGTGCTGGGATTACAGGCATGAACCACTGTGCCCAGCCTGCAATTCTTTTTAATTGCAGGAATATTTCAAACAAGCAATTTATTTTAAAGAAAGTTACTATCCTAGTCACCTCACTTACACCAAAATTATTTCAGTGTTGCTCATTCCCTTCTGCACATATATTTTACGTAGTTTTGTATTTTATCCTGTTATAATGTCCCTGTTCCATGTTGTTACATAGTTTTCATAAACACTATTTAAAACAATTCCAGTTTAATGTGTGGCTCATACCTGTAATCCCAGCTACTCAGGAGGCCAAGGCGAGAGGATCACCTGAGACCAGGCATTTGAGACCAACCTAGGCAATGTAGCAAGATCTCCAGCTCTAAAAAATATTTGTAAAATTTAGCCAAGCATGGTGGTGCACGCCGTAGTACTAGCTACTTGGAAGACTGAGGCAGAAGAATCATTTGAGTCCAGGAGATCAAGGCTACAGTGAGCTATGATCACACTTCTGCTCTCCAGCCTAGGCAGGGGATGAGACCCCCATCTCTTTAAATAAATAAACACTTATATACATACATAAAAGAAAGTAAATGACCCTACATTGTACCATCATATCAAAGTGTCAATTAGCCATCATTCCCCCATATGTAGGCTGTTTCTATTCTGCAATGAGCCTCCTCATGTCTCATGCATCCTTTTTCTTCTCTGGAATTATTTCCTTAGAATCAGCTGTCAGAGGAGAAATGACTAAGTGAAAGGCTCTGAACGTTTTATTAGGGCTCTTTATTATTTGCACTGTTTGTAAAAAATGTGAATCTCATCTTGGGTAATACTTCTGTGCATTTCTGAGCTCCTCCCCGCATCTTAAAATTTCTGGATATAGATTCTTCTCTCTCATGCCCCTGTGAACCCAGAAAAATACTTCTGGCAGCACTGGGCAGGAGTGGTGGATGCTAGTAGATTATCCCCCATTGGGTAGGAGTGGCGGGTACTAGTAGATTATCCTGCATTAGCTGGGCTGTAGCTTGGCAGGGGCACCAGCAAGAGCCCACACCTTCCCCCGGGGGTGCATGTGGAGGAGAGGGGGTTCAGGGAGAGAGTCAACCTTCCTTGAGGATCCTCAGAGGAGCTCCTAGTGGCCATCAAAGGCCCAACAAGGCCCTTTCCCTCCTCAGGAGACATGGAAATCTTGGGGGACAGGCAGTGAGGGAGCATAAAGTTGGACAAGAGAATAAGAGTGAGTTAAAACCCACAGGAGAAACTAGCCTCCCAGAGCAATTGCAGGACCATGCGCTGATGGGGCTGGACAGGAGTGATTATTTATTCATGCACTGCTTGTTCTCCATTTCCTAGGGGACGTGCCCCCTCCCCTTGAAAGGCAGGCAGCGCCAAGAGGATAGGATGAGTCTGGAGTGAGCACAGAGCAGGGAGGTCTAAAAAGAGCGCTCTCACATGGGGCCACATGAGGTCGGTGGGGTCACATGAGGTCAGTGGGGCCACATGGCCATGAGCTAGAAGGGCAGGCTGGGGCTAGAAGAAATCAGGCTGTGGGTTTCAATGACAATGTTCGTTCTGTCATCCTAGAGTCAGTATAACATAGAGCACAGGCTTTGGGGCTAGAGTCTCTGGGGTGGTCGCATAATCTGAGCAAGTCTCTGTCGCAGTCTCCTTGTGTGTAAAATGGGAAAGAGAGAGTACCAGCCTCCTAGAGTCATTGTGAGATTAAATGGCTTCATAGGAGAAAACATTAGACAAGCACATCCCATGAACCTGCTCTTCCCTGCACCGCAATGTAGGAGTCAATGCTCTGCTTTAGACACAGCCAGGCAGAGAAAGGGTAAGGAGGGTCAGCCTGTGCCCTCTGCACCATCACTCATGAATGCAGAAAATGCCCAGGGAGAAGCCCTAGCCCCTTCTCTGACTCTTCCACCCATTCATTCACCGATCCATTTGTGGTGAGGGTGGGAAAGGGCTGTGGAGCAGGTCATGTCCATGACAGCCACTCCTTCAACTTCTACCTCAAGCTCCCCACGGCTCCCTCTGGGCATTGCAGGGAGAACAAGCAAGACTCAACCTCCACTTGGCTGGAGCTCAGAGAGTCCCCTGCAGCCCCTCAAGATTGGGGGAAGAGACTGCAGAAGAGGGTCATCTGAACCTCTGCACACCAGACACCTGGGCCCAGGGTGGGGTGAGAGAGAATACTATTCACCATGCATCATTTTCTGATTGGAGCAGGAAGCTGGGGGCGCAGCAGGAAAGTGTTGATGGGGAAGACAGGGAACTAACATCAAACAATTCCCTCCTATGCGTTGGGCCCTGTGCTGGGTGCTCTGATGTATACAGTCTCACATATAGATATATTATCCCCACTTTACAGAGAAGAAAACTGAGGCTCAGAGAAGTTAGGCAACTTGCCCACCCTTGAGCATTTATTACTGCCCAGCATTGTACTGGCCACTGAGGGGGACACAGACAGGACAGAATACCTGATTTTTCTTTTTAGGTGGTGTCCATTAGAGCAGGAGAAATGACTGGCCTGGTAAAGTCTTGCAAATGATCCACATTGGTATAAGCTAGAGTGCTCAGTGACATGGCTTGGATGGAGTACTGTGGGGACGTGGCAGAGGAAACAAGTGACTTGGGCCCAAGAGGGAGTGGTGAGGCTTGGGCTGAGTCTTGAAAGTTGGGAACCACGTGGATGGGCAGTGGGGTGAGGGAAACAGGAGTGGTGAAAGGGAGAAGGGCGTGGTAAAAGTTCGCCAGGGTCCTTAACACAAAAAAACTCTGTATTTCAGGTCCCCAGCTGCCCTACAGAGCAGCATCCCCAGCCCCGGTAGCTGTCCCTATCTTTGCCCTTAACTTCTCCGAGCCCTACTTGGGTCTGTACTGCCTCTGACCACCTGGCCCCAGCTTCAGACTGCAAAGAAGGCTGCCTGGAAAAGACCCCTCCAAGGAGGAAGGTGTACCCAAAGGGTGAGATCTTTCCAGGGGAGACCCTAGAGAATAAAACAAACATGGATTTTAAATTCTCTCCTCCTTGGCCCATGCAGATAAAGCCCAGGACAGGCCGGGCGTGGTGGCTTACGCCTGTAATCTCAGCAATCTGGGAGGCTGAGGTGGGTGGATCACCTGAGGTCAGGAGTTCCAGACTAGCCTGGCCAACATAGTGAAAGTTCATCTCTACTAAAAATACAAAAAATTAGCCGGGCGTGGGGGTGGATGCCTGTAATTCCAGCTACTCAGGAGGCTGAGGCAGGAGAATCGCTTGAACCCAGGTGGCAGAGGTTGCAGTGAGCTGAGATTGCACCATTGCACTCCAGCCTGGGCAACAAGAGCAAAACTCATCTCAAAAACAAACAAACAAACAAAAGCCCAGGACCTACCTATACAAACGAGGCATACTCTTCCACCCTGGAGACCCCATGGGTTCTTGTGGGTTAGCCCCTCACCTTATTCTGGTCCCTCAGAAGCCTTTGGCCTAAGACACTGAGCACAGAACAAGGGACTGTGGTAAGAATGTCTCCCATTTGGGTCAAAATGTTGGATGAATCCCTCACCCCTGGGACCTCAGTCTTTACATCTGTAAAATGGGATTAATGCACTTGTCCTCCCCCTTCGGAGTGCAATGGTGAGATATGTCCCTGGAAATAGGCTGCTGCTGTGTGAGCCTGGCTTCATCATATGAGCACTTGCCATGTGCCTGGCATCGTACTAGGCGGTGGAGAGAGCAAATACGAACAGAAAACAGCCTCTGCTGCCAGCAGCCCCAGAGCCTAGTGGTTACTTGCAAACAAGTAACACCGATGACAGGCACATGGAGAGGTGAGGGTGGAAGTGGCGGCGGGCGGAGGTGGGGGGCATGGGTAGAGAACCCTGGGGACCAAGGAAGAGCTCACAGAGGAGTTGGCCAAGCAGATGTCCCAGGGGTGAGGAAGGGCATTCCAGATGCAGAGGTCAGGATATGTGGATGCAAAGCAAGGGAGCAGGACCAGCCACATCAAGTTCAGCAGGGAGGCAGCAGGACCCAGCGGGACTGACATCGGCTTGGAGCCAGGCTGCTAGGGTTCAAACCCCTGCAATGTGTGACCTTTTACTTTTCTTTCCTTTTATTTATTTTTATTTTGAGACAGGGTCTCACTCTGTTGCCCAGGCTAGAGTTCTGTGGCTCTACCATAGCTGACTGCAGCCTCAACCTCCTGGGCTCAAGTGATCCTCTGGGTTCAGCCTCCTGAGTAGCTGGACCACAGGAACATACCACCACATCTGGCCAATTTTTAGTTTTTTGTAACTAACATAGTGAGACACAGCGTCTCACTATGTTGCCCAGGCTGGTCTCAAACCCCTGGGCTCAAGCAGTCCTCCTGCCTTGGCCTCCCAAAGTGCTGGGATTACAGGCATGAGCCACCACACCCAGCCCTTACAATCTGTGATCTTGGACAAGTCACGAATCACTCTGTGCCTCAGTTTCCTCATAGGCTCTACTGTACTTACAGGTTCTTCTCTTGTCCAGATGAAATGAGTTATATGCACGAAGTGTTTAGAACAGTGCCTGGCACATGCTTAGCGGTTCGTAAATGTTAGAGGTGATGATGATGAAGTGATGGGGCTGGAAGGCCTAAATAAAGCCACACAGAGGCAAGCAAGGCAGGAACTGTAATCCCCGAGTGTTAGGGGCTGATGAACCCAAGACATACAGGGTGAACCTTAAGTCAGGCGCGTTTGCAGACATGAGGGCCTTTCAGCTGCCCATCGGTTTCAACTTCACATCAGAGAAAAAAAGTGTGGGGCTGGGGACTGTAAAAAGAGCTAAACTCCCTCCTTTGAGGCTAGAACCAGGAGCGCAAGCCCTGAAACCTCACCAAGATAAGGGGGTGCTGCCCTCTCCCCAGCTCTGTCCAGGGTCCGGTTCAACTCCTGGGCTCTCCGGGACAATGGCACGCTCGTGAGAGAGGCCGCAGAGCGAGGCTGCTTTTCTCACAGGAGCAAGGGAGAGAGAGAAAGCCAAGGTCTAGGGTGCCTCGGAGCGCGATGGTCCGGGGCCACGGGATGTGCCTGTGCCTGTGCCTGTGCCTACCCGGCGATCCTGCGCGCGGCCCTCAGGAGCGCAGCGATTCGGGGCCGTGTGCCACCAGAGGGCGCGCTGGATCTCAGAGTGTGCGGAGCGCTCAGCGAGGGGCGCGCGGTGGGCACTAGGGAGGGCGACAGTTGCTTGCCTGTGTGCGCGGGGGCGAAGGGAAAGAGGGGCGAGAGCCCGCGTTCCCAGAAAGCCCGGAGTTCGAGGGTTTCCAATCAGCTAGCTCCGAGCAATCGGGGCCGAGGACATAGAAAAGTGACACCAGTAATACCAAACTTACACAATACTCACCATGTGCCAGGCACTGTTATCCAATCCTCACTACCACCAGAAAGCCAGATGTTATTATTGTCTCCACTTTATAGACGGAGAAACTTGAGCTTGCCTGCACCAGAGGTCCCACATCTGGCTGGGGCCAAACCTGGGATTTGAAGGCTCCGGGTCTGGCTCCAGGGCCTGTGCCCTCAACTGGTGCCCTGTAATAATACCTCTCTAGTAATCTATTCTCCCAGGTCCACTTGAGGCTTGATCACTTTCTCACTAGCAGCTCCCTGGTTAAGGCAGCTCAACCCTCCCTGCAGAAAAATTGAGTAGCTACGTTCCCACTCGCTAGGCTGGCATCACTGCTGCAGCTGCCCCAAACCTCAAAGACTGCTCAGTGGCTGCCAACAGGTTGTGATTTAATTAACATGTACTGAACACTGCCTGCATGCCGGGAACTGAGTTAAGGCATTTACATAGTAGGTTCTTATGCAATACTCCCAATGATGTGTAAATTACATGTACTTGTTCTGATTCTCATTTTACACACCAGGGAAAGAAAGTCAGGAGGGTAAGTGGTTTTCCTGAGTCACACAGTTCATTCCAGACTGTGGAGCTCCAAACACCGTATTCACTTATCCATTCGTTCAACAAATCTACTCTGTGCCAAGCACTGACTCAACAGTGAACAGGACACTTAAAAACCTGTTCACTTGCTTTCTTGGAGTTTGCTTTTTTTTTTTTTTTTTTTAAAGAGAGGGGGTCTCGCTCTGTCTCCCAGGCTGGAGTGCAGTACTGCCATCATAGTTCCCTGCAGCCTTGAACTCCTGGGCTCCAGTGATTCTCCCGCCTCAGCCACCCAAGTAGCGGTGACTACAGGCATGAACCACGGCACCCAGTGAAGTTTATACTCTTCATCAGCTATAGAGAGCCCCCCACTGGCATTCACCCAGTCCTTGTTTCTTGTTGGTTTATGAGAAGAGGTGAGAAGAGGTCATATGCTGTGAACAGAAAGGAAGACAAGTGTTTTGCATATGGTGCATACATGAGATAATATTCCTGACCTTCACCCAGAAGGTGGGATACTGATGGCTGCTGTGGGTTGAACTGTGTCCCTCAAAAAGATATGCTGAAGTCCTCACCCCCAGGACCTTGAGAATGTGACCTTATTTAGAAATAGGGTCATTGCAGATGTCGTCAAGTTAAGATGAGGCCATACTGGAGCAGGGCAAGCCCTAACCCAATACAACCAGTGGCCCTATCAGAAGAGGAGAAGACACAGGGATGACACAGACATGTTACAACGGAGGAGACTGAAGTGCTGCAGCTCCAAGCCAGGAACACCAGTGACTGCCAACAACCCCCAGAAGTGAAGAAGACGTAGGAAGAATCCTCCCCAGGGTTTTATAGGGGGCATGGCCCTGCCCATGGCTTGATCTTGGACTTCTAAGATCTTGGACCTTCAGAACAGTGAGACAATACATTTGTTTATTTTTAAGCCACTCAGTGAGTGGTACTTTGGTATAGCTGCCCTAGGAAACCACTCTAATGATATTAACTTTAATTCTTTTCCATTCATGGGGATGATGTGCTCTTTCATCCGGGTTCTTTCTCACTCCAGCCCCACAGTGGCCAGGGTTGGGGGAATACTGAGGTCATGCACAGGTGCAAAGCTCACTGGCCGCAATGACATCTACCCCCAACCTGTGGTCTCAGCATCACCGTCCTCTACCTGACTGAACAGACTCATGGTTACCAGTCAAGATGACAAAGGTATATTCAGCTGGCAGAGGCAAGGCAGACAGCAGGCAGGTGTGCCCAGGGCCCCCGCACCTCACCTGCCAGCCTCACTCAGGGCTGCCAAAGCCTCATGTCACTGATGTACTGCCTGTTGATTCCTGCCGAGGGACAGGACAGAGGGAGAATCTGCGTCCTGCTAGTCCATCAAGCTGTGTCCAGGTGGTCCATGGCGGCAGCAGGCAGAGGCCATCAGCCTTGTGGGGAGTCGTGCCTGACCCGGTCTCTCTCCCTCAACAATCACCCCCTAAAGTGCTTCGATACAGCTGTCATCGCACCTGGCTCATCGCAGGGCTTCAGGCTCTGGGAGACAGAATATTGATTTGCTTGGCTTAGGATATTCTGGTTTGAAAATATACAAAGTGCCAAATCTGAAAACTGGGGAGTGACTCAGCCCCTCATTGCGAAGTTGCAGACACTAGTGGCTTCTGCCATCCTGGTAGGCTGGGGCCCTGGCAACAGTCACTTTGAGTCTCCTGGGCAGCCATGCAAGTGTTTCTCAAACCCCTTTAGCTTATTGACATTTTTCTGGACGTACAGACATTCGCAGGCATATGTCCCGTCTCTCTAGGAAGGTAGCAAACTTCGCGAGGGCGAGGGCTCTTTTGAATAGCTGTGTCCAGCACAGTGTCTTCTACAATCAAAGGAAGCTGGGCACGTGATTGGCCCTACCCACATCCCCGGCTGGCTTGAGGGAGGACATGCTTTAGGGAGAAGTAGAGGTTCCTTCTGGAGTGTCCAGCCCAGCTTACGTGGGAGGGAGAGGAGCAGAGATTCAGGGCAGATGCTCCATGTAGGTGTAGAGGAGCTCTTCATGGAAACTTCCCCTGAGATGGGAATTTCAGAAGTTGGGGCAGGTTGGTGGGTGGCAGCAAGAGAGTAGAGGAAGAAAAGAATGCTCCCGTATCACTCAATAAGAGAATACTTGTCTCCCACAGGAACAGGTACCCAAGAAAAGGAGTGCGAGGTGGCAGAGAGAGTAGTAAGCCTGATGATGTTAACTGAATGTAAGCCTGGTTTTCATGAGACCCACCCCAGGCACATGGACCCCACTTCCCCAGTAGCGCAGCAGTATTTTTCTAACTGCAAAGGCTCTTTCCTTTTCCTGAGTCTTTCCTTCCCCTTTTCCCTTCTCTGTTCATTCATCACTAAACAAATCTTTAATGAGCATGTACTCAGAGCCAGACATTGTTCCAGGTGCTGGGGACCCAGCAGGGAAAAAACAGACAAAATGACCTGCCTCTACGGAATTTACATTCTAGTGGACAAGGGTGCTCTCTGCTTTCCTTTTTCTCATCCTTCGCTTACCACCCACTAGGCTATTGGTAGTTCAGATAAACCCCGACTGGAGAGTCCAAATCTCATTCATTCATTCTAGAGCTGTCCATTAAGTGCCTAGGATGTGCCAGGCACCATTCTAGACTCTGGAGATCTTGAGCATCTCTCAGGAGGCCACACCTTCTTGGGTTAAGGACAATCTAAAAGAATGACCCCTCCCTTCCCAGACCAGTCCATCCCTCTGGACACACAGATGCCACAGGAAACTCTTGATTATTTGTGGATATTGTGTACAGAATGCAGATGGAGTTAGGTGTGAGCCACTGAGATCTTGCCTTTTCCCTTTATCGCCTCCTTTCGTGACCCCCACTTTGCACCCTCTGGAGCCCAGGAGACCACAGAGGGAGCCCTAGCATGCACTGGGCCCCATTTCTGATGGGAGCTGTCTCCCGCCATAGCAGCTCAGCCACCCCGGACTCCAGCTGCCCCACCAGCCCTCACTGCTTTAATTAACTCTGCCCGGATGCGCTGACTCACTCATTGGCTCTGTGACCCGCCTGGTCACAGAGGACACCTCCTCAGACACAATTACATTTGAGGATGAAGCATTTCCTCTGGGCACAGAACAAGCTAGTGAAAGCTTTTCTGAGGGAGTGGGAAGGGGGGCCCGCTTGGAGATGACTCACGAGCAGGCCTTGAGGTTAGTGGCATCCCACAGGGCAGGTGCATCTCATTCAAATGCTATATGCCCTACAGGCCTTATTACTCCGCGGAAGTTTCTGTTCTTGGGGGGAGAAAGAAAATGCATCCACCTTCCTACGCAAAAGGGGACTTAACACATGCATCAGTACGGGGTATATCAGTAACTATGTGCAGTGTCCCCAGAGACCCGGGTGGCACCCCAAAACCCCGCAATCACCCATATTTATTTAACACAGTCTATGCACTTGTCAAGACACAAAGGAAATAAATAAAATATGATCCCTCAGCCTAGATGTGAGGAGAAGAATCGAAGACTCTAAGCTCTATAGCATCCCTGTGAGACAGGTATTTTCAGTCCCATTTTACGGACTAGGCAATTGAGGCTTGGAGAGACTGAGTGACCTGTTTTCTCAGGAACCACACTGACTTTAAGAATTCAGTTGGCTAAGGATGATTCTGAGGTCTTGCACAGGTGAGGAGGAGGACAGTCCAGAAAAATTGAAGTCTGGTCCTCTTTGCTGACTTACATTTTAAAGACACGAGGAGAGAAAAGTAAGAAACCCGCCTGTGTGGGTATGACGGAAACAATATTCATGTTGGAAAACCTCCTGTTGTCCTCTAAGTACAGCCTCTTGCAAGTCTATGGAAACTAACAGTCTCAAGTCTCAGACACCCACCATGGGGCTGGGGCTGGCGCTGAGCCTGGAGGAAAGGTTATCAGTGTTTCCTTTGTGGACATCTAACATTTCTCTTTAAATTGAAGTGGAGGAATTTGCATTTTCATGATTATTTTACCAGGTTTGTGCCACCTTGAAGTGGCTAATAATTATTAGGTTGGTGCAAAAGTTATTGCGGTTTTTGCCATTGACAGTAATGGCAAAACCCACAACTACTTTTGCACCAACTTAATGAATGATACTGAACAAAAGAAATTCATTGGGAAGTGTAGTAGGTATTTAGTTTAAAACATACTCAGATGTCATTCTTACGACATCTGTAGGGGCACAGCCATCCATCCAGCATCCTCCTATACATCCAAATACTTCCTGACCATTTGTCACATGTAGAAAGAACAGCCAATTAGACACACATAATCTGCGCCCTCGGGTGAGAGGAAGGAAGTGGCTGCTGCCCACTGGTGATCTGACTGGTTGGTGGCTCAGTGGGGTGAGGAGTCTCCTTCTGAACTGTTTGCTCAGAGTCCTTGACCTCAAGGTGAATGTAACAGAGATGCTCCGGACCTTGGGGTCAGACAGAACTGGATTGGAGTCCAGGCTCCATCACTTACTAGCTGTACAACTTTGGACAAATTACTTAACCCCTCTGAACTTTGGGTTCTTTATATGCAAAATGAAGTGATACCTACCTGGAAGAGTTGTAGGGCAGATTAAGTGAGCTATTTCAGTGTCTATCACGTGCACTGCAGCAGGCACTGGCTTCAGCGTCCATAATAGTAGCTTAGAGTATCAGGCCCCCCATTCTGTGCTCAGTGTTATCCATTTAATTCTCATTTAATTTTCTCTCTCTGTGTTACCCATTTAATTCTCATTTAATTTTCTTTTTCCGTGTGTGTGTGTATCATGAGTAAATACTGTCCCCATTTTATTGGTGCAGAAACCAAGACTCAGGGAACATGTAACCAGCCCAGGATTGCATAGGTACTAAGAGGCCTGGCTGGGATTTGAACCACATCTCTCTGCCTCCAGAGCCCATGCACAATAGTAATCTTTTCCCACTACCCACATGCATAGGCATAGGCTGATAGCTCACAGCCTAGTCTAGGGTCTGGACTCTTCCTTCAGCCCACAGAGAGTAACCCTAAGTTGGATGAGGAAAGATGACATCTGAAGGCATCAGTCTCCCTACAGGGTGAGGAGACTGCTTGTTTCCAAGAGGCCAAGGTAGGGGACAAAGGTGTCGGAGAAGCCTCACTTCCGGCTACAGCCCCCAAAGTGGCATCTGGGACCCAGCCTCAGCCTGGCTCTGTGGGCAGTGTTTGCACAAGCACGTGCCTGTGAGTGTGTGTGTTGGGGGCGATGTTATTCACAGCCGCTGGCCGACAGTAAATAAGACAGTGGGGCTTGATTCATGAGCTCTGACAGGAAATCTATAGCATGTGGTGTCTATAATCTGCACGCTACGGCGTGGCAAAATGAAAGAACAACAGTCCAATTACGGAATCCTGGTGGATCCTGGGCACACCTCTCAGACCTTGCAGGGCTCTGGCTTCACTTGGCTGGGGGTGGCCTGTCTGGAGCAGCTGGGGCAGATGCTCCTAGGTCTGGGCCTGTGGGGAGCAGCCCCCAGAAGCAGCTCCTAGTTGAAGTGCCTGGGCAGAGATGGGCTGCCTGGGAGATGGGAAGGAGGGGCATGGAGGCTGGCACTCCCAGCCAGAAATCCAGGCTCAGGTCAGTTCCCCCAGCACCAAGCCCCCATGGCATCTTGAGGCCTAGCCCCAGGGGAGTCCCTCCAGCAGACAAAAGCAACCTGCAGACCCCCACTCTCTCTGCCTCCTGCTTTCAAACGCAGGACACTAAGGGTGTTGCCCTGGGTGAGCCAAGGATGGGCACCCCGGGTGGAAGTCATTTCAGGGTCTGGCATTTGGGGATTTAGAGAAGGCTGAGTTCTAGGCATCTCAGCTGATCAGAGGGGTTAACATTCCCACTGAGGACACACAGCGGTTCCCCATCAAGTATTACAGAAGTTGGAGGAGCAGCTTTCCTTCACCTTAAGGGCAGGATCTGCATGGATTCCATCTTTTTAGCCCTGACCATATACTGGGTTGAATAATAGTATATCCTCAAAATCCACATCCACCCTGTGAATGCAGGCTTATTTAGAAATAGGATCTTTGCCTATGTAATCAAGATGAGGTCATGCGAGATTTAAGTGGGCCCTAATGATGTGTCTACAGGCCAAGAAACAGCAAGCGTTTCCGGCAACCACCAGATACCAGGAGAGAGGCATGGACAGATCCTTCCTTAAATGGCCCTGCCAGCACCTTGCTTTTGGACTTCTGGCCTCCAGAACTATGAGAGAATCCATTTCTGTTGTTTGAAGCTACCTGGTGTGTGGTAATTTATGACAGCAGCCCTGGGAAAGCAAGACACACAGCCTGGCACACAGTACCTACCTGAAAAACAAATGTGAGCAGAGTGCCTGGAAGGTCTGAATTCAAGTCTTGGCTTTATCAATTGGGTCTCTCTGATCTTATTCAAACTACTTTGCAATTCCTCCTCTACAGAGCAGCCAGAGCAAGTGTTTAAAAGGACAACACTTTTCCTCTGGATAGATACCCAGTAGTGGGACTGCTGGATCAAATGGTAGTTCTACTTTTAGCTCTTTCAGGAACCTCCACACTGTTTTCCATAGCGGCTGTACTAGTTTACATTCCCACCAGCAGTGTAAAAGTGTTCCCTGATCACAGCATCCACGCCAGCATCTACTGTTTTTTGATTTTTTGATTATGGCCATTCTTGCAGGAGTAAGGTGGTATCGCATTGTGGTTTTGATTTGCATTTCCTTTATCTTTAGTGATGTTGAGCATGTTTTCATGTTTCTTGGCCATTTGTGTATCTTCTTTTGAGAATTGTCTATTCATGTCCTTAACCCACTTTTTGATGGGATTGTTTGGTTTTTTCTTACTGATTTGTTTGAGTTCATTGTAGATTCTAGATGTTAGTCTTTTGTCAGATGAATAGATTGTGAAGATTTTCTCCCACTCTGTGGGTTGTCTGTTTACTCTGCTGACTGTTCCTTTTGCTGTGAAAAAGCTCTTTAGTTTAGTTAGGTCCCAGCTATTTATCTTTGTTTCTATTGCATTTGCTTTTGGGGCTTTGGTCATGAAATCCTTGCCTAAACCAATGTCTAGAAGGGTTTTTCCAATGTTATCTTCTAGAATTTTTATAGTTTCAAGTCTTAGAAGTCATTATTTGAAAAATATACTTGCACATGTTTATAGCAGCACAATAGCAAAATTGTGGAACCAACCCAAATACCCATCAATTAATGAGTAGATAAAGAAACTGTGGTATATATATGATGGAATACTACTCAGCCATAAAAAGGAATGAATTAACAGCATTTGCAATGACCTGGATGAGATTGGACACTATTATTCTTTTTTTTTTCTTTTTTTTGCGATGGAGTCTCGCTCTGTTGCCCAGGCTGGAGTGCAGTGGCGCCATCTTGGCTCACTGCAACTTCCGCCTCCTGGATTCACACCATTCTCCTGTCTCAGCCTCCCAAGTAGCTGAGTTACTTAAGTTAGAATAATAGTCTCCAGGCTGGGCATGGTGGCTCATGCCTGTAATCCCAGCACTCTGGGAGGCTGAGACGGGTGGATCACCTGAGGTGATCCAGTAGCTGGGACTACAGGTGCCCGCCACTATGTCCGGCTAATTTTTTGCATTTTTAGTAGAGATGGATTTTGCCAGGTTGGCCATGCTGGTCTTGAACTCCTGACCTCAAGTGATCCACCCGTCTCAGCTTCCCAGAATGCTGGGATTACAGGCATGAACCACCATGCCCAGCCTGGAGGCTATTATTCTAAGTGAAGTAACTCAGGAATGGAAAATCAAACATCATATGTTCTCACCGATATGTGGGATCTAAGCTATAAGGATGCAAAGGTATAAGAATGATACAATGGACTTTGGGGGCTTGTGGGGAAGAGAGGGAGGGGCCAAGGGGCAAAAGACAACAAATATGGTACAGTGTATACTGCTCAGGTGACGGGTGCACTAGGATCTCACAAATCACCACTGAAGATTTTACTCATATAACCAAATACCACCTGTACCCCAATAACTTATGGAAAAAAATATTTAAAAATAAATAAATAAATAAAAGCACAAAGCTAATAACAATAGTGAATATTTTGAGCACATAACACATGCCAGGCATTATTCTAAGTCTTTTACAAGAATTAAATTTATTTCATCTTCACAAGCACCCTCTGGGGTTAGTACTGTTACTGATCTCATTTTGTAGATGAGAAAACTGAGCCCAGAGAAATAATGAAATGTTTCTGAAGCTAATAATTACTGCTGCAGGCACCATTCAAACCCTGGCAGTCTAATCCTCAAATTCAGTCTATCTCCCACTTCATTTGACATCACTCCCTCCCTAAAATCATCCAGTGACTTCACATTACACTTAAATTAAAATGTCTTACCATCACCTAAAGGTTTGCCTGATCTGTCTCTGATCTAACCTACCTCTCCAAATTTCTGTAGTTCATGGCTGAAAATTCTTTACTACTCCTCCTACAAATTAATGATTTTATTTCTGTCCCCTTGAATTTGGGCTGGCCCTAGTGACTAGCTTAATCAACAGAATGAAGTGGAAATGATGATGCATGATTTCCAAGGCTAGGTCAGAAGAAGCCATGCAGCTTGGAACATTTGCTCTTGGAACCTAATCACCATGCTGTGAGGAAGCCCAAGCAGCCCCGTGGAGGGGCCCATGTAGAGAGGAACTGAGGCCCCTGGCTGACGGTCCCCTCGACTGAGTTCCCAGTCAACAGCCAGTACCACCTGCTACACATATGAGTGGGCATCACCTCCAGCTCCAGCTGAGCCACCCCAGCGTGATACTGCAAGGTGTGGTGACAAGTCACTCTCCCCAAGCCCTGCCCACATTTCAGATTTGTTAGCAAAAGCAAGGATTGTTGTTATTTTAAGACACTAAGTTTAAGGGAGTTGGTTACACTGGTTGGATTCTAATCCAAACAGTCTGACTTCAGAGTCCATGTTCTCAATCACTGATGGCATCATGCCATCACTCCCCTACTTAAAACCATCCCATGACTTTCTGTCATACCTAGAATAAACTACAAACTCCTTGCCAGGATGTAAAAGGCTCTGCTTAATCTGTCTCTCCAACATCATCTTGGACCATCCTCCCTCTCACTTGGCTCAACTCATCTCTGTTCCTCTAACATTCTGAAGAACCAGACTTTCATATTCACTGTTCCTTCTGCCTGGGCTGCTCTTGGCATGGCTGAATCTTCCTCGCTCCTCAGTCCTTTCTGAGAGGCCTTCCCCGAATGCCCTGTCTAGGGGATCTTCTGGATCCCTTCATCTCTCCTATCCATTCCATCACCTTGTTCATTTCCTTCAATGCAGTTTAGTCTAATTTGTAATGATATTCTTTGCTTACTCGATCCCTGTCTATCTTTCTACTGGAACATAAAGGCCTTGAAAGCAGGAACGTGACTGTCAGGTTCAGTGCTGTGATCCCAGAGCCTATCACAATGCCTGGCTTGGAGTAGATGCTCAACAAGAATTTTCTAAAGAAACAAAAAATGCAGTTATTATTTGTCAAGTTCCTGTTAGGAATCATGCCAGGAGATACGCTAAGTGGTTGACATGACATCCAACAACCCTGTGGCATGGACCTTACTATTCCCACTTTACAGATGGGGAAATCAAAGCTCATGTGGACCAAATTCAAACCAGAGGTCTTTGGCTCCATAGCCTATAACCTTAAGCAGACAGCCACGCCTGCTGCTCTCTTCTCCTGTCTGAGCTTCAGGCTCCTCACCTGGATGAATGGAGATGATCATGGCACCTGCAAGTGGGAGCATCAGCATCATGACAGGTGTCAGGTGGGAGAATGCCCTTACTGTAATCAGCAGCATTTCCCTGGTCTTGGAGTGGCCTGGGGGCTCAGTGGGCTTTTCCTACAGGCTTGCTTAGGGCTCTCACCAAGTTCCCTGTTGTCCCTCACTTTGCCCATTCTGTTCCTTCTCCCCTGCCAGAATGCCACCTCTTCTGAAAGGTGTGTCTGATTTCGAGAGCTGGAGGGAGAAGGCTGCTCACCCCTGGGAAGGCCTCTTGCCACTCAGGCCCATCGTGCTGACTCCTTCCTGGGAACTCTCCAGACGCAACCCAGCAGGGTCCTTTGTTATTCTCTAATGGGGCCTGTGTGTTAGCCACATTGCCCCAAAGACGCTCTGATGTCTTTAAGGTGAGGCTTTTCCTTATCCTTCTCTGTATACCCACATCACCGCCACCACCACCTGCCCTCCCGTGTCCCAACCCGCCTAGCATTCTGAAATTCCTCCTGGGTCCCCATCAGCCCAAGTCCAGGCCACGGCCTCATTGGGCAATCTCAGGGACATGCGGACTCTTGCCAGAGTACCACCTCCAACTCCTCACCATTCTCCAACAGGTTTTATGCTGCCAGCCTAGAGAAGGACAAGTATGAGTTTGCCAAAGCTTTATGTGGGAATTCTTATCCAGAGACATCCTCAGATATTCCCATACCTGTAGTGCCCAGTCTTACTCACTTCCTTCAGGTAAACAATACCAACTGGACACCAGAGACAGGGGGTGGGTTTATTAATTTACTAACCTCTCTGAGCAGGGATTGAGCTATCCAACTAGCAAGACTGCCGTGATCAATTCAATGATCATAAAGAACCAGCATGTCGTTTGTTTCCTCCCTCTATTCCCTGGGGACCTCATGGCCCATCTTCCCTGGGGAACTTAACCTGAGACCCTGGAGGCCAGGAGCATTAAAGGCTTTCAGGCCAAGTCTCAAGAGAAATGTCAGCCTGCAAAGACTGGAGACAAGAGCTCTGACGGGGGCAGGAGAGCTGGGTGAAACCTGCAGGCTTCCAGGAGGCCACAGGGAGTGGAGCACAGGAACTGTTTGCTGAAGCCTCCACCAATGAGATGTGAATGTTGAGGTATCTCTGAAAGTGGTCACAGTGTGGTGGCTGGAGAGGGGATGAAGACAGCAGGACACAAGGCCCCCAGGCTGAGAACCAGCTGAGGGAGAGCTGGGAGCTGTCTAGATAACGTGGTGGGCACTCAGCAAAGACTGTGCAGGCTTCTCTTCTGAGGGACACCAGGACCCAGGAGAGGGGAGAAGGGAGCCCAGAGGTAGGAGACTCAGTCCCTGAAGAGAGGAAGGAGCAAGAGAAAACCCCATTTGCAGGAGGCTGGAACACGCAGAATAGAGGGGGCTTGGAGCAACCCTGTCTTGACCCACCATCTGGGCAGCTACTTGGGTGCAGGGGTGGGCTGGGTCTCAGTACTTCACATGCCCCTTCTCCAACCCTGGGAGGAGGGATGATTCATCTATTCTGCTCATGAGGAAACTGAGGCTCAGAGAGGATCCGTGATGGAGCTCCCTCAGTTCATAACAGAGAGAGCAGACTTGCAGTTCAGCTCCACTGCAGAAGCGTATTCCTCTTGCATCACCTCCCAGCCAGGGCCCTCACCCATGACAGAGTTTGCCAACCTGCTGCATGGTGCCTTGTCTACAAAGTCCAGATTTGTCCTCCCTCATGGTTTGTCAACACAGCTAAGCAGGAAATTCACTCTGGAAAGGAACAGACTTTGTATTTAGCCTTTGATGACCTGAACTGCTCCTCACTCCCTCAATAAAGCCTGATGGACAAGGAAGGAAGAAAGGTAGGGACGGGGAGAACGCATGTTCCTGCACACAGCTCATTTCAGTTCCCGGCCACAGCAATCCTACCAGGAGGTAGGACCATCTCCATGTGGCAGTGAAGTCAACTGAGCCCAGAGAGGTTAAGTCACTTGTCTAAGGTCACATAAGCTGGCTGACATGAAGCCAAGGGACCAAACCATAGGATTCAAGCCTAGGTCTTCCTGGCTCCTTCAACAATGCCATTAAAAACACTGAGCAACAAGGAAACTCAGATGTGAAGAAAAGAAAGAAATGTGTGTCAGGAGCATGGGCCGGGGGTACAGGGGTGCTCACATCTGTTCATCTCCTGACCCGGCCACTCTCTGTGCCTCATCCCAGCCATCACTCAGAGGGGTGTTATCTGAGGCCATATCCCCAGTTTCTGGGTATAGAGTTAGAGCGATTCCCTCCAGGTTGTCTCGGAAGGACACTCTGCTTGGGTGAATGGCCATTCTCTGGGCCCTGCTGTCCTTTCCTGGCCTCCTGGGCTCCCTACCCTGCCCCCCAATTGTTATCTGTCAGTACACAGTAATTAGAGATGTGGCATGCTTGATAAAGATTGCCGCCTGCCCCGAGATGGAACTGCCCTCTCGGACGTGTCTAATTAAAGTCCTGATTGATAAGATGAAGAAATCCCACCCGGATGGATGTGTCCCGGCCTCTCCCTCCTCTGTGCACTCAGCCCCTTCATTATGGGCGACAAGGGAGGGAGATATAAAGCACCCCAGGAAATGCTTCTACAAACCAATCAATATGTCCTTTTGTGCGATGTGACGGGGCATGCGGCATAGCCTTTTGAACCATTCCTGGGGCCACAGAGGCAGCCAGGCAGCTGGGAGAGCCCCTTGCCCCCAGCTGGTGGGTGTGGGGGGCTGCTCTTCCACCCCAGCCTGGGTCTGCTATGAGAGGCCGGGCCAAGGCGAGAGTCTGGCCAATTCTTTCACCCAGCCTGCTTTCTCTGTCCAGTGAATTGTGGGATTCTGGGGCTCCTTGCAGAGCACACACATGTCCACACAGCTCTACACGGGCCTGTCTGGACACTGTACAGTACATCGTCCATAAGCAGCTGAAAGCTGGGTGGGTACGAATATACACATCTGAGATGGAGCCCGGAAGCTCATGGGGCCCGAAGAGGTGCAGGTGGAAGGGGTAGAGACAATGGTAATGACGATGGCTACCGTTCATGGGCACTGACCATGTGCCCAGTCCTTCATTAAGTGCATTCATTATCTCATCTCATCCTCACCACAAATCCTACAAAGTAAGTGATGGTAGTGGAGATGGAGAAACTGAGGCATGGGGAGGTTAGGTCACAGAACCGTAAGCGTGGAGTCCATGCTGACTTCCGTGATGCCACACAGCAGAGGCTCAGAGCAGCTGCACCCACTAGGGTGTGCCATTTTTGGATATGATATACACATTATTTAGGGTCCTAGAAAGATACATAGTAAATTCATGATACTCATCACTGAGAAAGAGGAGAAAATAAGGCAACTGGAAGATGGAGCACAAAAGAATCAAATGTTCATTTTGTTGTCAAAACCTGAGACACAGGTAACAACATATGATCCATGGTCCATTTGGGGTGCATGCTATTTTTCTTTTTGGGGAGGTTAGTGGGACAGAATCTCCCTTTGTTGCCCAGGCTAGAGTACAATGGCACAATCTTGGCTCACTGCAGCCTCCACCTCCCCGGTTCAGGAAATTCTCCTGCCTCATCTCCTGAGTAACTGGGATTACAGGCCATCACACCCAGCTAATTTTTTGTGTTTTTAGTAGAGACAGGATTTCACCATGTTGGCCAGGCTCGTCTCAAACTCCTGACCTCAAGTGATCCGCCCAGCTTGGCCTCCCAAAGTGCTGGGATTACAGGCATGAGCCACCACACCTGGCCTGCTATTTTCTATTCTTTAAAAAAAGAAAACCTATTTCCTAAAGGAACACAAAATAAGCTATACCCCTCTCTTCGAAAGGAGGGGAGAATATGTGTCCTATAAATATGCTGCAATTTCATACCCAGCTTTGCCAAGGACAGGCAGCCTGGAGTTGAGATGTGCCGTCTGGCTAAGAAGAAGACACAGGCAGCCGTGAGGAACCATCTTTGATGAATAACAGATGTCCATGGTTTTGGTGCCCCAGTAGTTCACCCGGCTCTCCTGGCTGGCAGGGCTGGCACAGAGGTGCTAGCCGGGGCAGAGAGGCTGGGCAGCGGGCTCCCGTCAGGCACTCTCTCCTCCAGCAGTCAGGGTGCCTGGGTGCTTGCTCCATGCCCACCTGGGCTGGAGCCAGGGCCAGGGCTTGATGGAATGACACACTGCTGTACCAGCTAATAAATAGAAGTAATTTGATTAGCTTTCTCTAACTGGTGATAAGATCCTGACAAACCCTTTTTAATGCGTTTCTGGAGCAGGATGAAATTGTTTCATTCGGAGAGTAGGGCCCCCTGGGAGTCGCCTTGAAGCTCCTTTAGTGAGAGGTAAAAATATGCCAATCATTAATGAGGGGAGAATTGCAGAGACTTTAATGCAATCAGAAAGAGGGGCCCCGAGGCAGCTCGGGAATAAAACCTGCCCTTAAATCAGAGTGAGGCGTCTGCAGGAAGGAAGGAGGAGGCGATGTAAGCTCGCATGGAAAGCAGAAGCTGCAGGCCCCATCGGGCAAGATGGCCAAGGCCCCGGGGCTTGTGTCCACACAAAACCCTACACTGCGTCAGGGACTCCTACCCAAGGCCGTGGCAGTAGGAGTAGGATTGGGCAAAGGAAGCAGTGTTCATGGAGGGTGTGCTCTCAGCACAGTCCCCCTCAGAACAAGGACCAGGATCTCAGAGTTCCTAGAAAAGTTGGTGATCCACCAAGGCCTCCTTCCTAGGACAGCTGTGGGAACCACAGTTTTGAGAAGCCCTTTGCTGGAGCAAAGAGAAAGATTATTTCCAAGGTGAAAGCTTGCTGATGAAGCTTCAGGTGAACAGTCAAGCACCCGCCCTTCCCCATCCACTCCCCGCCCACACACACACCGACCCATTGCTCATTTTCTGGAAGGTTCTATGGATTCCACCTACAGCACCATACAAGGTGAGAGGAAGTCACAAGGTGTGAGTGGACCCGTCTTTTTCTGAAACTCCCTTGATCTGGAGGCAGGAGTTGAACAAACAGGAGCACCTACCACCACGAACGCTTCCTACCTTCCTACCTAACACCTCTGTCACATCACATCCTGCGCCACCCAGGGCAGCCTGGGGAGGCCAGCTCTGTGGGGAAAGTTCTCTACCTCTGCCAAGTTAGATGCCAGATCTGCCCTCCCACATCATGGGACAGGATGCCTCAGCCGCAGCAGAGTCTCGGCCACTGCAAGTGACTTCTGTCTCTCACTGGCACCTTTAGTCAGTGGCATCCCAAGGTGTCCATGCCCAGATTTGCTCTCTCTGCATCTCTTTCTACGCTTCTCCTAGTCCACACCAAGCCAGCGAATGGCCTGGCTGTGCCTTGAACACCCCTGGTCCATTCCTACCTCAGGGCCTTTGCACTTCCTACATGTACCCTCTGGCTTGAATCTCTCCTCTGGAATCGTGCAGGGCTCTCTCCTTCACCTCCCGCAGCGATAGGGAAGGGCAGTGGGGGTCGCCCTCGCTTCCTTCCTTTACTAGTTCTCTATGGCACTTACCTGTTTGATACACTAAATGTGTTCACCATCTTGGCTATTTTGTCTGTCTCCTCCATCCCTCACCCCCATAAATGTAAGATACACAGAAACAGGGACTTTTGTCTGTCTTGTTCACTACTGTATCCCACACCTAGCACACGCTAGCACATTTGCTGGAATGCATGAGTGAGTGAGTGAGTCAGTGAAGACTGGGTAGCACCCCCCAGGCAGATGCCCCCAGGAAACTGCAGCTCCTGCAGTTTAGCTGTCAGTGGCTTCTTCTCACTCCTGCTCTTGCCCTGGGGATCCTGGGGAGATGTGCAGGCTGCTGGTTTCTGTCACCCCAGCAGGAAAGACAATGGAAGGAAGGGAGCGGGAGGTCCCAGCCATGAAGAGGGTGTCAGAGACCAGGGGGCCTGAAAGCCCAGGAATCAGGGTCTGGTTAGTTTCAAGGACTGCAGAGGGGCAGGTGCAGAGGCAAGGTCATGGGCCTTTCTGCCTCTCCATCCAAGATCAGCCATCTGCTGCCTGCTCTCTATTAAATCATGTAAAACCATGCTCAGGAAGTCATCCTGGGGCTGAGGACACACAGGGCCTCTCAGCCAAGACTTGGTCTTGAGCCCTTGGGCCAGTCTTTTTCCATCACTGAGCCTTGGTTCCTTTGGCTGAAACATGAGAGGAGTGCAGGAGAGGACTTCTAAGGACCCTCAGCACTGACATTCCATGATTCCTGGAGGATGTGGACAGCCTGGACCTACCTGATAATGGCTCTCCATCAACTAAAAGGCAGCAAGATTCTGCAGATTGGGTGAAAAGGGGTCTTTCTGACCTGCTTTCCACTTGGTAAGAGGAAGCCACAGGATGGCATGGCCTGTTTACAGCACAGACCCTGGGCCCAGAGTGCTCGGGTTTATATCCCAGCTCTGCCCATTATTTGCTGTGCAATCTTGGATAAGCGACTTCACATCTCTGTGCCTCATATTCCCCTTTGGTAAAACAGGTTGAATAGTAGAAGCTATTCTGGGGTTGTTGTGACAATTACATAAGATGATATTAACTATACCCACAAAGTGCTAAGCACTGGGTGCATCATGAGCATTCAGTGAATGCTGGTTGGTGTGATTAACTTATGACACCTGAAACCAGAGCTTGCAGAATCAGGACAGGGGACAGCCCAGCAGGTAAAAGTCCAACTTAGGAACCAACTTCAAAAACACAAAGCCTTGGTGGGGAGAAGAGAATGGCATAGTTGGAGAATTTGCCAACTTAGAACCCACCAACCAGCAATCATTTATTGAGCACCCACTGTGTACAAGACACAAGGGAGGATCTAAAAAGAAGCATGGAGCACCTGCTGGTGTGTTTCCTCTTCACCTAACTGTACACTCTGTGAAAGCAGGGACCATGTCTGCCTTGTCTACCACTGAACCACAGCATTCAGTGCCTGGCACATAGTAGGTCCTTTATAAATCTTGGTTAAATAAATAACATGTGTACCTTAAATTGTACTGGTCCCTACAGCTTCTTCTGTGACCCTGCTACACCACTGTCCATACAGTGGCTTCCAGTTTGCCTTCCCCACCAGACTGAGCCAGCCAGGCACAGTGCCTGTTATATACTGAGTATATACTGGCTCAGAGATTGGGTGAATGAACAGAGGGTTGGTCAGAGGGCAGCAGAATTGCCAAGGCAGTGGTGCAGACAATGAGTAATGCTGGCAGAAAAGAGCCTGGGAGATTGGCTAATGGAGATTCAAGGAGATCAGTGAAGGAGAGCATTCCAAATGGACTCAGTGCAAAGTGAGTTGCCAAACAGGATGGGCCAGGACCCACTGGTGGGCGAACTAAGGGGAACCAATAGGGAACTACAGTGCCCTTCATCAGAGAGGGACTGGCCAATCACCAGGTACTACCAAGGCAAGGCCGGCCCAGAAGGCCAGTTCAGGAATACACCCCCATGCCTCACAGAGTCTCAGAGAATGAAGAGTCACCTCGGGCCTCAGAGTCACCTCCATACCCACAAGGCCCCCATCACCACGTGGCTCCCTGTCCCTGCCACAGACCAGCTGAAACCCTAAGGAGATGGTCAAATCTCTGCTGCCCCCAGCTTCTTCCAGCCCTAGCTAATGGCACCCAAGTGTTTCCGGTTCCCCCAACCCAGCAGCCCCACTTTGGGAAAGGAGGCGGCCCAAAGAAAATGGCTTGTACAGCACAGCAGGGCCAGAGGCTGGGTCACAGCTACAAACTCTCTGAAGTTGGGGAGACATCTTTAATGTCTTCGGGGCCAGCCACCCCTCCCCACCTCAGACCCTTCAGGGGGGCCAGCCAGCAGGGGCTGCCTTGCTGCAAATGACTCCCTTTGTCATTCTGTTTTGTTATGATTAAAAATGCATGTCGCAGGCGAGGCCCTGGAGTGGAACCCAGTTGAAAATTGAATCATTAATATTCCCCCTCCAGCTGATGCCCTGTGCTTCCCAGGCGGCTGTGAGCGCGAGGCATGCAACAGTTTTGGAGTCAGAGCAAGATGAGGAAGACGGAGGGGTACACCGGGCCCTCTACCCAGGACTTGCACCCCATGCCTTCACCTGGGAACAGGTGTCAAAGTCTTGGCCCTTAGAGTTCTCTCTCCATAGTATGTTCTCGAGCTCTGCGCGTGGAACTGAAAAGGAAACCGAGACCTGGAGGCTGGACACGATGATCTTCTACCCCACTGGCCTCCTCTGTCCCCTTCGCCGCCCACCCAGGTCCCTTTGGCTTCCTGCTCTTCATTCTGCTGGTTTCTGCCTGGACTGTTTGTCCTTCAGAGATTTATTACTCTTATTTTACTAATTCTTATTAATAGCTAACATTTAGCTAGCACTTTCTACCTGCCAGGCACTATTTCAGCCCTATACGTTTAGGGGCTTCTGTGGTTCTCCTAACAACTCCAAGGTAGGGCCTTCTATTCCTGCTCCATTTTACAGCTAGAGAAACTAAGGCACAGAGCAGTTCAGCAGCTTGTCCAAGGTCACACAGCTAGCAAGTGGCTGCAGAGTTTGTGCTCCTCATCTCTAGACTTGCCCAGTCAAACATGGTAGCCGAGAGCCGCAGGTGACACTGAGCGGGCGAAATGCAGCCAGTCTAAATTGGGAAGTACTGGAAGTGTAAGATAAATACCAGACTTCGAACACTTAGCACAAGAAAAAGAAGGTAAAATATCTCCGTAATAATTTTTTTTAATATTACCTACATGTCGAAATGATAATATTTTGATATATTGGGTTAAATAAAATATATTATTAAAACTGATTTCAACTGTTTCTTTTGACTTAAAAAAATGTAGCCTGGTGCAATGACTCATGACTGTAATCCCAACACTTTGGGAGGCAAAGACAGGAGGATTGCTTGAACTCAGGAGTTTCAGACCAGCCTGGGCAGCACAGCAAAACCTTGTCTCCACTAAAAAAAAAAATATATATATATATACACACACACACACATATAGTGGTGCACCCTGTAGGCCCAGCTACTCAGGAGGCAGAGGCAGAAGGATGCTTTGAGCCCAGGAGATAGAGGCTGCAGTGAGCTGTGATCGTGCCACTGCACTCCAGCCTTTTTGAGATCCAGTCTCAAAAATTTTAGAAGTGTGGCTACTAGAAAATTTAAAATTACACATGTGGCTTGCATTGCATTTCCACTGGACAGAACTGCTCTGGCCCACGCAGATTCTAACTTGGTTCCCTGCAGGTTCCTTGGGTGGATGGAGGCTTACATGTCACCTCTGCAGAGAGGCCTTCTCCATCCCAAGAGAGAGGCTACTCCAATCATCCTCTGCTTTATTGGTGTAGCATCAGGTTCTCCCACCAAGCACATAATAGATGCTTCATAAATATTTGTTGAAAGGCCATTGTAAAATGATCTGTAAATTGGGGTTGGGGAGGGGACAGAAAGCTGGCTCCTAGGTTTTCTTAAGCTAGGATGAGAGCTAGACACCAAAGCCACAAAGTCCTCAGGAAATGAGCATTGAGGTGACTGGGCGCTGGGCATCTGGACTTCTAAACTCAGTTCTGTGGGCCAGACCAAGATCGGGTCTGGGGGACTCCTGGTGAGCAAAGCCAGGGATGTGGCTGCCCTCCTGGCACAGGAGAAGGGACCAGAATGCTGCCACAAGGCCTCCTGACCCAAACCAAGCAGAAAGAGGCGGGGCTGAGCTGGAACAGGGCTGGGCCTTGGCCTCCTGGTTGCTGCTGCCAGGGTGATGTCAGATCTCCAAATTAGCTAGCCCCCTGGACAAGAGGACAGGCAGCTGCATATCCCCAGCTCTCTGTTGTCCTTCAACCAGAGAACCTTAGAGCATCCATATTCAGCCTTCTCCATTCCACTTCCCAGGTGGGGGAAAAATGGGTAAAGGAGGGAAGTGAAGCTCTGATAGCCCCTCCCCACCCACACACACCGACCTCCTCCTTCTCATATCTTTAAGAGCAGGAGAGAACACATTAGGGACCCTCACTACATGAGTCAGCGCTGTGCTGTGCACGTCACCCGTGTTAGTTCATGTGAGGCAGCTATTCTTATTGTCCCCATTTTATAGATGAGGAAACTGAGACACAAAGGTGCATTCACAGATGGGGCCAGGATTTGATTCTAGGTCTTCTGATCCTGGAGCCACAACATTACCACTGGCCAGTCACCACCAGGCACTCAGGTCAGGGAAATGCCCAGAACTTAGAGAAAGTCAGGAGTCACGCCAGGGCTGGTCAGAAGTCGTTTCTAACGTCCATAACAAGTGTCACATGGCCAGGATTTGGGATAGCAGCTTCAGGGGAGAGGGAGGAGTATGGGGAGATGATCCCTTCCTCTTTAGCCATCTGGTAGGTTCCTATCTTGGCCATCTCCTCCAAGTTCCAGTGTGACCTAGGACGGGCTGTCCCCAGAAACTGAGGGCTTACCTAACTAACCCCATCTCTCCAGGGCAGGGCAAGGCCATCCACAGGCTCTCTAGCTGGGGCTGCTACTGCTATTGATTTGTGGGTGCAAGAGATGAAGACCGAGTCTCCAGCCTGCCACTCAGCTCTTCCGTGGCCAGCCCCACCCACCCTGTGTTCCCAGATTCTCCCAGGACTCCTCCGCATACCCCTGCCTCCATCCCCCACACCTGCCTCCCTTTGTCCTCAGGTTCAGGATTCACCCTGAGCCTTTGCTCACACAGTTTCCTCCACCAGGGACACTGCCCTTGCTTCCTCCATACCTGTGTTTTGTTTCTGATGGGGGCTCAGCTGGAGTCCTAAAGCTTCCGGAAGCCCCCTATCGACCCAGCCACCGCAATCCTCCCTTCCTCGATTCTTAGTCTACTTGCACACCAGCTGCCAGGGAGCAGTCCCCCACCTCTTACTCCAGGAAATGGTCAGGGCAAGCACACCAGGACAGAGTGTGGGGGCAACCCGGGCCAGCGGCTATGATGGCCTCTTTTTAGGGGTACTCATAGGCACCTTCGTGGTTAGTTCCTGCTTTGGGTTGGGGGGTCTTTGAGTTGTCACCTATATGGCTCTGCCAACAACAGTGTAGGGATGCGCCTTGGACACTCTAACTGGACCCCCTCTGTCACCCCCTCTGTCACTTTCAGGTGGGATGAAAACGTAGGGCCAGGAGTTCGTGGGATTTGGTCCTGGGAAGACAGCAGCCTGGCTCCCAGGACCCCACCCCACAGCACTGACCCTGAGATTTATTTGGGTGCCAGCCCCTTGGGCCCCAGAGGGTAAACACCACCCTGCTTCCTAGATCCCAGAGCCTCCCTCAGAACCAGGGCCCATCCCGGCCTGCTGTGGGGAATGGGTACACAACGAGAGGGAGGGCTCCCTGCAAGGAGGGCCGCGAACAGGTGTGTCCGTCATTCCCTCTTCTGCCTCCCATCCCTTGGCCCCAGACCCTCACCCACCCCACCCTCAGCCACACTCAGTCCCTTCCCCCTTCCCCTCCTTCCCTCCCCCACCCAAACCTCCCCAAGGACAAGCAAAGTTATTACAATAATGAATTAGCCAGCCCGCTTACTGCCGCCACTGGCGAAGACAATTATCCCCCCCGCACATCCCTAGCCGCTGCTCGGCTCCCTCATAAAGACGGGCTTTTGGGGCCGCTTTGTGCTTTGATTGGAAATGAAGAGATTGCTAATTAGGGAACACCTGCTGGGACCCGGGCTGGCAGGAACAACGGCAGGACGGACTGAGCGGCCATTGCAGGCGGGGCGGCATGTGCATGTGAGTGTGCGCCCGGGTCTGCGTGTGCCTACAAGGGTGGTGGGGGGAGGTGAGAGGAGAAAAGAGAGCCCGCGCTACATGGGCACCTCGGTGATTTAATCCAGCTCCCTGCCACCCCACCTTGGAGCCGTAAACAAAACCCAGACATTTTATGGAGCTTTTCACCTTTTAAAGGATGCTAATTTGTTTATGGGCGGCTATAATTCTACTTGTGTTTGCATAGGTCAGTGCCTGGCGTGTGCTGTGCATGTTTGTGCTGTGCATGTTTGTGCTGTGCACAGCTGTTTCCAGCTGGGCCAGCCGGCATTGGGATGCACGGAGCCTCCCAGCTCCCTGCAGAGGGATGGGGATGGGGAACTGGCACACAGAGAGAACCTGCTGGCCCCGGGACCTCCTGGTAGCAGTGTCAGGGACACAAGGTCAAAGGGAGTTAAACCTGAGATTGACTCGATTATTTATTCTAGGGCTGGGAACCTCCCACTTCTCCTTGTTCTCTCCCGGGCCCTGGGAAGACAAGTTCTCAAGTGACCCCTTTCCCAGAATGTGATCCAATTTGACACTGGAGTTAGTGGGGTGTGGTGGCCAAACAGGTACCCAATTGCTTTTTCCTAAATACCATAAAATACTGGCTGCCAAGCCCCTTCCCTCCCCTTACCCTCCCACCCCCATAACCATGCTGACACTCAGCTCCCTTCACAATCTGACTATTCAGCCCCTGCTCTCTTTTGAACTGAACTCCACAAAAATGTATTGAGCAACTACTCTGTGCACCAGGGATCACACACACACAGCTCTTTGGGGAATTCTTTTGAATATTTGCAACATAGTTCCTGCCTCAAGAGATCTCAGTCCTGGAGGGAAGACAGACGCAGCAGCACATAACTGGGACTCAGGGGCTGCTGCAGACTGGGCACAGAGTGCATGTGTGGACAAGAGCAGGGGAGATGATATCTGCAAGAGGAGGCATGAGGAGGCTTCTCTGAGAAGGGGAGAATCGAGCAGAGTCATGAAGGGTCTGTGTGAGCCAGGACGCAGGGATGCAGCCCAGCCTGGCCCTCGTTCAGGAAAACAGGGTGTTGCCGCATAGCTGGTGCATGGAACTCAAGGGCAGTGGAAGGGCAAGAGGGCAGTGGAGGTGGGTGTGAGCCCTGGGAGGTGTGTGGGGGGTGGTGGGGCAAGAAGGGCCCTGGCCTTAAACGAACGGTGGCACCTATATGCGGGCGCACATGCACGTTTTTAAAGGCTGCCTGCAGCACTTGTGTCTGGATTGGGGGCATCGATAGGAGTCCCCCCAGAAGATGATGGTCCTGGTCCCTGACTGAGGGAGATTAAGAGGCCTCCCAGCCAGTACATCTCATTCCTAGACCAACTCTAGCTAATTCCTCTCTTTCCTGTATCTTCCTACATTTGAAGTTTCTAAAACACACGGTAGAGCTTTTGCTAAAATGCACACAGTGTCTCAGCAACTCTGCAGCTCACCCCAGGAGGTTAGGACCCTCACTGAGGCCCTATATTGGCGTGAGCACTGGACCGAGGGTGCTCTGACCACCAGCCTCAGTTTTTCATCCTATAAAATGGAGAAGTACTCCTTACTTGTTTGAGGTCTCCTCTGTAGCTCCGATATAAATGATCCCAGAGTTCCACAAAGCATTGTATGGGGCTGAAGTGTGGTATAAGGTCAAAAGCACAGGCATGGCCAGGCACGGTGGCTCATGCCTGTAATCCCAGCACTTAGGGAGGCCGAGGTGGGCGAATCACCTGGGGTCAGGAGTTTGAGACCAGCCTATACAACATGGTGAAACCTCGTTTCTACTTAAAAAAAAAAAATTACAAAAATTAGCCGGGTATGGTGGTGCATGCCTATAATCCCAGCTACTCAGGAGGCTGAGGCAGAAGAATTGCTTGAACCTGGGAGACGGAGGTTGCAGTGAGCTGAGATCGCGCCACTGCACTACTCCAGCCTGGGCTACAGAGTGAGACTCTGTCTCAAAAAAAAAACCAAAAAACAAAAAAACAAAAAACAAGAAAAAAGCACAGGCATTAGAGTAAGACCTGGTTCAACTTCCAGTGCCGCCATTCAACAGTCGTAGGCCGTAGGAGAGTCATTTAACTCCCCAGGGCCTGTCTTTCTCCTCTGGGGGAGTACAGTATGCACTTCCTTGGGTTGCTGAGCCTGAGAAGGGATGACAGGAGAGAGCGCAGTGCCTGGCTCATCATGATCATCACCATCACCATCATCATCATCATCATCACAAGCTGAATACTTTTCCAGGAAGTCAGGCTAGAAAACCTACCACCTCCCATAATGTCAAATATCCTTTCGGTAGAATTTAACAAGCATCTCTATTTTCTGAGACACTTGTCCAGTTTCCCCCTTGGACTCACATGAGCATAGATACCTTTCAAGGAGTTTCCAGACCTGTCAGAGAGAAATGGGGAAGCTGGCCAAGTCCCAGGAGGTGGAGACCAGTGGCTTAGCCCACCCCCACGTGGGTCCCCGGCCCTGGGTGGCACGCAGGCAGCTGCACATGCAAGAGACACTAGGACACCAGGCCTCTTGGTTGAGAACCCCTTGCCAACCACTGGCACAGGCTGGGCAATGTGAGCTGCTGGTAGTGAAGGACAGTGGGCCATTTGCCCAGCAGCCAGGAAGGCCCCCAAAAGAGACACAAACACAAGCCCCTGAGGGGTGGAAGGCACAGCTGCGAGGTCACCTGGCTCAGACCTGGGTTCTCCCAGCCCAGGAAGCTGCCAAAAACTGGGCATGGGGTCCCAAGACTGGGCTGGTGCTGGGCCCAGGCGTGGTGGCTCTAGCAGATGGTGGCCTGTGCACCCTGGAGCCCTCCCTATGCCCAGGGACGTAAATATGTCAAGTCTGGAAAAAGCAGCTGGCAAGAAGGGTGCTTTTCTCCTCGCTCTGTGCAGGGCACAGCCAGAGAAGAAAGTCAAGGGGCCTTCCAAGGTGGAATTGGGTCCTAAAATTGGAAAAGCAGGGGGAAATCATGCAGCCCCAACGTCTTCCAAAGCAAACCCCATTCCTACCCTCTACACACTTCTACAGCCAAACTCTTGAGTCAGCAAAGTTCTAGATTAGACTGACCTTGTTACCAGCAACACTCCTCTCACTCAATGCTTTTGTGTCCACAAATGCTCAGGAACACTCACTGTCCGTGAACTTTAGCTACAAGAGGAGTTGGTGCTTCCCCATGCCTCATCTCCTTTAGACCTTAGAGTAACCCCACAAGATTAGATTTTATTATCCCCTTTGCACAGACAAGAAAACTGAAATGCAAAGAGGCGGATTAACTTACCAGGGATCCCAGAGCTAAGAAACAGCAGAGCCAGAATATGAACCCAGATTTGCCCAAGTCCAAAGTCTGGACTTTTACCATCCCCTATGCTGTCCTCGGGCCATTAGCTGTCCACGTGTAGGTTCCTTCACTTCAGCACCGTGACATCATTGCATCTTGTTTCTTTCTTTTCTTTTTTTTTAGTTTCAGCAGTGCCTAGCACAGAGCAGGTGTTAAAAACACACTTGGGCGTGGCATTCTGAGTGGGTGTACAAGAAACCACTGGGCAGGCACAGGCACTCAGGCTGGCACAGAGTGAACGCATGGGTCCCTGAGCACAGATGTGATTGCAGTCAGTGGTGGATGCCAGGCATGTGGAATGGGGGTGCTTTACTCTTGGCCTTTATATCACTAGGGAGGCTTCTCAAAATAAACATAGAGAAGATGTGATGTGGCATTGGGCTGGGGGACTCCAGCCTGTGGGTATGTAGCACAGGTGGGTAATGAGAAGAGGAACCTGAGTGCAGTAGAGGAGTTCACTCAGGGAGGCACTCAAGCCCTTGGGGCCTGGGATAAGCTGGGCTGTCCAGAGTTACTGTGGGCCACCACGCCCTCATGGCCCTGACCTCCCGCTTTAGCCAACCCCAGTGTTTCCAGAATTAGGTATCCAAGCCCTATTGGTTTAGCGGCAAGATAACATGAGCTATAAGAGGCAACCAGGCTTGAGTTTGAAACTTGTCTTTGTCATTGCCTAGATCTGCAGCCTCCTCAGGTAGTCTGAGCTGGGAGCTTCTGTTCCCTGAGCTACAAACTGGAGACATCACCTACTTCGAAGGCTTGCCGTGGAGATCAGATGCATTAATACGAGAAGAATTTGACCCAGGACTCTAAACGTGGTCCTTTGGCAATACAAGTTTCCCTTCTCCATGCGCTTGCCTTCCTTACACACCCCGTCTCCTTCCCCTTGAGGTAGCCAGACAGACGACAACGAATTAAATCTAGCAGACAACCCCTCCCTTTCTCTCCCCACTCCTGCCCTAACTAATTTGATATTTCAAACACCAAAAGAATAAGAATTTATCTTCCTGTATTTTTCCCATGCAGAGCCAGGCACATGGACATTTATAAAAAGTGTTGCTTGGGGCCGGGCGCAGTGGCTCACACCTGTAATCCCAGCACTTTGGGAGGCCAAGGTGGGCAGATCACCTGAGGTCAGGAGTTCCAGACCAGCCTGGCCAACATGGTAAACCCCATTTCTACTAAAAATACAAAAATTAGCTGGGCATGGTGGTGCACGCCTGTAATCCCAGCTACTCGGGAGGCTGAGGCAGGAGAATCCCTGGAACTTGGGAGGCGGAGATTGAGCCACTGCACTCCAGGCTGGGTGACAGAACAAGACTCATCTCAAACAAAAAAAAAAAAAAAAAAGAAAAAGAAAAGAAAAGAAAGAAAGTGCCGCTTTGTAACAGGCGATGCCAGCATTCCCTATCCTGGCCTTTTGCTGAAGGGAAATCAAAGGCCAAAAGACTTCCCTGTAGGAAGGCCATTGTAGGGAGCTCCTAATTCCATGAAAAGGACCTGGAGGGAAGCTGTCCTCCTTAGAAGAGAAAGAGGCGATTTCTTACTTTGTTTCCAGCCCTCCACCAACAGCACATATGTGGCAGTGAGTGATTCCCCTTCCTCTGCCTTTGCTGAGCCCAAACTAGCAGAGAGAAAGAGAGATGTAACCCAAGCTCCAGACACTGATGGTCTTCGGAATCCCTCTTTTTGTAGCCTGGAAGCTTCAACACCCAGGGTCCTGGTTCTCTTTGATGGATTCTACCCTGAGCTCAACCTGGAAAGAGATGGAAGCTCACGGTCACATTCTAGAGGGACCCCCACAGAGAGGGAGGGGATGAGGACCACGCTAGGGCATCAGCTCCCATCGTCTTTCTGTCCTAGATGCTGTTGGTGCTCTGCTCAGATCCCTCTGGCCAGTGATGCTCCCATCCCCAGCTGCTAACAGCTGCTAACAAAGGGTCTGCGAATTGCCCAAGACCCACATGAGCCCTCATGGGGTCCAGAAGGGCCTGGGAGGCTAATCCCTACCCGCTGGGGCAGCTCTCAGCCAATGACTGATTGACTTGGGGTTAGAACTGACCAGTCTCTGTGCCTCAAGGTTGGACAACTCTGCAGCCTCATTTATGCTCCTGGATAGGCTGAGGCTAGACCTCAGCTGAGTCCACATCTTTGCTCAGCTTCCTGCCGCCCTATTTTTCCTTCTTCAGTCCCTTACAGGATTCCCCAGACAGCACTCCCTCAACACAGCTCTTGCCCAGAGTGCCCGTTTCAGGCTCTGCCCCTGGAGACTCTGACCTAAGTTAGCCTCCTCCCCTACCTCTCAGAAATCTTCCCCAAACAGCCAGGGTGACAATGGAACCCAAGAACAAGGGAATGCCAAACGCCATCTGGCAGAGATACTTACATGCCTCCTTCAGATGAAGAAGCACCAGTTATGCGGCAGACTCACCCACTCTGGGGAAAATTCCAGCCCCTGAACGTGCAATGGCCCCAGAAACCAGAGAGAACAGCGTTGGCCTCCTC
The DNA here is from genome assembly GCF_037993035.2 of Macaca fascicularis. Lineage (NCBI taxonomy): Eukaryota > Metazoa > Chordata > Mammalia > Primates > Cercopithecidae > Macaca > Macaca fascicularis. The sequence goes on along the minus strand of NC_088381.1, from coordinate 144,293,400 downwards.
TGGGTCACTCCCATCTGGAGAACCAGAGCCTTGGTCAAGGCCACCACTTGGGAAGTCAACAGATCCCACGTAATTCACCCGAATATGCTGTCACCCTATAGCTGAGAACCTAGGAGCCTCTATCAGGAGCAACTACAGTCACATCCAACACACCTCCACTCCCCAACACGGGAACTTGAGTGGGCTCCTTATGAAAAGAGAGACCAGATTGGATGCAGTGGCTCATGCCTGTAATCTGAACACTTTGGGAGGCTGAGGTGGGAGAATTGCTTGAGCCCAAGAGTTCAAGACAAGCCTGGCAACAAAGTGATAACCTATCTATCTCTCCAAAAATTCAAAAACTTAGCCAAGCATAGTGGTACGTGCCTGTAGTCCCCACTACTCAAGAAGCCAAGGCAGGAGAACTGCTTAGCCCAGGAGGTCAATGCTGCAGTGAGCTGTGTTCATACCACTCCACTCCAGCCTGGGCAACAGAGTGAGACTCTCTCTCAAAAGAAACAAAAAAAAAAAAAAAAAAAAGAGAAAGAGAGAGAGAGACCAAAAACTGGGGAATCTAAGAATGCCAGACAAGATGGAAAAAAAAAAAATGTCCCCAAGGAATGCGAATGCTCTAGAGACAAAAAAATCTCCCTGTTCGATCATCTAACTTCAGTGATCTGAGGTTTTCAATGTGACACTGTGGTGCAGAGAAAAGGGGGAAGTGCTGAACATTGGAAATCACATCAGCGACTTTTAAACATCTGCTAGCATCCCCCAGACACCCCCCACCCACTGCATTCAGGAGGGAGATTGCAGGCTGTGGGAGCCCCTGGAGAGAAAGTGAAGCCAGTGGAAAGGCAGGAACCTGATGAACCTGTGTCCACGGAAGGTCACGGGCAGAGAGAGGATAAACACTTTGTCCCAAACAGTGAGCGCATGCTGGACTCCATCCAAGGTGGGGAGATGTTATAACTCTCCTGAGCAATGTGATTAGCATCCCAAGAGCCAAGGTGGGCGGATCGCGCAGAGATAAAGGTCACAGGAGAGTGGGTGAGGAGGCCAGCTGCCCAAGGCAGTGGCATCAGCATCGGCAGGAGACCCCACTGCCCATGCCTCACTCCCTCAGTGAGAAAGCTTGGGAGTGGAGTAAGCTTGGGACAGCCTACACGGAGGGATGAACATGTTCATGTCCCCCAAGGGGTTAAGATGATATTATTGGTGGTGGGAGAGGCGATGGACTACCAGTTTCAGGTCTCAAGAAAGATGACCTGTGGAAAGAGTATGGTGGGAAAAACACAAGATGTGAAACGCAATGGAATGAAAACATTGTCTATGGGATGGGGAAGGGAGGCTAGAAGGCCAGAAGTAGGGCAGGAGATGGGGCCAGGAAGGTGTGGACATGATAAGGTAGGAGAGAATGAGCATGTGCTTTCGGAAAGAGCTCCCAGCCACACAGGCACTTTGAAAGTCTAAACCTGCAGATTAGGTCTGCATTCTCCAACATGGTTCCTGGCTCCTCAGCAGAGATTTTTAGAAACTGACTTATGGAAAAGCAAGGCTGTTAGCAGTTCCAAAGGAAAGCGAAGGCTGATTAACAGACGGCTGACCTGGCAGAGGTGTCTGTGCTGTCATCTTTACAAGGACGCAGGGACTTGGGGAATCAAAGCTAGAGTATCAGGACCTCTCTTTCACATGGGTCTGTGAAGGGGGACACTCAACCCTTTTTAAAGAAAAGACATAAAAAGACGAAAACTTTGAAAATGTTGAACCGAGTTCAATATACATGTAAATGATACAAAAGGGTATTCATGTGGTTGCCTGTTTGCACTCAGCCCTGTTGCCTATTGTGGAAGGTGACATTCGATGGTACTATTTGCTACCTGGGTGGCCTTAAGCAAGATCCTTAACCTCAGAGCCTCAGTTTCCTCTTTGTATCATGGGAAGAATCCTAATACCATCTTGCAGTCATTCCAAGGATAAGTGAGGTAAACTACAGAAAGTTTCCAGCACAGAACAGGCTCTCAAAAAATGCGTCTTTCCTTCTCCCACACTCAGAAGAGTAATACAGAGGAGGCACACTTGAAAAAGTCAAAAACCAGGCAAGCACTAGACAACAAGGTAAGGAAACAATAAAGAAATGTCTTAGGGAAATGTCATGACTAGGTAATGGGTGAAAACATAGAATCTTTCACAATATAGAGCAAAAGAAAGATACTGAAGAATTCTTAAAGCTTTAAAGTCATAATATGGTTCAACCCCAATGTGAAAACTGCTGGTTAAAGAAAATAGGAGATTTTAGGGGATAGAGAACAAAGCATGTCCCCAGGCTCAGTATGGAAATGACAAAGACCCAAGATTACCTGGACTGTGAAAGTCCAATTGTAAGAACCATTCTTCTGGGAAATTTGGGTGGAAGACTATAGGGAAGGCCTGAGATCAAGGATTCAATATATAAAGGAATCGCTTCATAAATTTTACAAAATGGCAAAGACAGGAATGGAAAGAGGCACAGAGACCAATAGAGTTAAGGACTTATGGGAGAATATTTAAGAAATAAGTTAGACACAGTAAAAAGAATTGTCGCACGGCAATTAATGATAAAATCAAGGCCATTTAGTAAAAAATAAGAAAAAATCTTTATAAGGAAGCACATAGGGACCCAGAAAATGAATAAGGGATATTTTGTACTCTGAGGTCTCTTTATTTAGCAAGTCTCTAAATGTAATATTTTTAAATTAATAGAGTATGATAGAGAGAGGGGAAAAAACCAGAAACAGGCAGTAGAATGGGCATGGAGAGAAGTAAGCATGGCATTCAGGAAACAATGTCATTCCTCCAAGGTGTTTTCAGGGGGTTTGTTTGGGACAGCTCAGTTTACATATTATTACTAACATATTCTCAGTTCACACCACGAAGGCACCAACCGCCATCCCTGACCCATGAGGGAGAGCCTCAAGGGAGGAAACCAAAGCCGCTAAGCACAATCAGCCAGGCCTGTGGCATTTCTGGAAACAGCCAAGTCGATACTGGGCTGCGGGGGTTGGCATCTACTTTTGTATCATTTCTCTCATTAGTACATCCAAAGCGTGTCAAGTGCCTGTCATGTCCAGGCACAGTGCTGGGAGACAGGCCCACCAGGCCCTGCCTACAGAGTCCTTAATTCTGGAGGGGAAACAGACAGGCAAACAGCTGTCATACAACATGATCACTGCCAGGGAGGCGGGGGCGGGGGGCACAGGAGAAGGTCAAGACTGAACAGAACAGTCCTTGGAGATCATCTAGTCCACCCATTTCTTTTACAGAAGAAGAAACAGAGGCAGAGAGAGACGAAGTGACACCTAGAAAGCCATCAGGCAGTGGCTTATGGAAGCTAATGTAAATGCTTGCTCAATATGCTACTACAAAATCAGTTTTATTTCTGTAAGCAGTTTGGTAGCCTCTGAGACAGCGTCCCACGGCATTCATAGAGTGTCATATTTCAAGGTAATATTTCTGATATTTTAGCAAATAGATTCCACAGGTTTAATAACAATGCATCCACTTGCCCTCCCTCTTGCCTCATTACCCATCTTAAATGATTAGGCAAATCATCCCAAAAATAAGTGGGAAAACCAAGGAAGCCAAAGCATGCTTGGCAGATGAGTACAGATAATATCCCAATGAGCATGTATCCCTCTTCTCCTGAAGTTGGTGTTTCATTGCCATGCATATCTTATGGCTGATCCCTAGGCTATATACGGCATAATTTTGCATGTTTAAAAATCTTATATAAATGGTGTCATCCTGTCTCTAGGAATTTTCTTAACTCCCTTCCTTTAGCCATGCTGCTGACTGTCCCGGTCTACCAAGACTATCCATTAGGTTAACACTGGCTCTGTTCCGAAGCTTCCATCATAAAGGGCAGAGATCCGAGTGAAGATTCTGCCCAAGAAAGACGCCACCAACAACCATGTTTCTACTACTCAAGAGTAAAGCCTGAACTTGCAGGGACTCATATCCATCTTGTGGTCTTTTCCCCTGGGCTAAAAGTGGTGCTTGATCCCCACTGGTTTCCAAAGGAGCAACAGCATATGGGATTCTAAAGGCAGAATTAATTCAAGACTCATTACATGAGGGTGTTCTCAATTGAGTGCCCTACAGTAAATAGTAATTACATGTTCCTTCAAGATTACTCTCAGCCCGAGATGGAGAAAGAAGAGTCATGGACGACTGACCACAATATTCCTAATGTGCACACGTGTGCACAAACACCCAGGCTAGTCACAAGTCTGGATTTGGAATTTTCCCCAAGAACATGATGTTAGTTCTCCAAGTCCCTTGAAATATACAAATGGCGTCCCTTAGGGGCATGAGAAATTGCCCGTGCTTATTCCTATTCTTCTTTCTTTGCAAAGTACTCCCCAAAGGTGCACCATCAAATACGTGGCAAACAAGCAACCCCACTTTAGCCATGCTACACAGGGAAGAGGAATTGGCCCTGTGCAGAGACAACACTCCAGTGGTTCTGAATGCTTAGGACACCCCAGACAAGCCATGTTAAATGGCATCCCACCTTCACATCCGGACTGCAGCAGTCCGTGAATGTGTTAGGCTATGGAGAGCAGATTTCCATGAGAGGAAAAAGGCTTGGCCAGGTCGTCCCAAAACCCCAGACAGGCCATGAGAAGATGCTCACTTGGTCATCGGATGTGGGAGTGGAGCCCCCCTCAGCAGGGAATTGTAAAGGATGAGGGCATGTTTTAAACCACCTGTAGATGTTTGTGCACACATGTGCACATTAGGGGAATTATGATCAGCCATCCGTGACTCAATATAGCACTTTCTGCTATACTGGCAAGCTGTCCAGGGGACTTTGGGAGGAATGTAGGAGCTTTGAAAGTTTCCTCTTTCTTGGCCTTTCTGGCACCAGGCCCTGCAAAATAATGATTACAGACAAAATGTCATCTTCCTCACCCACAGCAGTGGCTTTGAGGGTTTATTATCCAGCAGGTACTATTCAAGGGACTTACACAAGCCTCCTTTAATTCTCACAACAACTCGATGAAGGAAGTGTTCTTACAACCCATATTTTACAGATGAGGAAACCGAGTGTGAAGTGGAGAGGCTGGGACAGTTGCCCAAGGTCACAGCTATTACAATGTGGATAAGGCCCCAGTAGCTTGGTGCTGAAGCCTGCTTTTCACCAAAACTGTTTCATGGAGGTCACCATTAGGGGGAATAATTTAGTCTAAAACTGGTAAGCACTTCCAGTTTTAAAGGCCTGTTTATCTTCTGATTTTTATTTTGCTTCACACCAGTGCTGGGAGACACTCAGAGGAGGTGTCAGCCCCACTTGGCAGGTGAAGAAATTAAGCTACAGTGAAACTAAGAACTTGCAGAGGTCACCCCATTTGGCAACTCCCCTCCCAAACCTCAGCCATGCTTCTCACTTCCAACTCTGCTACAGGACTTTTAGCAAACCTGTAGCCCAGGTGTTGGGCCTCTCCAGACACGTACAAGCCTAGGGGCGACTGCTGGGGTGGAGGACTGGGGAAGGAGGAGTATTAAGGCCACAGAGATACTAAACTAGGGTCTCTACAAATTAAAGTCAAAATTTAAAATGCAGAATTTGGAAACTTGTTTTTGAACAAGGAACCCTGACCAGTTTTCCACTAACCCCCAGAGCATACAAAGTCCACAATTTTAATATAACCCCAGATGCACATGTGATGACAGGTTCCTTCCTGAGACCGACTTAGGAGCAAACCATCTATTTCTTTCCCATGTCTTATCCTACCCCTATTGCCATAAACCCTAAAACACCACACACACACACACACACACACACACACACACACACACAGCCTAATCAGCAAAATTTCACTCCCGAATATTGCTAGAAAGATCACTAAGCCAAGTTAATCAATTGTCTCAGCCAGCCACTTGTCCCCAAGAGATGCCTAGACTTTTCATTGCTGTCATTTAACCCTCAGCAGCCTGAGTTTTTATCCCCTGTCTTCCAAACGAGGGCAGAAAAACTGTTCTGGGAAGAATCCAGTATCTAAAATGATGTTCATAACTTGACACCTTTCAAAAGCCTTGTCTGTGCTAATGGAAGCAGACACTTTGGAAAACTTCAGAAGGAAGGTCTTCCTCTCATGTGTACCACCCGGGACCAGAGTGGTTAAAGCAAGAGGAGGAGCACAGGGGGCCCTACAGAGTTTGAACAGCCAGAGGAAGCAGGTATGGTTCAGAAAGGGGAGAGGAGAGAGCATGACAAATGAGGGAAATATTCACAGGAGAGACACCAGTTTAGCAATTAAATTTGACATCGACTTAGACAAAGCTTCTTCACTGAACAGAATAAAATTCCTGGGAAGATTTGTGCACATATGAATAAAAGACTCATCTCATTTTTTTTTTTTTTCCTGGACAGAGGAACATGAAAGCAGGAGAGAGGGACAGAGAGGAGAGAAGGACAGGGGCAAGGACCGTGATCAACGGGTCACGAGCTGACCTAGTAGTGAAAGCAGGTGGACATTCATAGCATCAAATCACTCCTCCTGTGATGAAGGGACTAGAAGTGGCCCCATGAGGAAAGAGCTTCTGCAATTCACTCTGCATGTGTTTACTGAACACATACTATGTGCCAGGCACTGCACTAGGCACTGGGGAATTTCAAAGGTGAATAGTAAGGAGGCAAAAAGGGAGATAGTGACTACTACTAATTGTACTACTACTACTCCTACCAACTGCTAGGAGAGGGAGCAGAGAGGAGAGAGTGAGGATATGGGACATTTTGTAAGTTTGGGTGGCGCTGGGATTCATATTCCAGTCCCCTGCTTCAGTCAGGAAACAATAGCTTAACAGTGGGCAAAGCAAAGCAAGAGAGAGCATTGCCTGGCAGCGTCGTGAGTCCCTGCATAGGGACAAGGAGTGTTGAGGGTCTCAGGACTGCGGACATCCCACGAGGGGACACCTCTTGCAGGAACGCCAGTGATGGAGTTTGGATTCATCTGTCAAGTGGTTGTGTCAAGAGGGAGGAGGCCACAGTAGTCACCAGCTGCCCTATAAAAGCAGCCCTGTTGGCTTCACTGCCAGGACTGGTCTGGCCTGCTCTGTAGGCAGAGCCTAAACTGCCCTCTGAGAATGTGGGGTGGAGGGGGTGCAGGAGTGACTCGGGGACCCGAGAACAAAAGTGCTCACTGGAATGTAAGCCAGGGCCAAGAAATTTGACAAAATTCTCTTTCTACAGAGGGAAAAGAGTCACAGCTTCCTCTGACTGAGGAGTGCTGCCCAAAACCCAGGTCACATCCTCTGCTCTCCCGTAGTGGTTTAAACAGTGCTTTACGGTCCTGGATTCTTCTCAGGTTAGGGGGCTTCCTTATGGAATAGCCCATTGGAGGATGAAGCTGCATGTCTTGCTGACACAGAGCTCTGTATGGCCAACATTCAAGAAAAATATCCCCTTAGTGGAAGGCGCGGGAGCCTGTCTTTAATAGTGTGACATGACGTGCGCAGAAGCGAGTGCTCTGTGCTGAAAAAATAAAAGTGTCAACACCTGTTGGGCCCAGGGTTAAGCACTTCACGTGCATTTCATCTTCCCAACAACCCTATGAGGTTGGTTCTATTGTTATCCCCATTTTGCAGATGGGAAAAGTGAGACCCTGAGGGGTTTGGTAGCTCAAGTCTCACAGCTGAGAAAGGGGAGTGCCAGGATTTGAACTCTGGCTGTCTGGCTTGGAAGGCACACACTTAACTACAGCTCTCTACTGTCCATAGAGCAGGACTTAGGGCAAGAGGGCAGGAATTATCAACGATGAGGCGGGCTAACAAAGAGAAATGAAGCATAGACTCTGCTCTGTGGAGCTCCCGGCCTAATGAAGGAGACACAGAAACTAACAATCACAGCACAGGGGGTGAATGCAGTCACAGAGGGAGACCAGGCGGGGACCCTGAAAGCCCCAGGAAAAGGGAGACGGTGTCCGAGAAGAGGTGATGTAGACGTGTTATAGATGCCACCTTGACTTGAAAGGAGAAATGCAAGACTCACAGGGCACCGAGCTTGAAGCACTAAAGAAAGAACAGTGCCCAGGTACAGGTGAAATAAAAAGCCAAGGGATGCTGCAGAAAGAAAGTCGGCATCCTGGTGCCTCTGCTGACCTCATGAAGCAGGGAAAAAAGGCCCAAGTGAAAGAAATAGAAACTGCTCACTTGGTTGGTGGCAGAAAAAAGGATGTGTGTTCACAGAGCATGCAGAATCCCCCTGTATCAGGGATTCCTGCCCTCCCTTTCCAAGCTGAAGAAGGAAATCTCTCTCCAGGGAAGCCAGGGCCTGTTTCAGCAGCCATATGGCTCTGACTTTCCTTGGAGAAGGAGGGGAGAGAGAGGCCAGAATGCTTGCCTGGACTTAGACTTCTGACCTCAGCTTGGCCTTGACATTGCTCGACCTTGGCCAAGTTGCTTCTCTGGCTGGAGACCAGAGAGTTCTTCACCTGCCTTTACCTGGGAACAGTAAGTCAGGCGGACTTTGAGGTCCTCCGTGAAGAAAGCCAGCAGGAGAACCAAGGCATCCAGACCAAAACAGATCAAAGTGGGAGAAGGGTCCTGTGGAGATGCTAATTGACTGGCTAAAGGGGAAGACTGAGCCCTCCAGCGACATGACCAAAGTGGGAGAGAATCCATTTCTCTGGCCCCACCAGACAGCACAGGAACTCTCTAGCTGCTGGCAAATTGAGCCATACTCCTGTCTCTATGTTCTCACCTCCGAACTGGAGCAGGAGAAGTGATTTGGGGAGTTGAAGGCACATAGCCCCTCCAGGCCCTTAGTGAACGGACGGGCGCATCAGCTGTAGGGGCTTGGAGGGGACACTTTTCTGAGCACATCAGCTGACTCCAGCTTCAGAGCTTGCACCACAGTTGCCATTTTCGCTTTGTGAAATGATTCCCCTCTCTCCAGCTCCACAGTGCCTTCCACTTTGCAAGCATACAAGTTGTACAGAAGCCTGAAAATGCTGATGGCTTAACTGGTTTAATTTTTTTTTTTTTCCCAGCAGCCCTGAGGGGTTTTAACTCTTTCCTCCTGCAGAAACTCTGCTTTTGGAGTTGAATGTTGAAACTCTCACTGGGAGACTCATAAATATTCGGAGTCACTCTCTCCCTCTCTGTTTGATTAGGAAATGAGCCTTTAACTCAATGTAATCCCCAAGCCATTAACAAAAAAGCCCTCCACCGCTCCACTATTAGAATTTCACTCTTAACCCGCTGAGGATTGAATTAGATTAACATAACTACCCACAATCTGAGTTTATTTTCTGTGCCAGATAGAAATGTGTTTTCAAGAAAGGCGAAAAGGGGGAGGGAAAGCAGGAGGGAGAGAAAGAGCGGGAGGATAATGAAATGTAAAAATAGAGATAAGAAAAAGATGGACAGATATACTATAGAAGTGAAGTGATAGGTCTTTGGTTTTAAAATCCTGCCAGCTGCCATTTTAATTGATGGGGTATTTGGAGAGGCCTCAACTATGTAAAATCGTTTGAATTAGGGGAGCACTTTCCAGGTATTTGCGATTCCCTCTTCCTGCACCTGAGCCTGCTGCATTCCAAAGCACCTGCTCATTGCCCCCACTGTCCCCAATTTGGGAGGAGGTCAGGACTGGATTCCTACGTGTTCAAGGGCGGTGGGGGGGACCCATAAAACAATGGTGCATGCACACAGGAAACTGCTTGTTTACATTCAGAGAAATAAACAATGACAAGGATGGAATGGGTTAGATTTTGCAGACATGAAGTCACAGACAGCTCCGTAACCAATTGCATTTAAGAAATCAGTTTGAAAAAAAATGAGTTTGATGGGAGCTCAAACCACATAAAATTAATCGTTATTGAAGCAGAAACTAAGTAATCAGAGGCTGTCTCATGCAAATACACTGAAGTTTCCCTGAACCACATCACTGTAACTAAGCCCAATGGGCCAAATCACATCCTGACTTGAGGATGAAAGCCAGGCCCTCTATCACACTGTCAGGCAAACCCCTGTCTCACCTGAAAGGATCTACATGTAGGCCAGGGAAGAGGCAGTTTTTAGCTAAATGTCTCGACAAAATATTCTTCTCTCTGACCACGAAGGCTCTGAGAACGCAGAACTTGTTCAGGAATGCAGGACTCTCTCCCACTGCATTTAATCCTGACACACTGGGCCTGCACAGTGGGCCAGGCAGGCTCCAGCGTGCGGGCTGGGGAAGGGAGGGAGAATTTGCTCTTGTACTAAAAGGCTTTTGTAAAAGCCACACTTTCTCTCAAAAGCCATCGAGATCTGAAAGTCCTAGAAGTTTGGCTTTGCCAACAGCGAACTTCTCTGATTTCTGAATGCAATGTCTCAATCACTTCATTCACTTGAGCTTTAATTAACAATAACCCACCAAATCCCACTTCAGCATTATGGTGAAAAAACCTTAGCAGGATATATTTACCAGAATAGAGGCCCTTGTAACAGGAAGAATAATAATGCTGTATGGATAATACACTTTAACACCTAGTTGGTGCTTGTCACCCTCTGGAGTTCTTAGACTTCACCGTCTGTACTAGGTCTTAAATAGTGACATTTACCCCCTTGTACACCAAACTCCTTGTTCTGACTTTCTCCACTACTGAATGCGGTCTTACTGGCTGAACATGGGACGTTTACCTTCTAATTTCTCATTGCTTCCTGATCCACTCTCCCATCCAAAATAATGGATGAATGGATTAAAGATATTAATAACCCTAAACAAAATGCAGCTGAAAACATGGAACCAGAAAAAGGAAAGTTAAGGTTTCAGAAAGGTTACAATCAAAATGATATCAAATTGCTTCTCTAAACGTATGTGTATATATCCACATTTATTTAACTTTCATCAAGTTAGATTTGCTGGTAAAACTATTTTGTTTGTGATCAATCAAAAGCAATACAGGCATCTCTGCTTTGTTTAATGCTTTTAAATTGTTGGAAAGATTATTTCTTTGTAGGATATTGTTCTCCCAAAGAAACCAAGGAGTCCTCAGCCATATAGCATATGGTATCCGTTGTATAAATAGAAACTCATGGTAAAAAAAAGAGGTACATTTAAAAAGTTGTACTTAAGTATACATTAGGCATCATTACTTTTTTTGCTTTTCCAAAATGTAGGGCTACTTTTCCTTTGTAAATTCTATAAAGCAAATCTTCCCAAGTACAGGGTTTCGGGTGAATACTATTCAATATTCAGAAACTAAAGTCCCAAACGTCGCACAGGAAGCTCGTGGCAGGTAAACCCTGTGGACACCAGACTATGGCTGGGGAGGCCCCATCTAGAGCTGCCCAAGGTGCACTCAGAGCCTGCACACTATTCGAATTGTCTGAAACAAGCACAGCTTTGACAAGCCTCGCGATATTAAGTTTCTTCCTTTGCGAAGGATGCAGAGCAAAGCAGTCAACAGCCCTCCTTCCACACCTGGCTTTGGCCTGGGACTCTTCCTCCCAGCTCCCAGCAAAGTTCCCTTTCAAGATTAAGAAGATATACCAAATGAGGGAGCCAATGACAGCCGGGAAGGCAGGACAAACCCTCAGCTCTCATCTTGACTTCTCAAAGCAAACTTGCTCCGCGGAGGGGAGGGGGAAAGTCATTTTCTTTAAGGTGCTGTGGAAAACTGGTCATTGGGACTGTGGGGGCTCTCCCTGAACCTGCAAGTTCCCACATTGAAACCAGATCTTCCAGGAGCCCCCATCATTACCTGTCCTGTGGGCACTGGGTCTTCCTGGGTAACCTTCCCCAACTCGCCCTCCACCGGAGCTGCCAGCAAATAAAAGTTTTCACGCTGGGCGACACCTCTACCCTGCTGAGCCGCATGTAAACTTCCCTTGCCCTTCTGATGTACTTACTTTTTTTTCTCAGTGAAAACAAACAAAAATCAAAGGGAACTCACTGCTTCCAAATGAGTTTGTGTCACTGTCCCACCTAGCCATTCGGAGACCCTCTGACCTTCCTGTGACAGTCTAAGAAAGGTACGGTTTTCCTCTCGGCCACACAGGGATGCTTTAGAGTGCGGAAAACCAGGATGAAAGAACAGGCATGGGGAGATATTTTTATCCATTGAGAGAGAGAGAGAGAGAGAGAGAGAGAGAGAGAGAAAGAAAGAGAGAGGGAAAGGGGACAGAAAAGGACCCGCAGAGTCTGGGGAGGAGAAAGGGAGAAGTTGGCTTACTCACATGCTTGGGGCTGGCGTGGAGGACGGGGCTGGTGTGGAATGTGCGGCCCCCTCAGGTGCTTTTGGTTGCTGATAACTCGTTGCTCCGCTCCTCCGGTACCAGCTGACAGTCCCCTGTCTGTGTCTCTTTGTGACTAAGGACACAGTACTCCCAACCTATAAATAGATCCCGACTCCGTGATTGATATAACAGGCAGCTGACAAAAAAAAAAAAAAAAAAAAAAAAAAAAATCTCACAACCATAACCAGGTCTTAAACAAAACAGCAAAAGGCTCTAGACTTTCAACTCCACCGAGCCCCACGCAGACTCCACAGCCACTGGTGGATGCAGGAAAGTGTGGAAGAAAAATATACCATGAAGGGAAGGAGGAACTGGGGGAGGGCAAGGGAAAAGGGGGGATGTGGAAGACAATGACTTCTCTAGTGGTGTGTGGCAGTCACTTGGGGTCACAGGAGAGCTGGTGACTGATGGTCTGGTCGGCAGAAAGCAAGGGGAGGAGCCAGGGCAGGAGGTCCTGACCTGGAGAAGGAGAGCCACCCCCTCTCTGGATCCTGAGCCCGTGGCCCTGTCAGGGCCCGAGTCAAAGTCCTGACTTGGGAGCATTCGTCAGCTCAAGTGCTTTCCACGAAAGTTTCCATTCCTCCTGCCAAATTAGGAGGTAGGGAGAGAACTCAGTTTTCCCGGCTCAGGGGCCAGGCAGGCTTCCTGGGGGCCATGCAGAAGGCTCCTGGAGGGTGAGAGAGAAAGTGCAGGTGCCTGGTGAGGCCAGGTCTTTGAAGAGGCCAAGAGATGGTGTTCCCAACAGAAGAACGGCCTGAAGTTGAAAGGCCTTGGGGGTGTGAGTGTCTCTGCTTTTTCCAGAAAGATTTCTTAGGACATCAAGTCGTCTGAAAAGGTTTCCTTTTTGGAGAACAAGCCTCGCTCTTTGGGGTACTGGATGGTCTCTAAGAGGCACTGCCTGTCCCAGTTTCTACAAAGTTGGGGCAGCCACTCTGGGATAGGCCAGCCCAGCTCTGAAAGCGGAGCCAAGGGGCTGTTTCTGGAAGATGGAAGAATCTTGGTGAAACGGCACAAGTATGGGCTGTTCAACAATTAACCAGGTGAGCACGCATTACCCCAGGGGGCTTCCCATCTGCCAGCTGGAGACCCACTTGCTTTCACTACACAGGGTCATCTGTCTTGATTTTCTGGATTTCCTGTGCATGCTAAATGAGGCAGAATTTCAGGTGAGTTTCCCCTTCAAGAAGGGTCACAGGACGAGCCCCTTGCTGGTGTGGATAAGGGACAGGTACTTCATAATCCCTAAAACTTCCTGATCCCCAATTTTTAAAAGAAATGAAGTTGAACCTCTTCTTCATGTTAGATCTAATCCTTTACTCTCCAGGTTATCGGAAACTACAAGGATGGGGTGGTATCTAAGCTGTTGAAGTCGAAAACCTATTTAATGTGTAGAGCCTCCAATCTTTATCCCAGTAGCCTGCCACTGGAATATGAGCTCCAAGAAGGTAAAGATTATGTTTTTGTCTCATTCATCATCACATCCCCATGATACCCGATCCATAGTAAGACTCTGCTGAGTACGGATTGATTGACTGACTAATTGAATGAATGAGTGATTCTTAAGATACTATCATTTGAGCCACTCCTTTGGACTAAGTAAGATACTGTCTAGAAATGTCTGTAGCGTAAGAGTGTCCCTAGGAAGGCCCAGAACTGGGAGTGAGACTTTAGGCAGATATAGTCAAACTGCTGTATTTTCACTCGCAGTTTTATCTGAGAACCATTGCCCTTCTGAGTACCAGGCCAGTGATGCCAGTGGTCAGCCACTAAGCACTCTTCTCTAATCAGGCCTGGCCACACACAGGGTTCTCTGCAAGTTTAGTTGCTGGAAAAGCAGATAATCCTGCAGAGACAGGGCTCTAGAGAGGCTCCCATTCTGATGACTGGGGCTATAGCCACTTAGACTCACATTCACCACCAGCCTCCTTCCCAGGGAAAAACCTTTCTCTTCTAATGCAAACTGAGGACTTCCCTCCCTGATTTGCTTCTCCTCCAATTCTCATCAAGCCCTTGCTGATCTCTGGCAGACATCCTGCAGCCCCTCCTAGGGCTTCCACAGCCCCCTAGCACAGCACGCTGTCTGTAGGAAGGGCTGTGTTTGGGTTGAACCCAGCCACCCCTCTCCTTAGAAAGCCCCTGTGGCACCTTTGTTTTGGCTTTTTATCTCTAGGTCGACCTCTGAATCATCTCACAGTCTGATTCTCAACTCTGCCAACTGAACTGAGCCTTGATGTCTGCCCCCTTGAAGCTGGCCTGGGGGCAGCAGGGGTCTGCTGGGATCAGCTGATAAGCAGTGGCATTTCTCTCTGCTCACAGGGGCTCTCTTGAAGGGCAGGTCATCATCATCTTAGGAGATCCCAGGCTTTTGCCTGCAGGAGGTTCATCATGGCCTCACTTTCTCATCACAAAATCTCTCCAGCTTCAAGGGCCAGGCCCCCTAGTCTACTGGGAGCAGATGCACATCCTGACACACACCTCTGAGCCTGTCAGACTGGGCTGTTAAGTACAGACTCTGGACTGGAACTCCCTGGGTTGGAATCATGCCTCTTCCACTTATTATTGGGAAAGTCTAGAAAAATCCCTTGGTTTTTTTGTGCTTCGGTTTCCTCATCTGCAATGAGGGAATTCTAAGTGTCTGTCTCCTAGGATTGTCATGAAGACAAAATGACTCAACACAAAAGGATGCTTAGAACAATGCCTGGCCCATCCAGTGTCCTCTATATATGCTCCAGGTATATCAGCCCCCACGTGTGCCCCATGCTCATTCTGGAGGTGGCCCCTGCCCACCTGAGCCATATCACTCGATCTTGCTTTGGTTCTTCCCTAAAATTGGCAAGTGGCTCTGGCAGGGCAAATACCTGATGGCAAGACGTGCTCTGGCTGCAGAGCCTGGCCAGAAGTCAGAGGTCAGGAAGAGAAGACTGCGTGGGGACTTTTGGAGTTTCAATGTGTTTTACTAGTGTGTTTTAGTGTGTTTTGGAGTTTTACACCCAAAAGCAGGTATAGAGAAGAACAGGAAGACCCGGAGGATTCCAAATCTGTCCTGGTTTCCGCACCTATCACACAGAGCCAGGTTCATAATACACTCACTCCTCCCTGCACTGCTTCGTTCCTTTGCCCCAGAGATTCCCTGTGTCCTGGCACAGCTGAGTATTCCACCTTGAGGCTACCATGCAGCAGTTGGCCAGAACATGGCTTTTTAAAAAATGATCCAAATATCACTGCAACCTCAATTATTCCAGAGATGCTCTGCCCCCCTGGAGTATTCTGGTGTCCCAGAACAGTTACATGTTCCACCTTGGGGCTACCACTCAGAAGTTGACCAGAACATGACATTTTTGAAAAAAATCCAAATATCCCAGCAACCCCAATTATTCCATGAGATTATGAGCTCTGCCTCCTCCTTCAAAGGTGATTCCAACTCTTCTAGAATTTCTTGAGTTTTCCCTCCTAATCCCTCCTTTTCAATTTTTTTTTAGTGTACAATATATACTTTTTCTTTTTTTTGTTTTAGAGATGGGATTTCAGTATGTTGCTCAGGCTAGTCTCAAGTTCCTGGGCTCCAGCGATCTTCCTGCCTCAACCTCCCAAATAGCTGGGACTACAGGCACATGCCACCATGCCAGCTGTCTTTTTCTTAATACTGTAAATTCATATGGCATAAAATTCACCATCAATTTTTTTATTGTACTGATAGAAAGGCTTTGAATTGTTCTGGAAATGTTAGGGAATTAGATAGCTAGAATGCTTGCATAACATAGTAAATATACTAAAGTCCACTGGAAAAAAAATGAATTGACACATAATAACTGTACATACATACAGCGTGTAATAATCAAATCAGAGTATTAAGCATTACTATCATCTCGAGCATTCATTGTTTCTTTGTGGTGAGAACATTTAAGATCCTTTCTTCTAGCTCTTTTGAAATATACCATCCAATATTGTTAGCTCTAACCATCTTTCTGTGCAATAGCACACCAGAACTTATTTCTCCTATTTAACTGAGACACTGTAGCACTAACTAGTCTCTCCCCATCCACCCTTCTCACTCCCTTCCCCAGCCTCTGGTAACCACTATTTTACTCTCTACTTCTAAGAGGTCAGCTTTTTCAGATTCTGCATATAAGCAAATTCACCATTTTAAAGTATGCAGTTGAGTGACGTTAAGCACACTCACAATGCTGCACACTGTGCAAACTATCACCACTGTTTAGTTCCAGAACATTTCATCACTCCCAAAGAGATCCCCGTACACATTAAGCAGGCACCTTCCATTCCCCCATTAGTTGGCTAGGGCTGCCATAGCAAAAGACCTGAGACTTGGTGGCTTAAACAAAAGGCATTTATTTCTCTTTAACATATGCATTTTGGAGACCCTAGCTTCCAGCAACCACATATCTGCTTTCTGCCTCTATGGATTTGCCTATTCTGTATATTTCATATAAACAACATCACACAATAAGTGGTCCTTCCCTAAACTCTTAACCCCATGTGTCTATTCTGTAGAAACAAGGAGGCTGACCTTTCTTGCAGTACTTTTTGTTTGGCGGGGTCTGCCAGGCCCTTGGCCTACATCCAGCCCAGTTCTTAACCCCTAGGTCTGAGGGTGAGCCTCCCAGCCTAAGAAGTCAATGACCATTTGTGAATACCTGTTATGTACTAGCTGTTTCACCCAGGTTTTCTTGTCAAATCCTCGGCACACCCCCACAGGAAGAATTATTACTTCTTGTATTAGTCTGCAAGGGCTGCAGAATAAAGTGGCCAAAACTGGGGTCCTGAAACAACAGAAATGTATTGGCTCCTAGTTCTGGAGGCTGGAAGTCTGGGATTAGGGTGTCAGCAGGATTGGTTCCTTCTGAGGGCTCGGAGGGAGAATCTGTTCCAGGCCTCGCTCTTAGCTTCTGGTGGTTGACTGGCAGTCTTTGGGGTTCCTTAGCTTGTAGATGCACCATCACCCCAGTCTCTGCCTTCAGCATCACAGTACGTTAGCCTTGTGTGCGTTTCTGCCTCTGTGTCCAAATTTCCCCTTTTTATAAGGACACCAGGTATGGGAGGAGGGCCCACCCTAGTGAATTCATCTTAACTTGATCATCTGCAAAGACCTTATTTCTAAAGAAGGTCACCTTCATAGGAACTGGGAGCCAGTACTTCAACATCATTGTGGGAAACACAGCTCAACCCAGAAGATTCCCTTTTACAGAATAAGCAACTGAAAGTTCAGGAGGTCTTGTCCCCGGAATGAGACAGAGCTGTGTCACCACAAAGAAAAGACACAGGCAGAGGGAGGTGGGCCCTTGACTGCTCCTCTCCGGCCTCGGGGATGCGTGCACCTCCACTGGCTCAGTGCCACAGGGCTCCATTTGGCTTGCTCCAGCGTCATTAGTCCCGGCACATCAAGGTGACTTTACATTGTTTACAAGGGCCACTGAAAGTGCAGTCATCCCCCTCCCACACTGTCTTATCAATTCATTTACCTTTCCGAATTCCCTAACAGACTGCCAGCCAGGAGGGGTGGGCAAGGACCTGCAGTCCAGGAAGGGCCTGCCTCCACTTTATCTGGAAAGAAAAATCTATCTGCTTGGGGATAGACCTAAATACAACACACCGGTGCGACTAGGCCATTAATCATCTCTCGCCGGGACACAGGAGACCAGGAAGCAGCATTGTGGGCACGCTGGCTTTAAACTCAAGGGTGAGAAAGCTCTGGGGACACACCATTTCCAGAGGGCATTCTACAGGTGCATCAGGTGGAGGTCACACAGTTTGATGCTGGTGACATCTTGCATGGGAAGAGGAGGCAAGAAGGGCAGATTGATGTCCCCAAAGGATTCCCTGAAAGCAGGTGTTCGCGCTGAAATAAATACCCACCCCCTGGTGGCTGCAGAATGCCTTTTGACCAGGAATACATTTGCTGGGGAACTCTCCATGCCCAGCAGTTTGGCACATGCCTACAATCCCCTGGGGGATGCTGTATTCTTCTTAGAGGAGGGGGAGCTGCCTGAACAGGGACTCATGGAATAACAGGAGACCTAAGTCGACAAATCAAAGGCCCCCAGGCCCAGACTCCCTCTCCCCATTTCCACCATTTCCTTACTCCAGGAGACCTGCCCTGCTGCCCAGCCAGCCTGCATGGCATCCCATAAACACGCTGTCCCAGCTAGGTGTGTTCCTGGCTCCGCTGCCTCCCTTCTGTCTTACTTAATTTCTATTCATTCTTCAGGGCCCAGGTCAAGTGTGACATCTCACCTGTCCACTCCCTTTTCACAGCATCCCTCACCTCCAATCTCCTCCCACCACCACCAACACGTCTCATCTGAGTGTCTGTCACATCTCACATCGCCTTGAGTAGTGTGCTGTCTTCTCACCTGTGTTTGTCTCAAGCAACAAAAAGGCAGTAATAATGGAACAATTGCTGACATTCATTGAGCACTGTTGTGTGCTAAGTTCTGTGGAAAGCACCTGATCTACATTGCCTTATTTAAATCTTACAACTACCCTGATGGTCATTATTTTCTCCAGTTCATCAGCTGGGAAACTGGCAAGCCAAGTGGGCAAGTGACTTGCCCACATTGGACAATGGGTAGATGGTAGAGTTAGGATCAGCCTCTGCCTGGTATAAAAGCCCATGCTCATAGTGTTTCTGCTATGGCTCCCCACCCAAGTAGGGGGTACACAGTGACACTTTCTCATGGTGTTAGTGAACTAAAGCAATAGGATTTCCACCAAGAACACAACTGGAAGGGAATGCACAAAGAGAGATGGGCTTGCACTGGCTGGGTGCACCCTGTGGGGCGTTTCCAGGGCTCAGGGCATATCTACCATGGTTTGAGTCTTTTCCTCTGGCTGAGTAAGAGAAAGATCTTAGAACTTAATGACTGCTGGGAGATTTCCCAGTTATTGGATAGACCCCATAGGGAATAGTTAGATCTCCCTAGTCTTTCCTTCAGGATGGGATTTAAAGCGGGAAAAGGAGGTGAAGGGCAGGAGAAGGGCAAGGGTGGAAAGTTTAGGAAGTCTCAGAGCTGGATGTGGCCAAAGCTCATGCTGGCCATGGATTCCAGCAGCTCTTCCCAGGCCTTCTGTCTTGTTCCTTATAAACTGGGGATAGAGAGCTGATCCCAAATCTGCTCTGTAAAATGGGAGGGCTGAAGATACCTATACAATTCTGGTCAGCAATAAACACGCTATTATTCTGCAGTTTTTCAGAGCTGCCATTAGTATACTTTGGTCAAAAGCAGCCAGAACCCCACTGTGACCAACTTAAGCAGAAATAGAACTTATTGAAATGATATAAAGTAATTCATATTAAAAAAAGGAAAGACCATCTGGGTGTGGTGCCTCAAGCCTGTAATCCCAGCACTTTGGGAGGCTGAGGTGGGCACCTGAGGCCAAGAGTTCAAGATCAGCCTGGCCAACATGGTGAAATTCTGCTAAAAATATAAAATTAGCCAGGCGTGGTGGCACGCACCTATAATCCCAGCTACGTGGGAGACTGGGGCAGGATAATCACTTGAACCTGGGAAGCGGTGGTTGCAGTGAGCTGAGAGTGCGCCCCTGCACTCCAGCCTGGGTGACAGAGCAAGGCTTCATCTCAGAAAGAAACAACAACAACAATAACAGAAGGAAAGACTGAGGAAACGAAGGTGGCTCTGGGAGTCTGAGAACAGAATGTGGTGGCTTCTTTGGGACACAGTCACTAGAATGAATGAGCTCCAAGCAACTGCCAACCCTGCCTCCTTCTGCTTAAAGGCCAAAAGCCACAGGAAAGATACTGACTGGCTTAGCCTGGGTCACATGATCACCTTGGGTGGTGAGGAGGTCGGAGAGGTTGACAGCTCACTAGGACTATGCACAATGGGAGAAAAGTAATTCCCCAAAAAGAGACTAGGGTCCTGCACCTCTCCAAAAGCAAATGGATGCTGGTAGTCAAACTTTAAAAGTAGAAATTGTGCTGGGCGCGGTGGCTTACGCCTGTAATCCCAGCACTTTGGGAGGCCAAGGCAGGTGGATGGGGAGATTGAGACCACCCTGGCTAACACAGTGAAACCCGTTCTCTACTAAAAATACAAAAATTAGCCGGGCGTGGTGGTGGGCGGCTGTAGTCCCAGCTACTCAGGAGGCTGAGACATGAGAATGGCATGAACCCGGAAGGTAGAGCTTGCAGTGAGCCGAGATCCCGCCACTGCCTCCAGCCTGGGGGACAGAGCGAGATTCCGTCTCTATAAATAAATAAATAAATAAATAAATAAATAAATAAATAGTTCAGGACTCTCAGGAATATGAATTTGCCATATTGAAAAAAAATCTCTGGGGATTTTGAGCCTTTTAAGGGATAGAGAGATTGATGGCAGCCCTCTACCATATCTCTGATAAGTTTCTGTTCTTCCTCCTGCCCCAGGATATCAGCTCCATCCAGCCCTGCTGCTAGCCCCTCTCCAGGACTCTGTCCTATCAGTTCTCCCCTCCCTCTCTCCCATCACTGATTCTCTCCAATGACTCCTTCCACAAAACTTACTGAAATGCTTTAAAGTCGGCTCTATTCAACATCAAAACAAAACAAAACTGCATTGTGTTGGACCCTGCCTTCCCCTCAGTCTATTTCCCTACATTGTGCAATGTCACCCCCTGGACCATGGATCTTTTAGAGTCTTATTTACGTCTCCCTTCTACATGTGGCTGTGTTCATAACCAGGTAACTGCATTAAATGCAGTGTGCTCAAAACCAGATTTATCATCTTCTTCTATAAACGCACTCTTCTGCCTGTGTTCCCTCTTAACTAACAGTACCACCATCCACCTCATTCCCCAAACTGGAAGCCTCCAAGTCCTTAACTCCTCCTTCTCCCTCCACATCTAATTAGCCACCAAGTCTGATCACCAGGATATAGCCAAATTTGATCTCATTCCTTCCCTCCTAGCAGGTGTGAGGTGATATTGCAGTTCTGATTTGCATTTCCCTGATTATTAGTGTTGTTGAGCCTCTTTTCAAGTATTGTTGGCTATCTGTATATCTTCTTTAGAGAAGTGTCTATTCAAGTCCTTTGCCCATTTTAAAATCAAGTTATTGGCTGGGGTAGGTGGCTCATGCCTGTAATTCCAGCACTTTGGGAGGCTGAGGTGGGGGATTACCTAAAGTCAGGAGTTCAAGACCAGCCTGGCCAACATGGTGAAACCCTGTTCCTAATAATAATACTAAAAATTAGCCAGGCATGGTGGCTCATGCCTGTAATCCCACCTACTCAGACGGCTGAGGCAGGAAAATTTCTTGAACCTGGGAGACAGAGTTTGCAGTGAGCCATTGCACTCCAGCCTGCGAAACAAGAATGAAACTCTGTCTCAAAATCAATCAATTGATCAATCAATCAAGTTATTTGTTCTTGTTTCAGCTGTTGAATTGTAGGAGCTTCTTGGGCATTCTGGATAGTAATCCCTTATCGGATATGTGGTCTGCAAATAGTTTCTCCCACTTTACAGATTGCCTTTTCACTCTGTTGATGGTTTGCTTTGCTGCATGGATTTTTAGTTTGACATGATCCTACACATCCAATTTTGCTTTTGTTGCCTGTGCTTTTGGTGTCAAATCCAAGAAATCATTGCCAACTTTTTCTCCTATGTTTTCTTTTGAAGATTTGCAGTTCCAGATCTTGCATTTAAATCTTTAATCCATTTTAAGTTGATTTTTGTATATAGTGTAAGATAAGCATTCAATTTCATTCTTCTCCATATACAAATACAGTTTTCTCAGCACCAATTGCTGAAAGGACTATCTTATCCACATGTATTCTTGGACCCTTGTGAAAGACGAGTTGACCGTATATACATGCATTTATTTCTGGGCTGTCTATTCTATACTATACCATGGTCTGTGTGTCTGTTTTTATGCCAGTACCATACCATACTGTTTTAATTTCTATAGATTTGTAGTATATTTTGAAATCAGGAAGTGTGATGCCTCCAGTTTTGTTCTTCTTGCTCAAGGTTGCTTTAGTTATTTGGGGTCTTTTGTGGTTCCATATGAATTTTAGATTGTTTCCTCTATTTCTATAAAAAATGCCATTGAGATTTTTGATAGGGATTGCACCGAGTCTGTAGATAGCTATGGATATATGGCTATTTTAACAATAGTAAGTCTTCCAATCCATGACCACAGGATGGCTTTACATGTATTCCTGTCTTCCTTAATTTGTTTCATCAATGATTTGTACTTTTATTTTGAGACCGAGTCTCTCTCTTTCACCCAGGCTGGAGTGCAGTGGCATGATCTCAGTTCACTGCAACCTCTGCCTCCCTGGCTCAGTGATTCTCCTGCCTCAGCCTCCTGAGTAGCTGGGATTACAGGCTTGCACCACCACACCTGGCTAATTTTGTAGAGATGGGGTTTCACCATGTTGGCCAAGCTGGTCTTGAAGTCCTGGCTTTAAGTGATCTGTCCACCTCTGCTGTAATCCCGAAGTGCTGGGATTACAGGTGTGAACCACTGCATCAGGCCAATGATTTGTACTTTTTAGTGTACAGGTGTTTCACCTCCTTGGCTAAGTTTATTCCTAAGTATTTTATTCTTTTTGAAGCTATGGTAAATGGGATTTCTTTCTTAATTCCCTTTTCAGATAGCTTGTTGTAGGATATAGAATGACAACTAATTAGGCCAGGTGTGGTGGCTTCGGTCTATAATCCCAACATTTTGAGAGGCTGAGGAAGGCAGATTGCCTGAGTCCCAGAGTTTGAGACCAGCTTGAGCAACATAGCCAAACCCTGTCTCTACAAAAACTACAAAAAATTAGCCAGGTGTGGTGGCATACACCTGTGGTCCCAGCTAATTGGGAGGCTGAAGGAGGAGGATTGCTTGAGCCTGAGAGGCAGAGATTGCTGTCAGCCAAGATTGCACCACTGCACTCCAGCCTGGATGACAGAGCAAGACCCTGTCAAAAAAACAAAAAAAAAGAAGAAGGAAGGAAGGAAGGAAGGGAGGGAGGAAGGGAGGGAGGGAGGGAGGGAGGGAGGGAGGGGGAGAGAGAGAGAGAGAGAGAAAGGAAGGAAGGAAGGAAGGAAGGAGAAAGAAAAAGAAAGAAAGAAAGAAAGAAAGAAAGAAAGAAAGAGAAGGAAAGAAAGAGAAAGAAAGGTAACTGATTTTTGTATGTTAATTTTGTATCTTGCAACTTTACTATATTTATTAGTTCTAACAGATTTGGGAGGATTTTTCTGTATATATTATGTCATCTGCAGAGATAATTTTGCTTCTCCCTTTCTGATTTCTATGCCTTTTGTCTCTTTTACTTGCCTAACTGCTCTGGCCAGGACTTGCAGTACTATGTTGAGCCAAGTGGTGAGAGTGGCCATCCTTGCCTTGTTAATTTTCTTATTTAAAATATCCAATGGCTCTCCATTTTCCATGGGATAAAACCCAAGTCCTTTAGTTTTCATAATTCAGCTCTAACTCATATTCCTGGTCACATCTCTCGCCGCCCCCTGGCACATGGTACTGTCTCCCTTGCACCGCTGCATTCTCTTTCATCCCTCTGCCTGAAATACAGCACCGGCCTTCAAAGCCCAGCTCTAGTGTCACCTCCTCTAGGAGCCTTTCTCTACTTCAGCCACTGCTTCCTCTGAACTCCTACAGGATTGTGGGACACACTCTCCTAGAACACATATCACACAGTACTGTAAAGATTTGTTCACATGTTGGTCTCCATCCCTGGGAGGTAGCTCCTGGAGAATGAGGACTTGCTTTTTCTTGTTTTTATCATCCTCTGTCCCACTACCAACCAGTGCCTATCCCAGCTCCTGGCATTCACTAGGTAATCTATAAATGTTCGTTGAATGAATGAATGAAAACGAATTAGGAAACATAGAGTAAATGGGTGAAGAGTAGGGTAAGAGATCAACATAGGATGAGTGAGAAATGGTCTGCAGGGTGTCAGATGAGAACGTTGTGCACTGCACAACTCCAGGAGGCACCATTCATGGGGCAGTGCGTATGAATTTCCTAGAATTGGGCAGATCACAATGTGGGCAGGTATGTGCAGCAGCCCCACAAAAAGAACTGACTTAGGAAGGGATAAACCCTCTTCTAGGAGAAAAAGAACCAGCTACCAGTTAATATTTGAGTTGGAAGAGGCTTTTGGAGAAGAGAACATAGATGAAAATGATGAAAGAGGCATTTGAGCAAGTGCAGTAGACATCATGGATTGCCTTGTAGTCTTCCAGTTTTCCTGGCTGGCTGGGCCAATTACTGTAGACGTTAACAATGCCAGGTGTTTCTCCAGCTTCCCTTATAGTTAGAGGTTTCCATGTGTCCCAGTCAAACAATAAGACTTAAGGGGAAGTTTGCTGGGGTGGAAAGGGAAGGCATTTGGGCAATATTTTACTCCATGATAGAAAGTGAGACAGACCAGGGGAAAGAGCTGCAGAAGCCATTGTATAATCATAAAAAAGAAACTTGGAGAGGAAAAGCCAACATGCCAAGGACAGCAGAGCACAAGGATGGAAAAGGTGTGGGACTATGGCTCACTGGTGACCCGCTGAGCCAAGAAACCAACCCTGGAACCAACTACTTCTTGTTATAGAAGACGATGCATGTTTCTATTGCTTAAATCACTGTTTCCTTTTCATAGTCTCTCTGTTACTTGCATCCCAAAGCATTCTAACTAATAAATTAGGTGTGGTGCTACATATGGTAAATGGTGCTACATATGGCCCAGAGCCAGACAATTAATATAAACTGCATGTAAACCAGTAGAAAAGCCCTGAGACCCCACAGGTTAAGAATCCTAAAATGCAGCCGAGAGAGGTGGCTCACATCTGTAATCCCAGCACTTTGGGAGGCTGAGGTGGGTGGATCACCTGAGTCTAGGAATTTGAGAGCAGCCTGGCCAACATGGTGAAACTCCATCTCTACTAAAAATACAAAAATTAGCAGGGCGTGGTGGCACACGCCTGTAATCCCAGCTGCTTGGGAGGCTGAGGCAGGAGAATTGGTTGAACTTGGGAGGCGGAGGTTGCAGTGAGCCGAGATTGTGTCATTGCACTCCAGCCTGGGTGACAGAGACTCTGTCAAAAAAAAAAAAAAAAAAAAAAAAAAGGGTCCCTAAAATGCAAACATTGGTAGAATAATGTCAATGGTGTGAATTTCATTTCACACTTTCAGTTATTCCATTTCTCCCTCTAATAAGTTGGCACCATTTTCCCTTTTATTTATTTATTTTTTGAGACAGAGCCTTGCTCTGTGCCCCAGGCTCGACTGCAGTGACAGGATCTTGGCTCACTGCAACCTCCACCTCCCAGGTTCAAACGATTCTTGTGCCTCAGCCTCCTGAGTAGCTGGGATTACAGGCACGTGACACCACATCCAGTTAATTTTTATATTTTTAGTAGATATGGGGTTTTACCATGTTGACCAGGCTGGTCTTGATCTCCGGAACTCAAGTAATCCACCCACCTTGGCCTCACAAAGTGCTGGGATTATAGCCATGAGCCACCGTGCCTGGTCACCATCTTCCTTTAACCCCAAGCCCCACTTCCAAAAAATTATTGTCAGTCTTTGGGTTAGAAGAAAACCTGCCCATTTTGCAGCCCTTTACAAAATGATTCCTCACTGTTTCAGTCACAGTAGCCCCTGGGCATATGGGACAAGGTGAGGAAACACCCAAGGGACAAGTGGCAGCAATGAAGATGTCCTTTCTTTGTGAATCAATTGGGCTGCAGGAGAGTTTCTTGGGGAGCTTCTTTTGCACCTGAGCACATGTTATCCAGGCACTGTTCTAGGCACTTTACACATGTTCACTCATCTGATCCTCACAGCAGCCCCTGAAGTGGAGATACCATTATCATCCCATTTTACAGATTAAGAAACTAAGAAACTGAGGCACTGGGAGGTCCTGTAGCATTTCCACCTTGAAAGAGGCAGAGCTGGGATGGAAACCAAGTCAGTCCAGCTCCAGACCTACGTTTTCCCCCACAATCTGTTCAGTGATGGTGGCAACTCCTTTCTGGTTTTATGGTTATTAATCCATGCCCCTCCAGGAAGAACCGTAGAGCTTTGGAAGGAGCAGAAAGCCCTCTGTCTTGATTTGCTTGCATATAAGGACTCTGCCGCCCTTCTGTTGGCTAACTCAAGGATGCAAATTTTCTGAGCTTCCCTTCCAGCACTGACACAACGGAATGGGGGTAAGAGGGTCACCATCTACTGCCTAGAGGATTACACGAGGCTGACTTAATACATAACTTGGAACTCCATAATCTTACCCCGTAGATTGCTTGGTATTTGCCTTCAGTAGATTCAGAGGTAATTAAATTACCGTACAAGTAGTTTTCAAGTCTGAGGCAGACTTGAACTAAAAGTAAAGCCTTACTAATTCAGACAAATGGGGGAGGCATGAAGGAAAACAAGAAGGAACTGTAGCTTTCCTTTCAAAAGAAACACATTTTTTACATTTCTAGTACTTACAGTAAATCACACTAAACATTAATAGCAGCCAAATGGAGTTCTTGCTGAGTTTGGGTGAATGAATAAATAAAACTAATTTTAATTAGCATATTCCTTGTATACAAATATATTCTATTAATATACTTTTGAAAGCTTGTTGTTTGAAGGTTAAACATTCATTCATACATCCAACAGGCAGCGTGGAGTATCATCACAGAGAATCTACAATGTGCTACTGTGTGCTCTCTGCTAGAAGCTGAAGATAAGGAGTCAACAAGATTCAGACAATATCCTGGAAGAATCTGCAGACTAAGAAAAGATATATGCACAAATAAATAATGATACAATATGCTAGGATTTATTAGGAATATATAGACAACGTACTGAGTGACTACAGTTATGGAACAACTGACTCTCTCAGAGGAGGTAAAGGAAGGATTCACTGGGAAGGTAATCTTTGAGCTGGGTTTTGAAGGATGAGTAAGAGTCTACCAGGAAGAGAAAAAGAGGAAATCAAGGGTGGCCACAAGACAAGGGCCAGAGTAATTCAGGGGTCCGGTGATAATGCTCCAAGGTGGCTAATCGTCATTCGTAGGAGCTATGGCTCAAGTGTCACAAATTGTGACTTGTTGAATAGAAGCTTTTATTTGATAATATAATGCAGAAAACATTTTAAGTACAGAAACATTTTTAATACAGAAAAGTGCAAAAGGTAATAGATGCTCATGTACTTGCCACCAGAATGAACAAATGTTATTCTTATGTCATTAGCTACGATTTTTTTTTTTTTTAATAAAACTTTGTGGCCAAGCGCAGTGGCTCATGCCTGTAATCCCCGCACTTTGGGAGGCTGAGGTGGGAGGATTGCTTGAGGCCAGCAGGTTGAGGCTGCACGAGCCGAGATCATGCCATTGCACTCCGGCCTAGGTGACAGAACAAGACCTTATCTTAAAACTAAAACTAAAACAAAAGCTTTGCATCATTAAAACACTGACGCTGCACCGCTGGTGTTCTGTCACCTTCTCTAGTGCCCCCTCCCTGACTGCACTCTCCAGAGCAGACCCCTCTCTTTTCCCCTCTGGCGGGGCCTCTGTTTTTTCCTTATGGCATCTCCCACTGTGTGAGGTCACCTTGTGGTTTGCTGATGTGTCCTGTACCGTCCGGTCATCTCCATAGAAGAGATGCCTGTAAGGTCTTAGTCACTGTGGGGCTCCTCCATGCTGCTGCATATTTGGTGCTGATTTAATGTGTAGAAGAAAGGAAGGAGGCCAGGCTCAGTGGCTCACGCCTGTAATCCCAGTACTTTGGGAGGCTGAGGCAGGTGGATCACCTGAGGTCAGAAGTTCGAGACCAGCCTGGCCAGTGTGGTGAAACCCTGTCTCTACTAAAAATACAAAAATTAGCCAGGTGTGGTGGTGGGCAACTGTAATCCCAGCTACTTGGGAGGCTGAGGCTGGAGAATTGCTTTAACCCAGGAGGTGGAGGTTGCAGTGAGCCGAGATAGCGCCATTGCACTTCAGCCTGGGCAACAAGAGCAAAACTCTGTCTCAGAAAAAAAAAAAAAAAAAAAAGGAAGGAAGGAAAGTAGGAAGGGAAAAAGGGAAGAAGGGAGAGCTTGTAGGTTAGTGTGAACTCTTCTAGGAGGCAGAAATAGAATCTTCAAATGAAGGAACTGTAGCAAAGAAGGGACAATAATTCCACTGAATTCCACAAATACGTGTTGAGCCTCTCCAAGGTGCAGGGCTCTGTGGGAGGCACAGGGCAGACTCATGCCCTCCAGGATCTTACCCTCCAGGAGTAACTGAGGCTCCTAAGAGCTCAGCCACTAGCCAGCCCTGGGACGGGAGTGATTCGGAGAGTGTTTGGCAGATTTGGGAAGTCTGGGTCAGTCTCCTGGGGCCAGAGACCATGGTGTCAAAGCCTTTGTCAGTCACTATGGATCCAGAGGTGGGTAGGCTGGTGGCAGGTCTGGCCTGGGCCTGGAACTTCACATTGTAACCAAGGAGACCAACCAAGGTGAAAATGTTACAGGCAAATAGAAGAAATTGACATTCAGGGAAGGTGACAAGTTACACATTAAACCACAGAGCAGGAAAGGGCAGAACCTCCTCCATAGCATAGCCCACAAGCGCTGCCTTTGTGCTCAGCATGGTGAAGGAAGTCTCTCCACCTCAGATATTAGCAGTTCCCTTCCTTGTATTTCTGGGAGGAGGCTTTGGGCTGGGAGTGTGACGATTTGGTATTAATAGGTGATTCAGGAAGAAGAGTGAGCCCTGGCCCGTTCTCCTGATAACTCCCCTTCCTTGACCACCTCACAGATACCATTCATTGAATAAGTGTTTATTGAGCATCTGCTGTGAGCCAGGCATTGAGCTAAGGACCAGGGATTCAGAGATGAATAAACTACTCTCACTGTTCTTAAGAAGGCAAATACATAAAAGGCAAAATATGTACAGTACAGTAAGTGCTAAGGCAGAGGTAGGACCAAATTCCTTGGGTGATGCGGGATTTGACTGGAGTTGGAGGAGAATGTATGAGGAGGTGGGGTATTTGAGTTGGGTTTTGAGGGCTGTAGAGGAGATTGCCAGGCATAGAGATGGGTAACAGCATTTTCCAGGTAGATATTTTAAAAGCATAAAAGGCCCTGGGAATGGACAGAGAAGGAGTGGGAGGGGGAGGAAGTGGCAGGAACTAGTCATTGGGCCTCAGATGCTCCACCTTGCCTGGACCTTGCCTGGCAGGTGCTTTGTGGTCCCCTCAGAGCAGCCTTTGTGGTCAGCTTTGTGGTCCCCTCAGAGCAGCCTTACTTAACAGCCCACCTGTTTATGTGTCTGTGTGTGCCATTCAGGTTAAGCTGTAACCCAGTGGCTGCCGGGACTCCCATCAGGAATGCATAGTGCAGGGCCAGGGTTGGTAATTAGTGGGGAGGCCCGTGGCTGGGGCATCTCCTATTTGTGTCTAGATCCATGAACAACACATGGTTAAGCAGCATGGTGAAAGTCAGAGACTGATTTTGATTGGTAAATTAAAGGTTTGTAAACTATCATTGAGGGGAGTTCTCAAGTGAGCTTTTCTTTCTTTAAATTTTTCTGAGACAGGGTCTCACTCTGTCACCCAGACTGGAGTGCAGTGGCATCGTCACAGCTCACTGCAGCCTCAACTTCCCCGGCTCAGGCGATTCTCCCACCTCAGCCTCCCAGGTAGTTGGGACTATAGGCTCGAGCCACCATGCCTAGCTAATTTTTTATATATTTATGTAGAGACTGGGTTTCGCCATGTTGGCCAGGGTGGTGCGACAGCCTAACCATGTCCCCCCAAACACCGGTGTCTCTTCTCTTTTCTGCGTGTTTTCTCTGCTGCTACTGGAACTTGCTCTGCCCAAAGGAGGTACCACCAGGAGGGTTAATGTCCCGGGAGGAATCCTCAGCCAATGGGCATGTGAGTCATTAGTAGAATGCCCCAGGCTCCCGGTCCTTTGGTGAAAAGACTGAAGTTTGCTGTATCCTCAGGCCCAGCTGCCCGTAGCAGTAACATGCTCCTTAGCACACCTTTTGCTGTCTTTTCTCTCTCCCCTGTTTTACTTTTCCTACTTCCTTACTGTGCTTCCTGAAATCATTTCCCAAATAGAACATCTGTACCGAAGGGTTTGTCTTAGGGTCTGCTTAGGGGGAAACGAAACTAAGACAATACCTGGGCTAGCTAAAATGTTTTGAAACTACTCTCCCTTGCATGCTCAGAGTGTAAGAATCCAGTGGGATCTGTGGGCTTTACTCACTGGGGTGAGGCTCGAAGCCAGAACCCCACACGGTTCAATAACCAGCCAGCAGCGAATTCTAGAAAATTCTGGTGGCCAGTGGGCTATGCGGTACTAAGAATTCCACCTCTGGAATCTTGGTGTTTGCCTGAATGGACCCTCCAAGCAAAGTACACTTGGAGTACCTAAAAGGACAGAAAGGCGGGACTTCCCTGAGCCTCTAAAACAGGTTGTGTGACTGTTTTCTGCTTGCCTGCCAGTAGAAGGTTAGTTCATACATTTCTCTACAAGGACATAGTTTGGTCTGTGACTTGCTCCTTTTATAACATGATTGTAGGAGGTTGTAGGGAAGTAGCTAATCCTCATTCTTTTCAAACTCCTCGAACACCTCGGCTGTGAGATTTCAGGCCTGGGACTCTGATGGATAATAACACCCTCAACCAAGGCAAAGATGGGGTTCCCTCCCTGCAGTGAGCTCAAGCGCCAGCCTGACCTTCAGGGCTGAGTCATACCCACAGACCTTTGTCTCCCCTCAAGCCACCTTGTATTGTAGTTCCTAGGAAACAGCCTGGACCAAATGCAAGGGCAGGAGAGAAACACCTTCTGTTTCTGAAGGTGCCCCCTTCTCTTGGCACGTTTTTCCCCCTTTAGCTGAGTTTTTGTTAGAGGAGCCAACTCTCTAACTGTGAAGTACAGGAAAAATATAGTCATAAGATGGACAGGTCGGAAACCTTAGCCTCTTCTTGGAAATGTGTGGTCTAAAGCTGCCTTTGGCTTACACCATGTGGCTACTGTTGAACTGTTTATGTGCCCGACTGAGACAACCCCTATGTGTGCACTGGATCCCCCGTTACCCCTTGCCCAACCAAAGTCATTCTCAAGTAATTCTCCCCTTCTCTCTGCATCACTGATTTCTCCCTTCTTATACCATCTCAATCATCATAGCAAACATGCTGTTATTCCCTCAGTATTTTTTTATTGTTTATTTGTTTTTGTTTTTGTTTTGCAAGGGGTGGTGGGAGGGGACAGGGTCTCACTCTGTTGCCCAGGCTGGAGTGCAGTGGTGTTATCATGGCTCAGTGCAGCCTTGAACACCTGGGGTCAAGCAATCCTCCCACTCACATAACTTGCTCGCTGACCTCCCGAGTAACTGGAATTACAGGTGTGCACTACCACACTTGGCTAATTTTTAGATTTTTTTGTAGAGATGGCATCTCACTATGCTGCCCAACTAGTCTCAAACTCCTGGCCTCAAGTCATCCTCCAACCTCAACCTCCCAAAACGTTGAGATTGCAGGCATGAGCCACCATGCCTGGCCTATTTCTCCAGTTTTATAAAGTTCTGACCTCTCTTTCCAACGCAGTTTCCACCCCCTCTTCTTTGTCTACTCTATTGCAAAACTTCTTGGAAGAGTTGACCATACTCACTGTCTCCAATTTCTCTTCTGACAATCTCCTGTACATAACAGGCCTTCCTTCCGACCATGACACCAAACAGCTGTTATCAGAACACCCACGGCCTCCACATCACTAAATCCAGTGGTCAGTTGCCCATCCTAACCTAATTGAGCCTCTCTGCAACACATGTGCCATAGCTGATCACTCCCTACTGGATACCATGCTCTTCTCATTCTCCTGCTCCAGCTCTGGAGGCTCCTTCCTAATCTCCTTTGCTGGTTTCTCCTCATTTCCTGAACCTCTAAGAGCTGGAGAAGCCTGGAGATCAGTCCTGAGCCTTACCTCTTCTCTACCTACATGTATTCCTCTGGCCATCTCCTCAGGGGTTGTAGCTTTAAGTCCTTGCTATTGGCTGAGGCTCCTAAATTTACATTCCCAGCCCAGTTCTCTTCCTCAAATTTCATATTTTTATATCCAGTCATCTGATTCCATTTGAATGTCTAATAAACATTTCAAATTATGTCCAAGTTTGAGCTTCTGCTATCCCCATTCGTGCCTCTTAGAAACCTGCTGTTCTCATCTTAGTCAACGGTTTTTCAGTCTTCCAGTTGCTCAGGCCAAAACCCTTGGAGTATCTTTAACTCTCCTCATTCTCATCCCATATCCAATCCTAGCACTTCCTCTTTTACACCCTGGTACAAACTCTTTCCTACCTAGATTACTGCCTTCTAACGAGGCCCCTTGCTTCCGCCATTGTCCTCCCTCTTTCTAGTCACCATATAGAGACCAGAACGAACCTGCTAAATTGGAAGTTGGTCATGTCACTGCTGTGCTTCAAACCCTCCAAGGGCTTCCCATCTCATGTAGACTAAAAGCTAATGTCCTTTCAAGAAGCTCCAAGGTCCTCCATATATTGTCCCCATTTCCTCTCTGACTTATCTTTTTTTTTTTTTTTTTGAGACAGGAAGATAGAGTCTCATTCTGTCACCCAGGCTGGAGTGCAAACTCCTGACCTCAGGTGATCCTGATCTCAAGCCTCAGCCTCCCAAACTGCTAGGGTTACAGGTGTGAGCCATCGTGTCCGGCACTCTCTGACCGATCTTCTACCATGCTGTCATCATGCACCTGCTGCAGCCACACTGGCCTCATTGTTCTTCCTTCAACACACCGGCTGTGTCCCTGCCTCATGGCTTTTGCATTTACTGTTCCCTATGCCTAGAATGTTCTTCCCCAGATACCCACGTAACTTGTTCACTCACCTCCATCAGGCCTTCATACATATGAGACCTTCCCAGTGAGACTTTATCTGCATATCCTATGCAGAATTATAACTCATTCCCCTAAACATTTCTATTTCTCTTTCTTATTTTCCCTAACACTTTTCATTTTGTAACACACTATATATTTTACTTAATTATTTTGCTAATTGTCTATCTCTCCCACTGCAATATAAACACCACATTTTTGCTTTCTATTTATTACTATATCCCTGGCCCCTAAACAATGTCTGAAGCATAGTAGAAATTCAATAAATATTGCTTGGAAAATGTATGAATTCTAATCCTGGCTCAGAACCTAAATGACAGTTCTAGAGATTCTAAAAAAGAATATTGGGCCAGGTGCACTGGCTCATGCATGTAATCACAGCACTTTGGGAGGCTGAGGCAGGAGGATCGCTTGAGCCCAGGAATTTGAGACCAGCCTGGGCAGCAAGGCAAGATCCTGTCTCTACAAAAAAAAAAAAAAAAAAAAAAAAAGTCAAAAAAAGTCAAACATTAGCTGGGTGTAAGGTGGCCCCATTCCTATAGTCCCACTTACCTGAGAGGCTGAGGCAGGAGAATCACTTGAGCCCAAGAAGCTGAGGTTGCAGTGAGCCATGATGACATCACTGCATTCCAGCCTGGGCAACAGAGTGAGACCCGGTCTCAAAAATATATATATATCGGTTATATTATGCTTCTCATTATAATAGAGTAGCTTGTATTCGACCAATGTTTCCACCAAGAATAAACAGAAAAGCTGGATAAAACACAAAACTGTTGGAGGGTATCAAAGAGCTTTCAAAACAGTGGAACACTGAGCTTGAAAACATCTCAAGCTCCCTGTTAGAAACTTTGGAAGACTACACGCTGAGAGGAAGGGACATCAAGGGTAGGACAATCCTTAATAAGTCTAAACCCACTTTGAATCATCTTAATCCTTGATTGCACTGAGGTGGTCTGCCCTGCTCTACCTGCCTTCCAGAGGAAAGAGTGAACCCTTTCTGGAGGGAGATAACATTTGATCACTCCCTCTATGACTGTCCTTATGCAAATCTGGCGTTCCATAAACTCTTCTGGCATACAAAAGAGGACAAAGTCAATAGAAACAGAGCTGCTGACAACAGAGATATTTGCATTACTAGGCATGAACTTTTAAATAAATATAATGAAAATCTTCCAGAAAATAATTGAAAAGGTGGGGAAGTTCATCTCAGAATTGGAATTTATTAATTCTACCATTGAATAATACAATAATGAATTAAGAACTCAATACCTGGATTTAACAGCATAATAGACAAAAATGAAGAAAGGATTATTTTACTGGTAGATAGATCCGTTGGAAAAAATCAGACTAAAACACAAAGAAAAAAACATGCAAAATACAAAAAGAGAGCAAAGTTTTAGGAGAAATGGTGAAAAGTTCTCAGATATGTGTCTCTAGAGTCCTAGAAGTGGAGAAGATACATGCTTCGTGGAAGCAATAAAGAAACAAAGACCTGGGATTTTCAAAATTGATGAACGACATCAAACCAAATATTCAAGAAGCACTGCAAACCCCGAGAAGGATAAATACAGAAGAAATCACATCCAAGCACATCCTAGTAAAACGTCTGAAAATTAAAGACAAAGGAATCTTAAAAGCAGCCATAGTAAAAATTAAAAAAAAAAAAAAAGCATCTCCCTAAAAAGAGCAACAAGAAGTCTGACAGCTGACTTCAGAACGTAAATGATGGAAACCAGAAGGCAAGAAATGGCATCTTTAAAGTGCTTAAAGAAAAGACAGCCAACCTGGAATACTCAGTGAAAACATACTTCAAAAGTAAAAGTAACGTAACGACATTTTCAGAGAAACAAAAATAAATATTCCATTGTGGCTGGACCCACATTAAAAGGAATACTAAAGATAGCTCTTCTCAGGCAAGACAAAAATGATCCCATATTTGAACATAAAAATACAGGAAATCATTATGAAAAATGAAAAGGACATATGTATGGATAAGTCTAAAAGAATATTGAATAGAATATAATCTTCAATATTATATTGAATAGAATATACTCTTCAATTATATTGAATATATATTCAATATATTGAAGGGGAAGGGAAGGAAATAATGGATATTAGAGTAGAAATCATTTAAATAGAAAATAAATGTATATAAGAGGAAAACAACAAGGTGAAAATACGTTCTCAGAAAAGACTAATACATGGGAATGAAAAGAGAAACACAGTTGCAGAGCCTACAAACTTAAAAAGAAGATAGGAGACTATCATAACTTTGTGTGGGTATAGTTAAAAAATATTACTGAACAAATTTCTTTAAAAATCTTGGACATATGAAAAAACAGAAAATCTGAATCGTTCTCTTTATATATTAAAATATTTAAATCTATAGTTTACATCTCAGACGGTTTCATTGGTGAATGCTTCCAAACATTTAGGGGAAAAAATGGCACCAATTGTACTCAAACTTCCGGAGAATAGAAGAGAGAACATTTCCCAACTTATTATTTGTAGGGAGTATAATCTGGCCAGTGTAATCAGATATAAAATATGATAAGGAAATTACAGAAAAGGAAAAAATATAGGTCCATATCCCTCACAAATATAAATGCTAGCCAATCAAACCTAGAGTTATATAAAAATGAAATACTAGCCAATCAAACCCAGAGTTGTTATATAAAAAGGAAAATATGTCACAACTACTTAGGGTTATTATAGGAAACCAAGGTTTTTTTTTAATCATTCAAAAATCAATATAATTCACTATATTTGCAGAAAAGACAGAAACATGTGGTTATTTTAACAGATGCAGAAAAAATGTTGATAGAATTTGTTACCCATGATTTTAAAACAACTCTTAGCAAACTAAGAATAAATTAGAACTTCATTATTTTAAAAAAGGCTATTTATGAAAAACCCACAATAAACCTCACTTTCACAATAGTTGTAAATTATTAAAAGCCTTCTTTTCCCCCATTTCCCCTTTCCTCATGAAATTGAGAATGAGACACAAATATTCACAAATATCACTTCTGTTGAACATTGTGCTGAGAAGCTAGCCAGAGAAGTTAGGCAAAGAAAAGAAATTAAAAGTTTAAGAATTAGAAATGAGGAAATAAAATAGTCACTATTTGCAGGCAGCATAATTATGTGGAAAATTTGTAAAATAATAAATAAATGATTACAATTAATAAGTGAACTTAGTAAAAGCCCTGGATATAAGTTAAAACACAAAAACCAATTATACCCCTACATACCAGAACCAAACAATTAGAAAATATAATTTTAAAAAAGATACAATTTACAATAGCATTTTAGAAATCTCATACCTAAAAATATATATATAACAAAAGATGCACAAAAATTCTTACATAAAAATTATGAAAAGTTACTGAGAGAAAATAAATCCCAAATAAGTGAGAGGATATACAATGTTCATGAATTATAAGACTCAATATTGTAAAGAGGTAAATTGTTCATGAATTGATCTATATATTTAATGTAGTCCCAATCAGATCCCCAGCAGTTTTTTAGAGAAATTAACAACCTGATTCTAAAATTTGTATGGAAATCCAAAGGCTCAATATAAAACAGGTAATCTTGAAGTAGAAAAACAAAACTTGAGAACTTTACAGCAGATGGTAAGAATGTATAAAGTTCTAATTCAAACAGTATGTTGTTGGTGCAAAGACAGAGAACTAGACCAATGGAGCAGAATAGAGAAACAGAACCACACACATAGGGTTATTTGACTTATCATAATTGTGTCCCTGCAGTGAAGTGGGAAACAGTTGCCTTTTCAATATATGGAAATGGGTCAATTGGATATTCATTCACAGAACCCATTTCCAGATTGAAAAACTAAATGTGAAAGGTAAAAAGTAAAGCTCTTTCAAGTAAACATAGAGAAATATTTCAATTATCTTTGGGTAAGCAAAGATGTCTTAAATGGGTCATGGAAGCACTCACGTAAAGAAAAATATTGATAAATTGGCATTAAAAATAGTGCTTCTGTTTATCAAAAGACACCCATAAGAGAGTAAAAAAGCAATCACAGATTGGAAGAATATATTGGCAAAACTCATCTCTGACAGAGACTTATATCCAGAGTAGATGAAGAATTCACACAAATCAGTAAGGAAAAAATATAACCAACCAAATTTTAAAACAAGAAAAAGACTTAAATAGGCATTTCACACACCAAAAAAAATTCAGATGGCCAATAAGCACAGAAAAAGATGCTCAATGTGAGTTGTCATCAGCGAAGTACAAATTGACCACAATGAGATACTATTCCACATCTACCAGAATGCTAAAATTAAAATTCATCAAGCTATGTACATGTGCTTTGTACATTTTCTGTATGCAGATTTCCAAAAAATTAACTTCAAAAATAGCTACGTATTACTTTTGATTTTTTGTTATTTTTGTCAACTGTATTAAGGCATAATTTACATACAGTAAAATGCATCCATTCTAAGAGTACGGCTTGATGGATCTAGACCAGGGATCAGCAAACTATAGCCCGTGAGACAAATCCAGCTATACCCATTTGTTTACATATTGTTTATGGCTCCTTTCATGCTACAGTGACAAAATTAAGTAGTTGCAACAGAGATCATGTGGTCCTCTAAAATATTAACACCTAGCTTATCACACAATCAAGATATGGAATGCTCCCTTCACCCCCAAAAAGCTCCTTCCTGCCCCTTTGCCCAGATCTACTCCTGGCCCCAGACAACCACTTTGTGATATTCTAGTTTTGCCTTTCCTGGAATTTTATATAACTATAATCATAGAGTATATACTTTTCTGGTCCAACTTAATTCATTTAGTGTAATGCTTTTGAGATTCATTTATGCTGTTGTGTGTCTGTAGTTCAGTCCTTTTTATTGTGGAGTGTTATTCCAAGATATTGTCATATCATAGTAACAATTACCACTGGTTGGTGGACATTTGGGATTGTTTCTGGTTTTCAACTATCACAAGTAAAGTTGCTATAAACACTTTTGTACAAATCTGTGCATGGACATATGTGCTGATTTATCTTGAGTAAATAAAAGTGGAATTCTGGGTTGTATAGTAAACGTATGTTTAACTTTATAAGAAACTAGCTAACAATTTTCCAAAGTGGTTGACCATTTTGCATTCCCACCAGTGATGTATGCAAGTTTTAATTGTTCTAAATCCTCATCAGTACTTGGCATTAGCAATCTTTTCAATTTTAGCTGTTCTAATGGGTATGTGGTAGGATCTTGTGGTTTTAACCTGCATTTTCCTAACAATTAATGATATGCTTTATTGTGTGCCTATCAGCCATTTGTATATCTTTTTTGTCTGTTCAAATATTTTGTCCATTTTTAAATCAAGTTGTTTTTCTTATTGAACGGTAAGACTTCTTTATGTATTCTTGGTAAAAGTCAGGGTGTGTGTGTATGTGTGTGTGAGTGTGTGTGTGTGAGTGTGTGAGTGTGTGTGAATGTGTGTGTAGTGTGTTGAGTGTGTGAGAGTGTGTGTGAGTGTGTGAATGTGTGTGTGTGTATGTGAGTGTGTGAGTTTTCTTGCAAGACATGGCTTGAGTTTTCATTTTCTTAATAGCATCTGTATTTGTTTCCTATTGATGCTGTGACAAATCGCCACAAATTTACTGACTAAAAGCAACACAAATGTACTATTTCATAGTTCTGGAGGTCAGAAGTCAATTTCATGGAGCTAAAATTAGGTGTTGGCAGGACAACGTTCCTTCTGGAGACTCAAGGGGAAAATTCATTTCCTTGCCTTTTCTAGCTTCTAGAGGCTTTCCGCATTTTTTTGGCTGGTGGCCCTGCATCATTCCAACCTCTGCTTCTGTCATCACATCTACTCTGACCCTTCTCCCATCCCCCTTAAAAGGACCCTTGTAATTACACTGGGCCCACTTGGGTAATCCAGGAAAATCTCCCTATCCCAAGATCCTTAATTTGATCACATCTGAAGAGTGTGTTACCATGTAAGGTTATATATGCACAGTCCCAGGATTAGGATATGGACATCTGTGGGAGGCCATTATTCAGCCTGCTACAGTGTCCTTCAATGAACAAAAGTTTAAGGGTTTTTAAATTAGAGTTCTCCAGAGAAACAGATTCATCAGGAGATATATAGAGATATGAAAAGATATTTATTATAATGAATTGGCTCACATGATGATGGAGACTGACAAGTCACAAGATCTGCAGGGTGAGTCAGCAAGCTGGAGAACCAGTAGAGCTGACAGTATAGTTCCAGCCAAGTCCAAAGGCCTGAGAATCAGGAAAGCTGATGGTATAGTTCCAATGCAGGCTCAAGACCCAGGAAGAGCCAATGTTTTAGTTCAAGTCCAAAGGCAGGAAAAAGTTGATGGCCCAGCTCAAATGCCATCAGGCAGGAGGAATCCTCTCTTACTCAAAGGAGTGTCAGCCTTTTTGTTCTAGTCAGTCTTTCAACTTATTAGACGAGATCCATCCACATTAGGGAGAGCACTTGGCTTTTTCCAGCCTACCAAGTTAAATATTAATTCCATCCAAAAACACCCGCACAGAAACACTCAGAATGATGTTTCACCAAATGTATGGGCACCTGTGACCCAGTCAAGTTGACACATGGTATTACTTGTCCCAAGGTCTATGATCCATTTTGAGTTGAATTCTGTGTGTGGTGTGAAGTAAGAAGAATTAAGCCTTTTTGTTTTTTGGGGTCTTTGGGGTTTCTTCCAAATGGATAGCCAACTGTTTCAGCATCATTTGTTGAAAAGACTATCCTTTCCTCATAGTAAACCTCAGTAGTTTTGTAGAAAAGCAACTGACCATACATGTCTATGGATCTACATTTGAACTCTCCATTCTATTCCA
This sequence comes from Macaca fascicularis, assembly GCF_037993035.2. Classification (NCBI taxonomy): domain Eukaryota; kingdom Metazoa; phylum Chordata; class Mammalia; order Primates; family Cercopithecidae; genus Macaca; species Macaca fascicularis. The sequence goes on along the minus strand of NC_088381.1, from coordinate 144,253,451 downwards.
TTCATTAATATGCCTATCCCTACGCCAATACTTTATTGCTGTAGCTTTATAGTATCTCCTGAAGTCTGGTAGTATAAATCTTCCAACTTTGTATTTTTTCAAAATTGTTTTGGCTATTAGGAGGTCTTTGCATTTCAATATAAATTTTAGAATATGTTTGTCCATTTCAGTTTTTTAAAAACCTACTGATATTTTCATTGGGATTGCATTAAATCTATGGATCAATTGGGGGAAATCAGTATCTTTGATTTTAGTGCTTTTCCAATATTTTTTGTTGTGATAAAATGCATGTAAAGTTTACCATCTTAATCCGTTTTAAACTACACATCAGTGGTATTAAGTACATTCACAATATTGTACAAACATCACCACCATCCATCTTCATAATTCTTTTTATTTTATAAAACTGAAACTCTGTGCCCATTAAACAAAAATGCCCCATTTTCCTCTCCCCGCATTCCCTGGATCATCATTCTGTTTTCTGCTCAATGAGTTTGACTACTTTAAGTACTTCATATAAATAGAATCATATAATATTTGTCTTTTTGTGACTTGCTTATTTCACCAAAAATAACATCCTTGAGATTTATCCATATTGTTACGTATGTTAGAATTTCATTTTTAAAGGCTGAATAATATTCCATTGTGTGTGCGTATATATATATATATATATATATATACACACCATATTTTGCATATCCATTCATCTATCAATGGACAATGGACAATGGGTGAATTGCTTCCTCATTTTGGCTATTGTGAAGAAAGAACATGGGTGTACAAAGATCTCTTTGAGACCCAGCTTTCAATTATTTTGGGTACATACCCAGAAGTAGAGTTGCTGGATCATATGGTAATTATATTTTTAATGGTTTGAGGAATTGCCATACTGTTTTCCAGAGTGACTATATCATTTACATCCCCACTGACAATGGTAGTAGCCATCCTAATACCGACAGGTATGAGTGGTATCTCATTGTAGTTTTGATTTGCATTTCCCTAATGATTAGTGTTGTTGAACACCTTTTCATGTGTTTGTTGGCCATTTATATCTCCTTTGGAGAAATGCCTATTCAAGTCTTTTGCCCATTTTTTAATTGAATGGCTTGTTTTGTTGTTGTTGGGTTTTCTGAGTTATCTCTATATTCTGTATATTAACCCCTTATCAGATTAGATATATGACTTGCAAGTATTTCCAACTTGGGTTCTTTTTTTTTTTTCTTTTTAGAGATGGGATCTCGCTATGTTGCCCAGGCTGGTCTCGAACTCCTGGCCTCAAGCAATCCGCCCACCTCGGCCTCCCAAACTGCTGGGATTACAGGCATGAGCCACCACGCCCAGGCTAATTTGGGCTCTTTTTTTAAAGTAAGATTCTAGCTGTTAATAAACTGAGGAACCTCATTGTCCACCATAATAAATGATGATAAAAAGAAAAATGGCTACAATTTATTGAACCCTGGGCTTGTACAGGTACTCTAAATATATTATTTTACTTAATGATCCTAGTAACACTATGAGATATCACACCATTCTCAAAATTTATAGGTGAAGACTCCGATACTCTGAGAGGTTAAGTAACTTGCCTGAGGTTACCATATTAGCAAGTGGTGGAGCTGGGATTTCAACCTAGGCTTTCCTAACTCCAAAATCCATACCTTTCATCAAAAATATTCTGGCTACTTTACATTATGTTCCTCTATCCCTGCCTCCTCCTGCCCTGACCTCAACTTCCACCTACTTGACTCCCTAATTAACATTTACTAGGCACCTATTGTGTGCACCTATTGTGCTGGGTTAGGCGATTTATGCATCTCATCTCTTCCCTCAGAGAGCTAGACGTTCATATATGTCTGCGTACCCTCACATGTACACACAGGTCTGCCTCCCCTGCAAAAGTCCCCATGACGGGGATAAGGTTCAGCCCACTGTCAACTCTGCCGTGAAGTCAGGGCAAGCTGCAGGGAGCTCCTAAGCATGCCCACCCCACTCTCCTGGCCAGCCCTAGGCCTCTGAGACTTCAGGGACTTCTCACTCAGCTCACCTGTCTGGCTGATCATTGTAGAAGAGGTTGCAGATTTCCATCTTTGGATGAATGGTTTGATCCTTTTCTCTCACTCTCAATAAATAAGCAAACTTGCACAAAGCAATTGAGATGAATGGCAGAGGACCCATCTCTAACTGTGGGAAACCAGCACTGCTATTTTTAGGTAACCCACTTGCTCTGCGATCTCACCCCTCTGTGGATAGATTTCTTCTGCTCACACAGGATCGGCTCTGAGGAAGCAGGTTTTCCGGGACACTCTTTCATTCCCAGCCACTCTGGTGTATCTCACCATCCCATCCCTTGGCATCCCCATCCCCAAGACCTCAGGCTTGGGTCTGGCTTTCAAAGGTCTGAGCAGCAGTACCTTAATTCTGACCTCCATCTGTAGCAGTAGCGACACCTTCCGTGTAAAGTCTCTGCTCATTTAACGATCAGAGGGAACTTTGATACACAAGGGTAAAAGAGCATCATGGTCAAACTGTCCTCTTTCGCCCATACTTAGCGTGGAATAGTTAGACACCCTAGTCCTTCAGTGGGGTGTCTAGTGTCAGCATTAGAAATTAGGGAAACATGGCCGGGCGCGGTGGCTCAAGCCTGTAATCCCAGCACTTTGGGAGGCCGAGACGGGCGGATCACGAGGTCAGGAGATCAAGATCATCCTGGTTAACATGGTGAAACCCCGTCTCTACTAAAAAATACAAAAAACTAGCCGGGCGAGGTGGCGGGCGTCTCTAGTCCCAGCTACTCTGGAGGCTGAGACGAGAATGGAGTAAACCCGGGAGGCGGAGCTTGCAGTGAGCTGAGATCCGGCCACTGCACTCCAGCCTGGGCTACAGAGCGAGACTCCGTCTCAAAAAAAAAAAAAAAAAAAAAAAAAAAAAAAAAAAAAAAAGAAATTAGGGAAACATTTAGGGGCAGGCTGGATGCAAGCCATGAAACGTCTTTCAGACATTCACTCCCTCATTCAGCAAACATGCATGGGACACTCACCACTAGGTTCCTGGTACAATATGCAGTATAGGGGACAGGAAGGAGCAGAGGACACAGTCCTTGGCCCCAAGAACACACAGGCTGGTGCATAGGCTACAAATAGCTACTGTAACAACAGGATGAGCATTGCAAGAGGGGACATGAGGAAAGCAAAAATAAATGTCACTGAAGAACAGGACTCACCAAGACAGAGATTCATCCCAGAGAGCCATGGGCACCATTGGTTCAACTCCGATTACAAGGAAAGGGTGGAAGGAGGGGGATGGATTCCCCAGGAGAGGACATGGCTGAAGGCCACTTCACACCCAGCTGATTCACCTGCCTGGTCTCCAGTGAAGACAGAATGTAAGGAAAAAGGCCAGCTCCACCTGGGCACAATGGAGATGACCTGGTCAGGGTGTCAGGGGAATAGGCTGTACAACTCTCCTTTGAGGGGTGTCTACAAATACGATGGATACTCATCAGTTTGACATGGTTCAAATTCAGTTCTGGCTAAAGACAGGGAACAAGATGATGCCCTCTCAAGGTCACTACCAGACCTCAAAATCTCAGACCTCAGGGAAAATGATGGTGCCCCTCGTGCCATACAGTTAGACTCCTGCATGTGACTTAGTAAAGAATATGCCTTGAGAACTTCAGGTAGAACTAGGAAACAGGCAAAGTAACAAGAAAGAAGAGAATGCGTATGGTCGAATGTGCATTATCCATGGAGTAGTGGTGAACGGTAGCGAGGCTGGAGTCAGGCAGACCTTGGTTCAAAACTCAGTTCCACCACTTCTTACCTGCTGTGTGACCATGGGCAACTTACGAAACCTCTCTGAGCCCCAAGTTATTTATCTATAAAAAAGCCTCCATGGCCTTCCCCATAGTTGTGAGAATAAATGATGCAAATGTGTGTGAATCACCTAACCTCCTGTCCCATGCTTGTTGAGCGAATGGATCAATGAAGTGCTTAGGAAGAGCCTGGCAGAGAGTAAACACTCAATAAACACCCACCATCATTATTAGCATCATCCAAATGCCTACCCCACCTGCACCCATCCCACCAATGCTCATGTTTTCCTATCATTTGTAGAAAACAATAAAATACAAGCACAAATACAGGTCTCGGCCCTGGGCTGTCTGCCAACCAGCACATTGCTTCTCTTCTGTTGTCTTCCCGTTTGGATCCAGTTCTTCTTCCCCAATCCCAGCCAACAATTTTCTAAAATGAAAAGAGAGGATCCTGGTCTATTCCTCTATCTCTGCCTCTGTTCTTTTCCCCTCCTCCCCCTTTTATTTTGGCCCAGGAACATGTCCCCAGCATGTCAACAGCAGTGGGAAGTAACCTAATTAGTAGTTATTTGATAGACTGCCCACCCTCCTGTCCCACTGGCAATCCAGCAGCCTTGTTCTGCAGACAGGAAAATATTTCCTTGCTAATTAATCTGAGCACAGGGATTTGAGTTTGGACCAAGGCAGGGAAATCCATCTCCAGGAGTCTTGCTCAATTGCATCTGTTTCTCCTGCAATCATTTCCTTCCTTCTGACTCCCCCCTGCTCCCACCCACCCCTCTCCAATCTCATCTTCTACCTTTATTAAGGCTGGTTACCCTGATGACTTTCTGCATGCCCCCTACGGCTGCTCTTATGAAGAGGTTGCTCTCCCAGGACGCACTTCGAGTTGGCTCCTCCAGCACCAGGTGCTGCCTGAGGCTAGGCAAGTTCATGCTCCTAGGCTTGTAGCACATGAGGCACCAATGGCCTGGTCTGTTCCACTCCCAGGCCCCATCAGAATAGCACACACCTCACCGCAGTGCCCCCTGCCCCGGCACGTCACACTCCCAAACAAATACAGACATCTCACTGTCGCTTTTAAATAAGGTTCAGCTGCTGTCCCTGGGCCCTGCCCTGGTCCTCTGTAGAATCATCTATTTGCATCCAGGGAAGCTCCTAAGAAAGGGGCAAGTGTACACACAATTCTGCATGCTCCTCCTCCCTGGCAGCTTCTCCCGGGGTGCTGCTTATGTCTCCAGGACACACACTGGACGCTGGCAGTTGGAATGGGGGTCTTGGGTGCTGATGGGAGACTGAGAAGGAAAAGAGGCTTATCCACGATGAAGGAATGATGGTCTCATTTCTGTCGGATGAGCTTAGGATCAATGGAAAGAAAGCTGTCTTTGCCTGATATTAACTTTTTAGACAAATGTGAAGATTTCGGTGAGAGAGAGATTGGTTGTAGTTGGTAGATATTCTATTGTTATTGTTTGTCTGGCATACCCTTTGTCTGATAACTTCTCTCCAGTTTTGCTCTGGCAAGCGGTCCCACACCCATTACTTGCAACCTTGGAGGTACTGCTAATCACATGACTCATCCTGGGCCAATCTCTCCTTAGGTGGTGAGTGTAAAGTTGGATACCCAAAGGCTGAAAACAGCCAAGCATCCCCACATCTTAAGCTGCCTTGGCTCCTTTATGAGGCTTGAGGCTTGGCCCTTTCTGTGAGCTCTGCCACCCTTCCAATACATTCCAGTTTTGCTTAAGTCAGCTCAGTCAGTTTCTGTTGCTTGCAACCAGACAACAATGGAGCTGGTGATACGTCTTGGACAGTCTAACCCTTGTCTTACCAGCTTCTCCTTTCTATCTCCTAAGTCCAGGTCTGGGAAATTGTGTTTAGTCAGGGGTCGGGCAATTTTTAAATGAAATTGCAGTATAAGGGGCTGAAGGTGAATGTGCTTCCCTTTGAAGTCCCTGGGTCTCTTCCTTCTCAGACTATTTCTCAGAAATGTTCTCCACCTCACTTGGGAAACACCTCCAATGCAGTAAGAGTTCTTTCTCTCTGGCTGTGTCCTTCCTGTGCCCAGGCAATGCCCCCAGTCTGAGCCAATCATTACAGAGCAAAAGATCAGGCCCTGACCAGATGGTCAGTGATACTCAAATCCACCCAACTTCCTTGAATGCGGTGGTACATGTCTGTAGTCCCAGCTACTCTGCAGGCTAAGGCAGGAGGATCACTTGAGCCCAGGAATTTGAGACCAACCTAGGCAACATAGTGAGACTCTACCTCTAGAAAAAAAATTTTTTAATTAGCTGGGCATGGTGGTGTGCACCTGTAGATCCAGCTACTTAGGAGGCTAAAGCCCAGGAACTGGAGGTTATGGTGAGCTATGATTATACCACTGCACTCAAACCTGGGCAACAGAGTGAGACGTTGTCTCAGAAAAAAAAAAAAAAAATTCACCCAACTTTTAAACAACAGCTGGGAGGTAAAAGAGACTGGGCCCTGTGGTAGATGTGGATCCTTCCAGATTTAGCTACTCTTCAGTAGCTAAATCTGCATAAGCCACAGGGAGGCCAGCTACTTCATCTACCGGCCTTTTAAAGGAGGCACAGAGCTCCCCCAAAGATATTAACTGTAGGAGGCAGATAACTCAGTCTACACCCAGCTTGAAAGTGGTAATATTTTCTCAACTTTCAAGGCATCTTACCCTTCTACCCAGATGGTGCTTTCTATGATTTGAACATAACATTTGTCTTTTTTGTTGCCCCACGTGGGTCCTGCCCTTATAACAAATGCACTACATTGGCCTGAATGTTGATTTCCCTCATTATTCAAGGATGGGCCCTGAACTCCACTGAATTCTAAGGGTTCCACAGTCTTCCTCTGAGAGAGTTGGCCAACTCTTGAGAAACTAAAGAAAGTTATTTATTAAAAAGGAGGAATAATGTCCTAATGACAAATTTATGATGTCCCCATTTCCTGGAGAGCCATAGCAGAATTCCACTGTTTAAAGAGCACATGAATAAATCCAGATTGGTCCCATTTGTTTCCAATGTTAGTGATAGCACGAAGATTATGACCCTGTTGGAGATGAAGTCCTTCCAGCCCCTGAGGCAGGGCCATGTTCTGTACCACGTGGGGCTGCCTTGACTTGGAAGCATTTCTTGAGAACACTATTGGGGATTACTGTTATCTGTTCTGGGCCCAAGACTCCCCTGATGACACCACATTTCCTACAAAAGAAGAGCTCGCTCTCCACCTACCAGCCACCTACAGAATAAAGCTCCTCTAGACCCAAACAACATGCTCATGTTTCTCTTGGACAGGGCTACGTGAATCTCAAAGGAGAAGTGACATTTTCCAAATGGTATGTACTAATCTCTATTGACCAAGGCCTGTAATCCCGGCACTTTGGGAGGCCAAGGTGGGTGGATCACTTGGATCCCTGGAGGTGAGGAGTTTGAGACCAGCCTGGCCAACATGGTGAAACCTCATCTCTACTTAAATGAATAAATAAATAAATAAATAAAGAATCCAGGTATGGTGGTGGGCACTTATAATCCCAGTTACTCGGGAGGCTGAGGCAGAAGAATTGCTTGAACCTGGGAGGCGGAGGTTGCAGTGAGTCAAGATTGCGCCACTGCACTCCAGCCCGGACAACAGAGGGAGACTCCACCTCAAAAAAAAAAAAAACAACAAATAACAACAACAACAAAAACTCTCTTGACCAAGACACTACTTTCTTTAATCTCAGCTTGAATCTGTATGAAAAAGCCATGCAAGCTCACTTGTCCCTCTCAAATATGACCTGGGAACTGGAGTGGCTCAATCCCAAAGGCCTCCCCATCCATCATACAGCAACATGACCAAGAGCACCAGCACTGGAGTCCAACCGCCTAGGTCTAAATCCTGGCTGGGCTATTACCTGTTGCACTGATTATCTATTGCTGCATCAGAAATTATCCCAAACCCAGCGGTTTAAGACAAGACTCCTTGTTAGAGTGTGCACAGTCTGTGTACTGACGGTAGCGATAGCACCTACTTTACAAGGATGTGTGTGGATTAAATGAGATCATGCGAGTAGGGTAGTTTGTGCAGTTCCCTCTACATAGGAGGGTCTCAATATACATAGATGCTGCAGATGAGATCAACCCAAACCCTGGGGCCCTGTGGCTCCGGGAATCTGGGACTAGCTGAGCTAGGTCCTCTGGCTTAGCATCTCTCACAAGGCTACAGCCAAGGTGTGGCCCAGGGTTGCAGTCATCTCAGACTTCCAAACTCACTCACGTGGTTGGTGGCAGGATTCAGTTCCTCATGGGCTGTTGATGGCAGGCTGCCTTCAGTTTCTTGAGGCCTCTCCGGAGGACAACTGATACGGCAGGTCCCTTCATCAGAGCAAACAATCTAAAGGAGCTAGGGAGAGAGAGTATGAGCGAGACAAATGTCGCGGGCTTTTGCCCTAATCTCAGAAGTGACATGCCGCACTTTGATCTATTCTATCCATTAGAAGCAAGTCACTGGGCACAGCCCACACACAGGAAGCAGGAACTGTATGTGGATGTGAATACCAGAGGCAAGGATCTTAAGGGCAGCTTAGAGGCTGACAACCACACCAATCATGTGACTTTGGCAAGTTATCTCACCTCCCAGTGCCTCAGTTTCCCCATCTGTAAAATGGGAATGTTAATACTTAATAGCAATTAGCCTCCAGAGATAGTGTGTGGATTAAATACATGAATTCAGGTAAAGAACTTGGAACATGCCAGGGAAGAGGATGTGTTCAATACATCCTCAATTACGAGTCTTTACAGGAGGGGAGAAATAGCAAAGATGATTTTGAGATCCTGGCACGCACCCACTAAACTAAGTCCCAGACTGGTTTGCTACTGCAGAAAATATTCCAGTACCACAAAGAGAGAGGGGGAAGGTTGAGCTGGAAGTGGGAGGAGATGCAGGCGGACAGGTCATGAGGATGTGTGACGCGAAAGGTGGGGAAAGGAATCTGGCAGGCCAGGGCTGTTCCAGGAGTCCAGGCCTTTGTCTCCTAAAGGGCCCAGGGTTTAGGCTGATCTCATCTGTAGCATCTATGTATATTGAGTCCCTCCTACGTAGAGGGAGCTGCACAAAGTACCCTACTCACATGATCTCATTTAATCCACACACATCCTTGTAAAGTAGGTACTATTGCCACCCTCAATACACAGACTGTGCACACTCCAACAAGGATGATTATAAATTGCAATTTACTGACAAAAAAAGAGGAAGCTCAGGAGGTTAAGAAACTTGCCTGGGGTCACACAGCTTTGGAGTGGCAGAATGGGGAGTCAATTGAGGTCTGTCTGACTCAGAGCCCAACCTTGAATCCACCAGGCTAACAGGCAGGGACGAGGCAGAGAACGGAAAATAGAGCGTGTACTCCTAGAATCTCCATTCATTCTCACTCTGACCCTCACCCTCCAGCCTCCCTGGTGTGAGAAACAGGCTCTCAGGTTTCTCCAGAGCGGCACACGCTGTTGCTCAGCCTCCCCTCCCCATCATTACAACCCATATGTGAGCCTTAATGGTGTCCAGCCTCCAACCTGTCTGACTCACCCTCTCCAGCTTTTTACATCATTATGCCTGTGATAGACTGCATGTTTGTCCCCCTAGAATTCTTGTGTTGGACCCCTAAGCTCCAGAAGGATGATATTTGGAGATGGTATCTTTGGAAGGTCACTAAGTCATGAGGGTGGAGCCTTCCTGATGGGATTAGTGCCCTTAGAAGAAGAGATACAAGATCTCTCTGTCTGTCTGTCTCTCTCTGTGCATGTGTGTGGGTGTGTGTCCCTTCTGTCTCTTTCTGTCTGTCTCACTCCCTCTCTGTCTCCCTCTCTCTGTCTCTTTCCCTCTCCTTATCTCTCTCTCCCTCTCTCTGCCTTTCTCTTTCTCTCTCTGTCCACTTCCTCTCTCTGTCTCTCTCTTTCTCTCTCTGTCTCACTCCCTCTCTCTCCCTCTCTCTGTGTCTCTCTGTCTCTCTCTCTTCCTCTCTCTCTCTGTCCCTCTCTCTCTCTCCACTAACCCCCCCTCTCTCCACTAACCCCCTCTCTCTCTGCCCCTCTCTGTGTGCCTCTCTCTGTCCCTCTGTGTGTGTCTCTCTATCTCTCTTTCTCTGACTGTGTCTCTCTGTCTGTCTGTCTCTCTCCCTCTCTCTCTTTCTCTCTGTCTCACTCCCTCTCTCTCCCTCTCTCTCTGTGTGTCTCTCTGACTCTCTCTCTTCCTCTCTCTCTCTGTCTCTCTCTTTCTGTCCCGCTCTCTCTCTCCACCCTCCTCTCCCTCTGCCTTTCTCTCTCTGTGTGTCTCTCTGTGTGTCTCTCTGTTTCTCTCTCTCTCTCTCTCTGTCTCTCTCTCTCTCTCTCTCCCCCAGGTGAGGACATGAGAGAGCAGCCACGTGCAAGCCAGGAGGAGGAGGCCCTCCCCAGAACCCAACCATGCTAGCACTCTGATCTCCGACTCCCAGCCTCCAGCACTGTAGAGAAATGTATTTAAGCCCCCTAGTCTATAGTATTTGTTATGGCAGCCTGAGCCAACTAAGACAGTCTTAACAGAAATAGAGCAACCTCAACACCATCATGGGAATCCCATCCTGCTCCTTTAGATTTCTTACAGTTGTCACAGTCTGACACCAAGTGCTTTCCAAAGTCACCTTTCTTCTCCACCTTTGTATTAAACCCTTTTCTTCAGATCATATTCATCTATCTTGAGCTCAGGAGCTGGCCTCGCTGACCCCTAATTCTTATGACACCACTAAGATCCTCCTTCCCACAAATCACTATTTCTAGATCCATATCATGGACTCCCAGGCCACCCTAAAGAGATGCCCACTGTCCTGAGTGACCAGTGGTCCCCTCCAGGAGGAAAAGATTTTTCTCTGCCCATCACCAGGATGGAAGAGAAAGCCAGAGGCCCAGAGGAGAGACAAGAGAAAGATGGAGACCGAGGTGTAGACTCAAGGGGAGAGAGCGTGCTCTAGGGGGGCTATAAATTCCCTTCTAATTCCAAATAATTCCGATTACACGGATGAGTAGTTTTCAATCAGGAAGATAATCTCAGAGATAGATGGCAGGATAATTGTTCGTAGCGCCGACGTAAATATTGTGTCGTTTCTATTAATCTCCGCGAATCAGCTGTCAGAGGTGTCACTCATTCATCACAACAAATTAAAAATAAAATTTTAAGAGAGAAAGTCACGCCTGGGGGTGGGGTGGGAGAGGCTGGGCTCGCTTCGGGAACTGTGAATAAGAGGGGGAGGTATCGCCTGGAAGCTGTTGCCAGAAATAAATCTGGCTTCCCAATTTAATATATTTATTTATGAAAGCAAATGGTAACGAGGGCTGTAGATCTCTATTAACTTCCCTGTAAGCGTGTGCACACATGTGAGCATGTGCGTGCACATGCCTTAACGTAGAATGCCCTACTGAAGCCAAGGCGTGGGCTGCCGTCCTGCTAACATTGCCCTGGGATGAAGCATCCTCAGCCCCATCTGGACCATGGAGCATGGACCTCCCAGGGACAGGTCACCTGTATTCTGCACACCCCAGCCTCTCCCAGCCAGCGAGGGGTGATGGTGGGCAGATCTAGGCATTGAGACCCCCCCCCTTCATATTAGAGATCTGAGATCATTTTAAAGATCAGGGATGGGCTCGCTTCAGCAGCACATATACTAAAGATCAGAGAGAAGCACTAACTGGACTCACACTGGTGTTTCTGAAACTGTTGGTGATTTTCTGTAATGCCGTGGCCTTGCAGGGTGACTCAGGCACCGAGGAGCATAATCCAAAGTAAAGATGCTTTAGAGCGACATCTGAGAGACAAGAGTAGGAGCTCATTTCTTTGTCTCTCTCTTATTTCAATTCCTTGAGGGCTGAGGTCCCTCCATGAGAAGGTACAATTTCCCAGGATCCTCCCCCACCCAGTCCCCCCTCCATGCCTAACCACCCATGGTGGCAGATGCAATAGACAACACTGGGGTTTTACCACTGGTTTGGAGATGCTAGCATGCACCCATTAAACTAAGTCCCTCCTGCTTTGCTGCTGCAGAAAACATTTCAGTGCCTCTGTTCTCTGTTCCAGGTATATTAGATCAGCTCTAGTCTTTATATAGGTAGTTATTTATAACAATCGTCACCCACACATGCTTCCAAAATGGATTTCTCAAAGAAATTGCAATTTCTCAATACAATTTGTATTGAGAAAATTTGTATTGCCTACAGTGGCAGTGTGTTTAAGGTCCACGAGCATTAGTCCCTGGGTCCCCAACACTGAGCCTATTGTCTGGCACCACACTGAATCCACTCATGTTTGTTGAATGAGTGAGTGAGTGAGTGGGTGGATCAATGGATGGGAATCAGGGTGAAACTAAAATGAAGTAGCACAGGAAAGTCAGGAATACATTGAGTGCCCAGAAATACATAAGTGAATTCCCATATAACTGCTCAAGGTGGGCAGAGAATTTGGAGTTACGTTTCCCAGAAACAAAGCAAAGAAGGAAATTCCCTTCCTTACAAGATTCACAATGTTCCTAAGCTCAGCTGTTCCATAGAAGCCCAACTAAGGTCAGAAATTTCTCCTGAGGTCTCATCAAGTGGACACCATAGGTAAGGCAAGTCCCAAGTTCTTGTAGGTCTTTTGGTTTCACCGGTTTCCTCAGGGAGGAGTCTTCATTCTCCAACTTGACTTACGTAAATCTAACTGCTGGAGCTCCAGGAGCCAAGTGGGGAAAGGAATAAAGGAACTGATTTTCAGTGTAGAAACTCACTTAATGCTCCTGTCTTCAATATGGAATCCCTTCCTTCAGCCGTGTCTAGAATCAAGAGTCCAGAGCCTTTCTGGCTCAGTTTCTCCAGAAAATAAACCTCTTTCCTTTCTCTATGGTAGAGGAGGGGAAATCAGTAGCCCGCATTGTGGAGAGGGAGGAATGAGGGTATAGGGCTTCTAACAGCTACTTTTCTGAATTTAAACCTGTCCTTTTAATTTTAGTCCCATCTAGCTTGTTTCTCTTCTCTTCGCTTCGCTTATTCTCTTTTCTTCTTTGAGACAAGGTCTCGCTGGAGTGCAGTGGCACTATCTCAGCTCACTGCAACCTGCGCTTTCCAGGCACAAGTGATCCTTCTCCCTCAGCTCCCTGAGTAGCTGGGACTACAGGCATGTGCCTCCACATCCAGCTAATTTTTGTATTTTTGTAGAGATGGGGTTTTGTCATGTTGCCCAGGCTGTTCTCAAATTCCTGGGCTCAAATGATCCGCCCACCTTAGTCTCCCAAAGTGCTGGGATTACAGGCATGAGCCACTGTGCCTATCCTCTCATTTTCAAGGGACCTGGTGCCCCTAATATCTCAGCCTTGCTGGGGTCCCAGAACCTCCTGTAACCTGCTTTGGGGTTCCTCTATCACTCCCTCACACCCCTACCTCCACCCCACTCCAGATTTCAGCTTTAGCTTTCCTTGGTTGGCCAGGTCAGCAACACTTGTTTATTTGGTTTCCAACTTCCAATATTTAATTGCTATCATTTCCTTTTCATTTCTAATACTTAATTGCTATCGTCTTCTTTTCATTTTCTTTATCCTTATGGGCCTGTGCCTTTTGAAAATCCATTTATCATACTTTAGCTGCTGTGGGGAAGGGATGACAATAAATGCGTGTATTTCAGTTTGCCACAGTTGATCCTGCGTCTCAACAGGCTTCAGATAATAAACATGCTTGTGTATTTCCTACAACCAATGTGGCAGAGCCAACGCTGTGAATCTGCCATCCTGTTCTCTCTTCTTAGGCACTCAGGAGAACACAATTCTCAGACTCCCTTTTAGACAGGTTGGGATCATGTCGCTGAATTCCCATGAATGGGGTGTACCAAGGAATTTTGTTCATTTGCCCTCAAATCCCTGTCATCCTCAGGAATGAAAGAAAAACACTCCGAGACAGCTGTGTGCCAGCAGGGAGCAGACTGGGTCTCTGGGTCTCTTGTGGAGGAGACACCCCACCGACTCACATTGCACTGTGAGGTGAACACGAAGTCAACCTGTGTTTAACCCTTGTGTTTAACTTAAACCTCTGTGTTTAAGCCAACTGTGTTTAACCCCTGAGATTGAAGGTTTATTTGTTGTTGCATCATGGCCTGGAATATTCTAACCAATACAACTGCTTTGTATAATATATCTCCATAAAAGCCAAGGATATTTTCCCAAAATAGTTGTCTACGGGAGCAAAGTTGTATAGTGAGAGCACATGGCTTTCGGTGGTTCCGGCTTGGCTTCGAGTGCACGCTGGAATATCCAGGGGAACTATCCGGGTGTAAACGCTCCGTACAGTCCTCCATGTGAATTACTTTTTGAAATAAAAATTCTTATGAGTTGGCCAGTTACATCTTTGGGGTTATATTCCCTAGCAAGAATTTGTAATACTGATATTGTGTTTTCATTAAGTGTGGAAACACGGCTTTGAAAACGAGCCAGAGGAGAAACGGAATTAACATTCTCTTAGGAAAATGAAGCTGCTGGCCTGTACTCCGCATGAACAGAAGGACCGCTGTGGGACCTCTAGAAAACAGAGGTGTTCCTCCAACAACAGTTCCAGAATTCCTCCAAGGCGAGCACAGGAAGGTGGAGGTTCCGAGGTGGACGGTTAGAGTGGACATCTGGGATTTATCTGCCAGACGGTTATTCTCTCTTCCTCTGGTAAGAAGCTCTAATTTTCCTTGAGAGATCTTCTCTTTTCTATCAATGTTGGTAAAGTGGGGCTGACCCCCCCAACTCTGTCCCCCACATCCCCCCCACATCCCCCCTCCCCCGCCTGCCAGGACATGTGACCAGGTCTGGCCAATCAGCTTGCTGTGTTCTCTAGGCCACGAGGATCAGTGCAGGAGGAGCGTGAGGTCTCAGGAACTTAAAGAGAATGAACCCTGCGGATTTTGTTGAAACTATTTGTAAAGACCGCCAACTGCTACCATTTACATTTCCCCTGGGGTTGTTAGGCTGAATGGACGCAGACCTGGGCCTGCTGAAAACCCTGTTGTCTCCAGGAGGGGAGCAGTTTCCTGGGAATGTAGCTCGTCCAGAGGAACGCAGAGCCCGGAGGTAAAGCGGGCCCTTTCAGCCCCCGCTGGCTCATAGTAAATCCCAACTACATTTCAGGATTGGGGAATAAAAATGAAGAGCTGGAATAAGAAGAAAGAAAGTAGGGGCACTGGGCACCGCGTGGACCCTAAGTTTTCTCTCACTTTCTCTCCAGCATAATTCAACTCCTCTTGGCTATAAATATCTGTAGAAGCCCCACGTCTCCATTATGCCTCTGACTGGCGGGAAGTTTTGTTTGTTTTAACCAGAATCCTTGGCATTCAGAGAGAACATTCAGGAATGTATTGTGGAGGCAGACCATTAAAAACATGAACCTGGGCCAGACGTGGTGGCTCACACCTGTAATCTCAGCACTTTGGGAGGCCAAGGCGGGAGGATGGCTTGAGCTCAGGAGTTTGAGACCAACCTGAGCAACGCAGTGAGACCTCCATCTCTATTTAAAAATACAAAAATTAGCCCGCCATGGTGGTGCATACCTATGGTCCCAGCTACTCGGGAGGCTGAGGCACCAGAATTGCTTGAATCCAGGAGGTGGAGGTTGCAGTGAGCCAAGATTGTGCCACTGCACTCCCACCTGCGCAACAGGGCAAGACTGTCTCAAAAAAACAAACAACAGAATAAAACCATGCAACTGGTACAAGGAGTGAAGTTAACGTCTCAAAAACCCGCAAACCCTGCAATTTTCCTGCTGGCTAAGGTGCTCCATATCTCTTGGTATCTCTCTCTCTCTCTCTCTCTTTTCCTTCCTTCCCTCCCTCTCTCCCTCCCTCCCTCCCTCCCTCCTTCCTCCTTCCTTCCTTCCTTCCTTTCCCTCTTTCTTTCTTTCTTTCCTGACTGAGTCTTGCTTTGTAGAGTGCAATGGCACGATCTCAGCTCACTGCAACCTCAGCCTCCCAGGTTCAAGCGATTCTCCTGCCTCAGCCTCTCGAGTAACTGGGATTACAGGCACTCACCACCACACCCAGCTAATTTTTGTATTTTTAGTAGAGATGAGGTTTCACCATGTTAGCCAGGCCGATTTCAAACTCCTGACCTTAGGTGATCCACCCGCCTCAGCCTCCCAAAGTGCTGGGATTACAGGCTTGAGCCACCGCGCCCAGCCCTCTCCTCTCTTTCTAAATCAAGACACTTCTACTACCACAAAAACAAAAACAAACAAAAAGACAGGAGTAGCAGTAACAACTGCCAGCTGCTACCATTTACATTTCTTGAGTGCTCACTGTGAATCAGGCCCCTAATTCTCACAGTGAGCCTGTGAAATAGGTGTCATCCTCCCCATTTTATAGATGAAGAAACAGACTCAATAGTTAAGTGACTTCCCAAAGCCTGCAAGCCAGCAGGTGGTATAATTGAGATTTTAAAAATAGCTTTATTGAGGTATAATTTACACATCATAAAATGTAGCCATTGTAAATGTATTCCAATGATTTTTAGTGAGTTTACAAAGCTGTGCAACTCTTGCCACCATCCAGTTCTAGAACATTCCCATCCTCTTAAAAAGATCATCTGTCCAATTGTAGTCTCTCCTTGTCCTCCTTCTCTAGCCCCAGGCAGCCACTAATCTACTTTCTGTATGGATATGGTTTGGATCTGTGTCCTGTCGAAATTTTATGTTGAATTGTAATCCCCAGCGTTGAAAGTGGGGTCTGATGGGAGGTGATTGGATCATGGGGGTGAATTTCCCTTGGGTGCTGTTCTCTTGATAGCGAGTGAGTTGTTACGAGATCTGGTCATTTAAAAGTTTATGGCACCTGCCCCTTCTCTGTCTCTTCCTCCTGCTTCGCCTTTGCCTTCAACCATGACTGAAAGTTTCCTGAGGCCTCCCCAGAACTCACTACACTTCCTATACAGCCTGCAGAGCCGTGAACCAATTAAACCTCTTTTCTTTATAAATTACACAGTCTCATATATTTCTTTATAGTGATTTAAGAATGGACTAATAAATGTATCTACAGATTTGCCTTTTTGGATATCTCATATAAATGGAAGCATGCAACATGTATCTGCATGGTTTGTATCTGACTCCTTTCACTTAGTTCATAAAGTTTTGAAGTTCCTCCATGTTGTAGCAGGTATCTGTACTTCGTTCCTGTTTATGGGTACATAGTAGTCCATTGTATGGACATACCACATTGTATTTATGCATTCATCAGCTGATGGACATTTGGGTTATTTCCACTTTTTGGCTATTATGAATAACGCTGCCATGAACATTTGCATACATGTCTTTGTGTGGACAGAAGTTTTCATTTCTCTTCGGTATACACCTAGCAGTTAATTGCTGGGTCATAGTTAGGATTTCAGCCCTGGTCTGACCCCAGAGCCTCAACTCACCACCTTTTGTTCACTCCCTTCCTCATCCCTTAAAGTCAGTCTCCAGCAGTTCAAACCCTTAGCTAGGACATTCCCTTCCACTCCTCACTCTGCCCCTACCTAGGGAAATATTATGGTTTCCACCAAGTGAGACACTGAGAAGTTGAATGCCAATGATGGGTCCATGGAAGAAAACTACCCTCTTTAAAGGCACAGGCAGGGAGAAGAGGGACTGCAGCAGAGGCACCTGGGGTCCCAGCTGCTTTCAGCAGCAGCTTCAGGCTCCTAGGATGTCCCAGCACAGATGCCACTTGTCCTCTGGCCCCCACCCTGGTCAACAAGCAGAGTGATGACAGGTTCCTCTCACCACCTAGCTTCCTCTGTGCCTTCCAAATGAAAGTGACACTTTGAGGCTGGCAGAAAACGTTGGGGTGGTTGGAGGGGATAGAATGGGGGAGATGACAGACACCTGCGGTCAAGAGCTGTCGAAACAGAACTGACAGTAGCCGTGTCTCCTCAGGTCAGGTTCAGGGCCAACACTGCTGCTTTCCCCACACAGCGACCAACTCTCAATGGAGTCTTTGATGAGCAGCCTGCATTTGGCATCATAGTGTCTGGCCTGCAGGGAGGACCTAGGGGATGTAAGCTCTGGGAGAGACCAGCATGGGTGCTGGGGCAGGGGCAGACAGGGAGCTGCAGAAGAGAACTGTCTGTCTTTCCACCAGACTGTAAGCTTCTTGAGGGCAGGGACTGTGTCTGCCTACCATACTACAGGAGCAGCACAGTGTCTGGTACACGGCATAGCAGCTGCTTAGTAAATACTGGTGGAGCAAAAGAATGGGTGAAGAAATGAACGATTATTGGAACAGCTTCATCAGAGGCAAGTTGCAGAAGTTCAGTGGTGGAGGTGGCTATTAACCAAATAATTATGGACATCTAGATAGTTGGAGATATTCTAGCCTCTGGGTAGGATATTTCTTCAGGGCACATGTAAAATGGGAAGAGTGAGGTGGAAGGATCTTCTCTGCTCACAGCCCCTAAAGTAAAAATAGGAGTGCAGCCTGGGGCACCACCGAAATGCAGGCCTCTCTGCTGCTCCTGCTGCCACTGTTTGGCCTGGGTGACTTGAGCACCTACCAGCCCTCACCTTCCTCCATCCTCCCTCCTCTGCCTGTCCTTAGCCAGCAGCAGCCAGACCACCTGTACAGGAGCAGCCAGCATGTGGTGGAGGAGGCTTCATGCCACCTCTTGCTATCAGGGAAGACCTGCCTTGAGAACCTACTCGCTGAGGGCCCTGGGAGATGCTAATGACCATAAAGAGTCATCTAGATGCAGCGGTGATGAGAGTCTCTTGTCCTCTGTCTGCCACTGCATTTTAGAATAATCTTCCCTTCCTCCAAATCCAGATCTAAAAGGTGTAGCAGTGTTTTAAGGCTTGCTTTAGAACTTCTAGCCATAAACCCCACACCTGAATCAGACCACAATGCAATTAAAGGGCCTCTCTGAACCTCAATTTCTTCATATGTGTGTAATGGAAACAACAATACCTACTACGCCCAGTTGTTGTGAAGGTTAAATGGGTTGACATAGGTGTTGTGCCAGGCGTAATGCCCAACCACATGAGCACCTGCCTCTCCATGCCACGCAAGGCTGACCCTTCTCCAGGATCTGATACAATGATACTCACTCACCCAGCACTCATACTTCCACCCCACCATAGCCTCACGCCGACATAAAACCCACAACCTATTCTCCTTGGCATTTATGCCTTTCCCAAAACTCAGTCACTATGCATCCATTGCCTGGTGTTTTTGCTTTATTTCTGGAACGCCATCCCTTTCCCACATTTAGTATCAGGTGCCAGTGCGGCTGTCAACACCAGTGCTTGCAACTCCTCCATGCTGATGCTGTAAATCCAAACTTCATCTCTCCCCAGGAGCATCTTCCAATCAGCGTTGGCTGCCACATGGTCATTACTATTTCTGCAGTTTCTCAGGAGCGTTGCACGATGCTACGCTAACAGTTGTTAATGAGAGGAATATATCTTTGTGAAGTCGGCAGGCAGCTCTCCCAGAACTCAAATGGTATCCCTTTGGGTGATTCTGCATTTTTTAAAAAATAACAATGAATGGCTATTTTTCCAAATATCAAAGTGGAAGAGGCTGAAGCATTGTGCCCTGCTCTGAGAGTCTTTGTCCCTCTATCACCTTGAGAGAAGATTTGGCTTAATAGGCTCCTGCATTTTTGAGGCTAGGTTTACGAAGTGATGAGGTCTCCTGTCAATAAGTTAGACATCTTTCATTCCTCAAAACTGACTTAAGTAGTGGGATTGTCACTTTGTTGACTCTCCAACATATAATCCCCTTCCTGTTACCATCCCAATATGGGAAATCCCACTGATGCCTTCTTGGAGGTAGAGAGTGTCTGCCCACCATCATGGGGAATTCCCCATGGGGTGACATCTTAGGGAAAGGGAGCACTTGGTCATCATTAAGGAAGTCAAAGAGTCCATTTTTGACCCTTCCTGCTCATTCCAAAAGTAGGCAGGAATATAACTCCAAATCGGCCCATCAGACACCACTGGATGCCACTGAGGCTTATCATATAAGACAGCAAAGCCACCCTCAGATGAGGCTCCATCTCTCTGCTGCTCCTCTTTCTGATATAAGTTAGAATGAAGGCACATAAAACACAACTTCTCTACTTCTCTATGACCAACAATTCCGCTCCTAGGTATTTCCCAAGATAAATGGAAAACACATGTCTATGAAGGACTCTGATACAAATGTTCATAGCAGCCTCAAACCAGAAACTACCCAAATGTTCACCAACTAAAACTGGATAAGGAAATGGTGGTGTATCCATACAATGGAATTCCATTCAACAATAAAAAGAACAAACTACTGGACACATGCAACAAATTGGATGACTCCCATAAACATTAGGTGAGTGATAGAAGCCAGACCCAAAATGTAAATAGTGTACGATTCCATTTACATAAAATCTAAGACCAGACAAAGCTAACCTAGGATGGTAGAAGTCAGAACACAGTGAGCATTGTCTCAGTGCAGTGGAGGCAGGGGAATGATTAGAAACGGGAACAAAAAGAACTTTCTGGAGCTATGAAAGTGTCCTGTGTCTTGTTGGGTGGCAATTTCATAGGTGTATACATTGCTACAATCCATTGTGCTGAACCTAAGATCTGTGCATTTGACTGTACATAATTACACCTGAACTTTTTCTTTAATGTCAGTTAAAAAGAAAAACTGAATAAAGGCTGGAAGCTGCTCTTCTCTGGGGTTTAGAATGCCACCCGTCTCTCCATGTCCCCCCTACCCCGGATCCCCGCCAAGGTGTGGCAGCCCTACAGGTGACACCTGGCACTCCCCAGACCTGCTCTCTGCCCCCAGCAAATCCAGTTATCCTCAGCTTCCAGCTTTGTCACCCATCCCCACCTGGGGATAGAATTGATAGAGTTATCTCTGCAGGCTTCTAGCTGAGAAGAAAGGGACTAAAGAAACCACAGGAACTCCCGGGCTTTGGTTACAGTTGTTCCATTTCAACTGTCCATCTGTCAGGACCACGCACCACAGAGGCAGCCCCAAAGGGTGAAAAAACTAACTCAGGTCTTCTGGTCCAGCGCATCCCTCCAGGAAAGAGAAAGACCTATTTGTTTTGGCCTAAACTGAAGAAGGCAGCTGAAATTCCAACTGCCTGCAGAGAAGCACTCGATGAAGCCCTTGGAATGTAAGTGCTGTTGCTGGGGTTGGGGGGAGGAGAGCTCTTTTCTAAGAGGCCTTGTAGTGTAGGATAAGAGAAAAAACACAAGCATTGAGGCAGAGACCTTCAGATCCCAGCTGTGCTACTTAACCAGGTGTGTGACCAGGACCAGGAGACAGCCTCTCTGTGGCTTCCTCATCTACCAGTTCAGGGGGTGGGAGGGATGTTGGGGAGAGGGCATACAAAGTAAGTGCCAAAAGTCCCTACATTCAACCCCCTAACCTGAGCAAGCCACATGGTATGATAAAGATTCTTGCAAACTGTGTGCTGTTTGCACAAAGTGACAGACATATGTAAAGTGACGTGGAGGTGCCTATGCATTACCTTTGTGTAAAAGTGAATAGGTAAAGTCCTCACCTTTCTTTGTATCTCAGGCTCAATGTCAGTTCCTTGGAGAGGCCTCCCCAGACCCTTAAATGTCCCCTTCCATATTATCTCTCAGGTAGTTATCCCAAGTGATTTTTTTTTTTTTTTTTTTTGAGACAGGGTCTCGCTCTGTTGCCCAGGCTGGAGTGCAGTGAGGCAATTGCAGCTCACTGCAGCTTGACTTCCAGGGTACAGGCGATCCTCAGCCTCCCAGGTAGCTGGGACTACAGGTGCATGCCACCAGGCCAGGCTAATTTTGGGATTTTTTTTTTGTAGAGACAAGGTCTCACTATGTTGCCCAGGCTGGTTTTTAACTACTGGGTTCAAGTGATCCTCTTGCCTCAGCTTCCTAAAGTGTTGGGATTATAGGCGTGAGCTCCCGGCCCAAGTGATTTTTTTTTGGGGGGGGGGGACAGAGTCTCACTCTGTCACCAGGGTGGAGTGCAGTGGCGCAATCTTGGCTCACTGCAACCTCTACCTCCCGGGTTCAAGTGATTCTCCTGCCTCAGCCTCCCGAGTAGCTGGGACTATAGGTGTCTGCCACCATGCCCAGCTAATTTTTGTATTTTTAGTAGAGACGGGGTTTCACCATGTTGGCCAGGCGGGTCTCGATCTCCTGACCTCATGATCCGCCCACCTCACCCTCCCAAAGTGCTGGAATTACAGGCATGAGCCTCTGGGCCTGACCTCAGGTGATTACTATATATCCACTTGGGGTCATTTATTTTGTGTCTCTCTCACTCACTAGGCTACTAACTAACTACAAAGGCAGGGACTGTCTGCTCTCTTAACCCACTATTTTCATTAAACACGTAATGCCGTGCATGGCACAGAGTGGCTATGCAACAATTGTTTGTGAGTGAATAAATTCATATCCATAGTAAAAATGGTTTGAAGCTTATTATGTGACGCTTCCCCACATCCCTAAATCTGGAACGTGAGAAAACCTGGTAGGTAGAACGCTCTTGCTAAAGGTATGAAATGTTTCTGCATAAAGACATGTGTTCATAGAGATTATCATTACAGTGAAACCCATAGAACTTTATTCCCAGCTGGGATCCAGCAGTAAGCTAGCATCTGACAAAAGCATTATTTTTATTCAAATAACCTGTATCTATAAGTGGCACCTGCCCATAACAGAGCCTATGCTTTTTTTCTTTTAAAAACTCAATAAATCATTCCTGATATTTTAATGGAGATGAAATTAAATTAATACTATCAGCTTCTTTTTAATGCAGTTCACATTTTCAAAGTTTATTTTAAACTAGGTTGAGGTCTGTAAAATCCAGTGCTTTGAAATGGTCTGGGGTTTCAGGGTTAATTTCCATATTAATTTAAGCTATAAACATGGTTAGGAAGTAAATCTACTGCCAAAAAATATATATAAATGCATTCTGAAATCAAAGGTGCATTTGGGGTTATCAATGGATGTAGGTTTCTATGCCAAAGAAGCCCTCAATTAATATAAGGGGATGTAAAACTACTCCATTTTTACTAGTTAAATTTTTATGGAGGTCAGCTTTTGAAGTTTCATGCCACCCTATTAATCAGCAATTTCTCTTTCTTAAAATCATTCTTATGACTCACTTCTTCTGAGAAGCCTTTTCTAAGCCCGCTTCAAGGAAAGCAAACTCAGAAGTAACCCTTGACCTACCGGCCCCAGAAACTCGCCCTCAGAATACCATCTCTCGGAATCGAGCATATGGAACATCCCCAAACAAAAAGTGAGCTCACCTCTGTTCACCAGTGTCTTTGCTCTGAGCTGGGCAGCCCTTGTCCAGCCAGGCTCTTCAGCCTTGAGTCAATCAATAATGCCTGACATTTTTAATTTTTGAGCATATACAGTGTGTAGGGCACTGTCCTGACACCTTTTGGTAGATTATCTCAGTTCTATGAGGTCAATCTCTGTTTAGCTCCATCTTACACATAAAGAAACCGAAGACCAGAGAGGTTAAATAACTGCCCAAGGCCACACAGCAGCTAAGTGGCCAGCTAGGCAGACCACCTCCAGGCTGTTCTCTTAGTCACTCCACTCTACTATAATGAGCTGAGCAATCTCTGAATTTAATGTTTTTAGTGTTTGGAAGTCTGGAAAGATATCTGCAAAGAAGAGGAACAAAGAGAAGATTGGAAGGAGCCAGGTGGACCTGCCTTCACTCATACAGTGAAACTCCAGTCTTGGAAGGGAGAAATGGGAGATAGCAAGAGAGTCCCCCAGGAGAGCCACATACACCCAGGCTATGCAGTGGGAAGTGAACTGCACCTGCTACATCTACCGAACTGCCATCTCTACATCCATCTCCCTTTCTTCCTCCCGTGCCCTTTGCTGCCTCCTCCCAGAATCCCTGTTGACACAGCCTCTGCCCTCAAGCCTTACCTGCCTCCCTAGCCTCAGCCCCCGAAGCTTAACATACCCTGCAGCATGTCCTAGGCACAATCAACTATAATCAGCCTCTAGCCCTATAACAGATGGAGCTCTTGTGATTTCCTGCAGCTGTGCCAGTTGTTGAGGATGCCAGCAGCTGAATCCCTTCATGGAAGACGCTGAGAGAGACAGTATAGTGGCGGAAAGGATGTGAGTTTTGCAGTCAGATCAGTACTCAAATTGAGATCTCAACTTACCAGCTACTTGACTTGACATGCCCTCCTTGAGACACCATTTCTTTATTGCCCGCTTCAAGGAAATAATAAAATGAAAATAATAAAACCTACCTCTTGGGGCTAAGTGTGGATCAGCATGATGCACTTGGAAAGTAGCTGGAATGAATATTTCTTGTTTTCCTTGTCCTGCATCCTGTCCTCTTTCTACGACAATGCCTTGGCTTTTCTGTGGGGGACCACTGCCCCCCTCTTGGTCAATGTGGTCTGATTAGGTGACTCTACTTTTCCTCTGAGGTGGAAGGATGGCTTAGCCAAATCAGGCCCAGTAGAATCTCAGTGATTGGTTCAGTGATGAGCACTTGACCAAGTCTGTGCCAATGAGAATTGGCCTTAGAACTTTTCCTGGTACCATTGGGATAGAAGCCTCCTGTTCCCTGGAGCAGCCCTGTGGCTGAAATATGAGCCAAGAGCTGTGGCAGCTATCTTGCCACAACAATGGAAGGGGAGCTTTCTTAGAATGATTTCAACATTGAAGAAAATGGGGCTGAGGGAGGGAGAAAGCAAGGCCCTAGACAACTTGGGATACCTGGAATCAGCTGTAACAATTTGATCAACTCCCACTTTTCAGATGCCAGAGGTGATACATTTTCTCATTGGCTTTTTTCACTGTGAGATGGCTACTGTTATGAGCTAAAATGTGTGTCCCTCTTCCTCAACAAATTCACGTGTTAAAGCCCTAATGTCCAGTACACGGAACGTGACTGTATTTGGAGATAGGTCCTTTAAGGAGGGGATGAGGTTGTTGACATAGGCTATTAGGGTGTGCCCTAATCCAATCTGACTGGTGTCCTTATAAGGAGAGGAAATTAGATGCACACACAGCAGAGAGTTGCACAAATATATAATGCGAGGACGCAGTGAGAAGGCAGCCGTATGCAAGCTAAGGAGGCCTCAGAAGAAACCAAACCCACCAATGCCTTGATCTTGGACTTTTAGCCTCCAGTACTGTGACAAAATAAATTTCTGTTGCTTAAACCACCCAGTCTGTGGTAATTTGCTATGGCAGCTAGTAACTAACACAGCTACCAAAGGACACTTGACTAATACGCTTTCTTTTCCTGCAATCTATAGGAGAACTATAAATGGCCACTTTTCAATGTTGGATAGGAATACACCAAGGGTTTCGGAGATGGGAGAGAATAGAGTGCTGAAGTAGTCAGACAGGGCTTCGTGGCAGGTGAGTGGGGGTAAAACCCAGGCTGGGCTTTAACGAATCAGTAGAGAAGATAAAGGCATCTAAGTAGAAGGAACGACCCAGGTGGGAAATAGGATAACTAAGCCAACTGACCCAGCCAGAGAGTGGCTGAGAGAGAAAAGGAATACTGGATAAACGTTGAAGGGCCAAATTATGGAAAGTCTTCTCAAGTCCACACTGGGGAGTTTGAAATGTATATTGTAAAGGACAAGAATTCATTGTTGGTCTTGGGGCAAGGGAGTCACAACTTGAAGGTGGTGTTTAAGGAAGCTTAGCTGCCTCCAGAGATGGGGAGAGAGCAAAGTCAGGGAAACCATCTCTGAAACATTGGATTCCTATCAGGTTCCCACTGGGAGATGGGGAGGAGATGACCCACCAGTCTACTTGAGACAAGGTCCTCCTTCCGAGCAAAGGAGCAGTCTCAGTGGGTGTTGGGGAGGCTGATGGGAGGCTTTGAGGTTAGATTTGGTGACAGCTTTAGTTTATTAATGTTCTCTGCCCCTCCCCCAAGGAACACAGCTGGATCACAGCTGGATGCCATCATCATTGTGAAGGGGATCCAGCTAACCCACTCCACCACTGCTGTCCCACCTCTAACATCCATCTCTGTCACAGCTTCCCAGTTCCACTAACCCCCATGGCCTTTTGCCTTATGCAGACATTCAGATCTTACGATCCCAGCAAAACACTGGTAGGTCCAAAGCACCCTCCAAGCCCAGCCTCCATCCTGGGAGAGGAATAAAGTCACCTTCTTTCTTCCCTCTCAGAGCCTTCCACGATGGCAAATCCACAGAAACCAGTACTAGAGGCCCTTTCATCCTTTCATCCAATAAGTATTTGCATATATTATGTGCCAAGCACTGTGGTAGGCATGGAAGATGCAATTAAGAAATTAAAGTAAGACTCAAGTGGATTTCCACAGCAATTAAGATATTATGGAATTGTCACAAGGACAAGCAAATAGACCAATGGAACAAGAGAGTCCAGAAACAGACCCACACATATATGGCCTATTAATTTACAACAAAAGTGACATTGTAGAGCAGTGGGATAAGGATGGTCTTCTGAATAAATGGTGCAGGGTCAACTCAATATCAATAAGAAAGGTAAAAAGAAAATAAGATGATCCCTACCTTATGCCATATACAAAAATCAATTCCTAGTGGACTATAGATCTATAAAGAAAAACAGAACAATAAAGCTTCTAGAAGATAAGGCAAAAGCACTGCCCGTAAAGGAAGAGATAGATAAATTTAACTTCATTAAAATTAAGAATTTCAGTCCATCAAAAGACACTATCAAGAGAATCAAAAGCAAGCAACATAATAAGAGAAGATTATTTGACAAACACATAACCAGCATAGGATTTGTGTTCGGAATACATAACTCCCAAAGATTAGTTGTTTTTTTTTAAAGGCAAACACACACATAAAAATGGGCAAGAGATTTGAATTGGCACTTCAAAAAGGAGATTCCAAAGAGCCAGTAGACATATGAAAATGTTGACCTCATTACTAATTGGGGAGATGCAAATTAAGGTCAGAATGAATTACCTTAAAAATCTGTCAATCCCTAGTGTCAGTGAGCTGTGAAAAAACAGTTAATGTCAGACACTTCTTGTGGGAAGGTAAATTATAAAACATAGAAATATACTTTGACCCAGAAAGACCACTCCTAGGTTTCTCTCCAAGAGAAAGAACTATGTGTACAGGAAGACCAGGAGACATGGAAAACAATGTTGATAGTAGTACTCTTCATAATAAACAAAAGCAAAAGATTACCCGAATGTCCGTCAACGATAGATTGCATAAATACATTTGGTATGCTCCCACGATGGAGTGCTATACTGGATTAGGCCATTCTTGCATTACTATAAAGAAACACCTGAAACTGGGTAATTTATAAAGAAAAGAGGTTTAACTGGCTCATGGTTCCACAGGCTGTACAGAAAGCATGATACTGGCCATCTGCTTGGCTTCTGGGGAAGCCTCAGGAACCTTACAGTCATGGCGGAAGGTGAAGGGGGAGCATGCATGTCACATGGCAAAAGCAGGAGCAAGAGAGTGAGTGGGAAGGTGCTACAAACTTTTAAACCACCAGATATTACAAGAACTTACGCATTATCATGAGATCAGTGCCAAAGGGATGGTGCCAAACCATTCATGAGAAACACCCTCATGATCCAACCACCTCCCACCAGGCTCCACCTCCAATATTGTGGATTACATTTCAATATGAGATTTGAATCATTCATTGCTCAATTAAACTCCTTTAAATTTAATCCAGCCCAGATGAAGTTTTTCTTTTAATAATGTATATGTGCTATACTTTATAATATTGTTAAAATATTATACACACATCCAAAGTATATCATATACCAAAATGAAAATACACAAATTACAGCTACATGTCACACATGGATAAATCTCACAAATCTAAGCAATAGATAGAACTAACTGTAGGGCTAGAGTTCATGGGAGCTGTTCCTGGAAGGGAAGAAGAGGGATAAGAATTGACAGGGGATCTGGGAGAATTTTCTGGAATGCTGGCAATGTCTGGGTAATGAATACACAGGTGTTTTGTTGTATAATAATCCACTGCACTTTATACTGTATGTGCAGTTTTATGATGTTAAAGTAAACTAAAAATGGCCTGAGAAGGACTCCGTACTTCTATATTTGAGTCCTTGTGGATGAACCGCAACCTAACTTAATAGGTAGACAGGATTGAAAACCTAATTTAGGAGTATGCACCTGTAACAACAGCTGAGTCTTGGCCAATCCCAGCAGCCATACTTCAACCACTCATACACTGCTGAGTGTTCAAACTGTGTCCAAATAAGGCAAATGCCAACCTGTAACCAATCCAGCTGTTTCTGTACCTCACATCTGATTTCTGTACGTCACTTCCCTTATTTTGATCTATAAATTTGTTCTGACCAGGAGGCATCCCTGGAGTCTCTCTGAATCTG
Organism: Macaca fascicularis; assembly: GCF_037993035.2. Lineage (NCBI taxonomy): Eukaryota > Metazoa > Chordata > Mammalia > Primates > Cercopithecidae > Macaca > Macaca fascicularis. Next base: position 144,225,265 of record NC_088381.1, on the reverse strand, counting down.
CTGTGATTCTGGGGGCTACCCGAATCACAAATCATTCGTTGCTCAATTAAACTCCTTTAAATTTAATCCAGCCCAGATGAAGTTTTTCTTTTAATAATGTATATGTGCTATACTTTATAATATTTTTAAAATCAACAAAAATTATGGTGTATGCCATCGACCAGTTAAGAGCTTTTTGGGGAAAAAAGAGAAAAGAAAACAGGCATTCATGACACAATGAAATCAATGCCATGATGAGCCTGACCCAGCTCTGCCCCAATCTAGTCATGTGGTAGCAAGTGACTTAAACTCTCTCAGCCTTCTTTTCTTCTTGCATAAAATGGGAATGATAACCATACCTGCCTCATGGGGCTGTGAGAATTAAATGAGGTAACAGAAGTAATACAGCTAGAATATACTTTGTATATGGTAATCAATCAATATTTTTGTTAGCTATTACTATCATCATTATTAGTACCACCACTACTAGTACTATCACTAAGAGTACCATCATTACTAGTATCACCTCCATTAGTACTACCACCACCAGTAGTACCACTTTCACCACAACTACCACAAGAACTCAAGGAGGAGAGAGTGGAGTTCCCTGCATCTCTTACATCTGCTCTTTACCACTCTCCAGCCAGCTGGTGTCCCTGGGAAGATGGAAGAGGAAACCATTGAGTTACTTTCCCCTCTCTTCCCCCAGGGTCCTCAAATCAGCCATAGCAATAAATTCTCAATTCTCAATCACTTCTCACATTTTGCTCAAAACCTGGCAAAGGAAACACTAGAGCCACTACTAATGCCCAGGTTCTCTTACCATGCCAGTGCCCTATATACAGCAGGTGCTCACTATATGCTTATTGAATGCATGTAGAC